>NC_133828.1:36102074-36411359 GCF_047830755.1 Zonotrichia albicollis
ATGGAGCAAGTGGCTGTACTGCTGCAACAGGATGTGTAGTTAGAGAGATCAGCCTCTTTGGCTCTTCACTTACACTTTTTTGTAGGGTTTTTCTTTCAGGGCTGGAAGAAGGGAATAAAGGTGCGTAATATGTGTTCCATTGGATAAAGTCCCAGAAGACTTTAGGATGTTTTTGGAGCCATTAAAAGGCTGTGTGTTGATCTAAGGTTTTTGTGGGAGATAGTACCTGGGTATTGTTCTGATGTAAAACAAAGAGAGTAAAGCAGGAATATTGTCATCATTGCTGTCTAATGGGTCAACTCCTGGTGACCATTAAGAAGTGGGAAATCAGGTAGGACTTTGCTCAGCAGTAAGAAATCAGACAGGGGTCTGACTAAATGAGTTGTGCCCATCCCTGTGTGTTTCATCAAGAGCCCAAGAGCTAAGCAAGCCTGCATTCATTTTACCCACAAAATTTGTTCAAGATTTTAATTATCCTGGTCTGCTCCTCCTCTGTGTTTTCACAACAGAAACTGCTTGGTTTCTTCTGTCCAAGTTACGCATCAGGGAATGTCCAATGACAAGAAGCACTTGGCTGAGAGTCCTTGCCAGGCTGGGTCACACTGTGGGCACAGAGGGGCTCGTGGCTTTGAGCTGTTAATGCTGACAGCCAGGAGGGCAGAGTGCTCCTCCCTCCCTGGGACCCAAGCTGTCATCAAAAACCTCTTCTGAAGGAAGCACTAGTGTTTACTTTTCATCCTTCCTAATTTTGGAGCAAGCTTGGCCAAAGCTGGTTGTTCCATATTTCAGCCTTTGCACAGGCAGTTTTGGGGAGTTAATGCTGTGTTTTGGTTAAGCTGCATTGCTGTAGGAAAACATGGCAAATTCTGTTGGCTGTGAGGCCTCAGCCTGTGGCTCCTGGGCCTGAGATGAGCAGTCTGGGTCACTGCTGGGTCACCCAGCAGACTTGGGTGACATTGTTCTGTGTGAAGTATGCACAGAGAGGGAGAGCATACACGACAATTGAGTTTATGAGTTCAGATGTGCGGAGCAAAGCAGCAGCACGGATGAATTTAGTGTCCCACGATGGCCTCAGATTGGCTCCCACCAAGAGGTTTTTCTGTCACTTGCAAGCACATCTTGTTAAGTTTTGATTAGGAGGCTGTATCAAGGAGCCTGAACAAAATGTGCATGTTTATAAATGAAGCTTAAGCTATGAAAAAATTATTAAAAACATGCTGAACAGAAAGAATCCCTTTCAAGGCAAAAAACCTTGCAGGAAGGATTTTCTGGTTGTTGACTGAGCGAGGCAATGTCTGGACCCTCTGATAATGAAGCTGTAAGTCCTGTGTGGGCTGGCACTGCAGAATTTTGATGTTAGCTCTGCCATTAACTGCTTTCCCTCCTGCATCAGTGGTGCTCTTGTTACAGGTGCATTACCGAGGTGTGCTCCTTTTGGTGTAAGTAGTGCTGATGCCACAGAGCCCCTTAACAGGCTGGGTTTGATAAAGGATGAATTCATAGAGTGGCCTCTGCAATCAGGCTGGCAGAGCTGCTCTTAGCCCCATTGTTTGTGCTGAGGAGATTAATTAGTGCCGAGAGAATGGTTTGAGCTGCACTTCCCCAGACTGTGCATAACCACACAAAGTGCTCGCAGTGGCTGTGGTGGAGTGGTGACTGTAAACTAAAAGTTGTTGGGGTGATCCAGCTCCTCTTGTTTTATAACCCTAAAATGTTACAGCTGCTTGATTTGGTGTGCAGAATATTGCCTGTATATAAACAGCTCCAGCTCGTGAGAAGGGAAGAGGAGGGAAGTGCGTGCCTTGCTCCATGGAATTCTCTCCTCACAGACACACAGCTGTGGTGGTGCAGTGTCACTGTGGGCATATTAGGAGATTATGAACATGCCCCCCATCCTTATGCACTGTCACGAAACCCATTTCCAATAAGACAAATGCTTTTTTTGGTGGTGTGTGTAACATTGTGACAGGAGCTCCTTTTAAGCATCAGTGCAACTGAAATTCCAGTGCTCTGCTGGCTGCTGCTAACTCAGCAGCATGTCTTCAATTAGTGGTGTCCACTGGCATGTCAAATGGCACAATTATTTCATTTGCTCTATGACTGTGTTTGCAGTTAACCAGGGCTGATGCTGGCTTGGTTAAGTGCTGCTGCTAGCTTTGTTCAAGGTACACAGGGCAATGGCACAGTGGAAAATATAGGTCTGCTGGAACGGGCACAAAGCTATGGTTTGGGTGTAATTGTTGACCTCTATACCCTTTCTGTCCAGAGGTGACTTCCTGTATAGCTTTTCAACTCAAAGGATTGCTTGTTGCCAAATGCTGAGTGCTGGCATGTCATTTGTATTTCACTGCAGTCAGTCATATCCTTGTTTTTTGTAGTGGATGAAACAGTCCAGGAGTTTTGTGCTGAGTCTTTTTACTCTCCTCACTTCTGCAATTTGACCTGTTCTGATGACTTTGTTGCTGTCGCAGTTGTTCATATCTCATGGCTATGGTTTCCCAATAACTTGAGTTTTGTATGTTTTGTCTCATTTGTGTACCTCCAAGGTGTTACAAAATAAGAGTTCAGATAGCTTGGGAAAAACTCAACAAAATCTACCAGCAGGCTGTGAAATTTGGAGTAGTTTACCTGTTGTTAAGAGTAGTCAAACAAGGCTTGGTTCACCTGATGCTTAACTGAAAACCTCATAACATTTTTCAAATCAAAGGACATGTCACCCTCTTTCAATTACTAATGTCTTAGAGATATGATTATTCTGTGGTGTCAGGTCATGTCATCAAGTGATCTTTGGGTCCAGATAAGCAATAAAAAGCCCTCCAGTTCTCTACTGGTAAAACAAAGTGAATTAACCTTTCAGTTTCATCTCCAAATGCCTTTCTCAAATCTGCCTGTGGATTCAATAACTCCTGTAGCCACACAAATTGCATTGGTTTAAGCAGTATACCCTTTTCCAGCTCTTATCTGTGCAATTACTGTCTGTGGCCTGTCTTTCCTTGATTGACCAAGTAATATTCTGGTTTTAATTCTAGTTAATCGCTTGGAACTCTTGAAGTGGAAACAGGCTTTGCTTGGCTCTGTGGTGTGCGAGCTCCCGGGCTGGCTTTGATAGCTGTGCAGAGCTGCTGCTTGCGCTTGCTTAGAATTGCAGTCATTTAAAAGCCAGTAACAGAGGGCACTATCTACCCCTGTTATTTAAACGGTGATGATTTCAAGCAGAGATGGGGAATTGGAAAGTCATTCTGTGCTCTGCACTTTGCACGCTGAGGGCTCCATCCTGCCACGTGCTGAGCCCTCCGAGGCCCTGATGGTTTCACAGCTGAGCAAATGGAGTCAGCACCTTGCAGCCTGGCTCCCTGTCAGGCAGGATTGTGAACCCTGAGAGTCACTTAACCTCTTCCTGACTCTGTTTAACCTTGGATGTAATGACAGAGGGGGATAATCACGTCTGTCTCTCTTAGGAGCAATTTGAAGGGTAATTAATTGATATTAGTTAAAGCATTTGAGATCACCCGTTGAGAGGCACTAAAGGAAGCCGGGGGCTGAGGGGGGAGCAGAGCCCTTCCTCATGCTGAGGGTAGAGCACAGACAGCACAAATGCCACGGTCTCACAAATCACTGGGCTTTCAGATCTCCTCTAAGGAGTTGCCCAGGACTTTGTTATGAAAGTACTGACAGTTTAAGTTAGTGTATTTAATATGAAAGCAGTCTGCATTAAAATGTGTGCGTGTTTAAACTCTCCCCTTAAAAAAACCCTCATGTAAAATATATGCACACCACTTTGTGACTTTATTTATCAGGATTTTATTACACGTGAAATGCTAAAAGCACGCATGGCAACAACACAGGTAGGATTATAAATCATTATGTGTTACTGATGGGCAGAAGGTATAAGATAGTGCTTTCTGAAGGCAAAATGCCCAGTCAGTGGTGCTGCAGTGTTCTGGTTGGGATGCTCAGGTTGGGGTTGGCAGGGGCTCTCGTCCTTGCCTGACCCACGGGCAGTGCTGGCTCGGAGCTGGAGCCACGAGCACAGCCAGCCCCCGTCAGTGCTGAGCACCTCAGCTCAGCCATGCACGCCAAGGACAGCTGGCTTCTGATCAGGTACAGAGCCACTGTGTGAAACCAGCTCTTTTACAAAACCATTGCCTTTCAGACTAAAATTCACTAGTGATGGGGAATGTGAATTTCCATCTAAATTTGACTGGCTTCAGCACGCAACCAGCTCTGGAGCTTACTCAGCCCTTGGCACCCAGCTTGAATAGCTCATTAGAATGAAATTTAGAGACTGACTTTTCTCGATTTCTATCATTTCTTAATCTTTGGGTTTAAGCTGTTGACACACTGAGCTTCCTGAGTCCCTTTGCCATGAAACACGTCTTTCAGTTCTGTTGTTTTTCTTATGGAACTTCTGAACCCCCTCCAGGTTGAACTCATAGTTGATTTGTGGGCCCAGAACTGCAAACAGCACTTCAGAGATGCCAGGCATAGAGGCCCTCTCCACATCTGCTAACTATTTTAACTTATATATTCAGTGAAGTTCATTTTGACAACTCCATCATTTTCTTTCAAAGCTGTATTGCTAGCATTGTTTGGATTTTTTTGCTTCTAATACATTTAAAGCCCCTTATATACTTAAAGCATCATTATTACCTCTGCTGACTGTAGGTACTGCTTTGATGTGCATTTGCTTGCTTTATATATTTTGTACAAATTGTTAGCTTTTGATTTATATTCATTAAAAAACAGCTTCACCTTTCTTCTATGTGCTATGCTAATACAGCTTCCTCTCTTCTAAGGAAACTGAATTAACCTTGTACTGTTCAGATGTAGAGAGGTTATATTATATCACTGGGCTTTGTAGTTTCAAATTAAACAAAGCATGAAGTAACTTAACTTAAAGAATGTTTTTTCGTATTTAAACAAGCAGAAACCTGTGGTTTTGGAAAGAGGACTTGATTCCTTTAGGCAGTTCTGAAAATTTGCCACAATTTTATTTTAAATGTAATGAGGTGACTGTTGTACAACAGGGTGCATCTGTTTCATGCACTACTCTTGAGACATCTTTAGAATTGCCATCTGGTCCTAATACCTTTGTGCACTGAAGTTTTAAGAATCTCTAAAGTTTTACTTTTGACTCACTATCATCTCTAAGCAATTCATTGGTTTAAAAAAAGAAGCCTTGTTCAATGAAAAATTTTCCATTTGAAGGCGATAAGACATGTAGGTTATTCACTAGATTGTTCCAGTGCTTTAAAACCCTCTTTGCATCCCTTCTGCATCCCATGGGGTCCTGCAATTATGGAAAATGTTTTTATGGGTATTATTATGTCTGAAAAATTATCAAATTGCTACCACATCATATCAGTTTTGTGTCATTCTTACTGTACCTGAAAAATGGATTTATATTATTTTTCTTAGTCTCCTTTTTGTTTAAAACACAAAAAATCAGTTCTCAAGGTGATGTGAGCACATAGTTAAATTTTTCTATTACCCCATGTGCTTTGTTTTGCATCATGTAACAAATGTGTTGTGGCATCATTTTGGAAAACACATCCAACTCAACCCTGCAGTTCTTCTTCACAGTCCTCAAAGCAGTGTTTCCACAGGAATGAAGTTCAGCCCCTTTCTGTGCCCAAACCAGTGCTGGCTCCTTGGGTCTTTCCTCAAAGATGCCCTGAGAAGGTGCTGTACCTTGAGGCTGTTCCTGCTATCAGTGAATCCAGTCCGTGGAAAACAAGCTGGGTTATATATTTTCCATCCTTTCATTTCCCTAAAGACCCAGTAGCTTTCCTTTGAATGCCTCTCTAATTAGAGGAGATTTAATCTGACTCCCTCTCCCCTCAGTGATAATGGCTCTGAGTGAAGCCTGCTTGCTTGCTTGCTTGATTTCCCTCGTCTGCTGTTCATCAGCTATTCCTCTTGAATTTTTCCCACAGAAACCATATTTCTCATGTATTGGCTCAGTTGAGAACTACTTGGTTTTCAAGGTGAGGAATGTGATGGTGCCTGCTGTGACTGTACCACATCTCCTACCAACTTTACAACATGAATGGTGGAGAAAAACCTTGTAGAAAATACTGGGTTTGTGTACATTTTTAAATTTGTAGTACAAGGGCAAAGAGAACTTCAGAACTCCTCAGCTGCAGCTGTTTGGGACCTGTGATTTAAGCAGGCAGCCCCTGTGCCCCAGCAGGTCAGGGGGAGCAGATGCCACCAGGGACTGTATGGAGAGTCCTCCAGAGAGCCAAATTCTGAGCACAGAGCCGAGTGCCTGACTAGAGCTCTGTTAAAGCTGTATTGTTTGCTGATCGTGAACAGGGAATGGCCTCAGCACATGCTACTGCACGTGCCTGAGATGTCAAGTCCTCTTGTTTTCCTACCAGGTGATGCAACTGTGTTTCTGCAGTAGGAAATGGAGTTATCTTGAGATGTGCAGGAATGATTAGAGGTTTTCAGTGCCAGTACTGGGATCCTGTGGAAAGGTTGGATATTTCAGGAGCAGGTTTTTTTCACATTTCTCAAGTCAGGCACAGGAAATTACTGTTAAGTTCACATCTGCTCTTAACCCTGTTGAGATCAAATTTGACGCTGTTGTAAAAATGAAAAAAGAAAATTGTTAAAGCAAAGCCCTGCATCTGTGTTAGAAAGCTCTGCTCCCAGAAGTGCTGCTTTTCAATGCTGCTCAGTTAAAAAGTCTACTTCTTGTCCTTGCAGGAAGTCTGTGTGCTTACCATAAGATCCAAATTATTAAACTAAAATGAATTTTCCAACTTGTTTAGTCCATAGTGACTGAGAAGGGGCAGGACCTTTTGGTTCTTGACACCTTACCCACACCTTCGTATGCCACCAGTTTAATCTCTTTCCACCGCAGCCCATCTGAAAATTCCTTTGTAAGGAAGCTGCACACTTCCTATCCTCATGTACTGTGCTCAGTACATTTCCTTTCCTTGCACTTTCGAATCTAGAAGATAGTGTTAACACTTAAAATAAACGTGTGATAGTGGGTGTGAAGAGGGAATGGGGAGAACAAGTTTTCCGTCTGTCAAAATGAAGGCATCAACCTCTGCTTTTATTTTTTTTGGCATGTGTGCTTTAAATAGAATGACTGGGTTGGGTGGCTTCCAAATGTTTGCTGCATTTGGCAATCCTTCTAAGTTGTAACAGATGAAGTTCTGCTGTTCCATATGATGTGCTCCTTCCCCCTTTCTCAGTGACTCCTTGAAACTCCTTGGGAATTCAGTGTAGCATTCACATCTGTTCCGTGGATGGATGTCCAAGGCTAACAAAATGCCTACTGGACTTGGAGGCAGCTCTGCCAAAAGCCATATGGTTGTGTTTTAGTTTTGTGAGCACAGTGCAGTAAAGAAAGGAGGTTGGGCCAAGGGAGAAGTGAAGGGAGGAGGGATGGAGCTTCAGATGGGTAAATGAAGGTAACTTCTCATGATTTGGTATTGGATTTGGTATTTTTGTGTGGAAGAATGTGCTTGTTATTTGTGTTCTCATTTTCATGCAGAATGTGGCTCATGAAGAGCTCTTACCTGCTACAACTTCTCTAGGGGCTTTGAGAGAGGCCTTACTGTCCTGAGATATCTTTCATTGAGGGTTTACAAGATGTTCTGGGGTGAAACCTAAATTTCAAGCTCAAGATCATAAGCAAAAAGGGGAACCTGAAAGGTTAAAGTTTTTAAGAGCCTTTATGTTTTAGTGTAACAGTTGGAAGTGCTTTCCAGAAAAAGTGCAGCATATAGTTAAGAACAAGTGTTCCTGTTTTAGAGGTGCCTGATTTTTATCCATTTTTTGTTTCTGAAATTCTTTTTAGATGTCGTCACCAGTTCTGATTTATTTGTGTAGAGCAGTGTTAACAAGGCAACTGAGGCAATCCCCCCACAGTACAGGAAATTAAGCAAGATTTGTTAAGATGCAGGTTTGACCTGCAGGCTCTTCAGTATCAGGCAGACAGGCCAGACAAGTGCTAAGGGAGAAAATGGGTCACCAAAGTGGGCTGATGGACGTGGGAGCAGCCTGAAACCGTAGCCTCCTCCTCCTCTTTCTTCTCTTCTTCCTCCTCCTCCTTTTCTTTCATGACCATTTTCTTCCAGGCAAATGCTGAACAACTCAACAAGGTTAATAGTTTGCAAGCTGTAGAACACTGTGCTGTCTCCCACTGAAACACAGCTGCCATCCTGCTGCATAAAGAGTTTGAAGCCATTAAATGGATTTACAGAAGTGCCTCAGTTTCCCAGGAAACATCCCCTTGACTTTCTGGTATTCTTAGCTACTGCACAGACTCTCAGTGTATTTACACAGGTGTGTCACTGCAGTGCTTTCAGAATCCTATTCTGAAGAAAGAAATGCTCTAAAATTCAAAGCAGTGCATGTAAGCAGTGAAGTTATATTTTGGTGAAGTGGAAGGGGTATTCAGCCTTTCCCTTGTGGAAAGGAGTGTGCAGTGTTTATGCACAGATACTATTTTTCTTGTGAAAGAGATAGTATTTTTCAGCTGAAATAGTGAGCATAGCTTAGGAGAGTGGCTGCAAGTCTCCTAAGAGGGCATTTGTTCACTCCTGATTTTAAAGTAACACAGACATTTGTTCATCATGTAAAATACTGGTAAACAACAGTAGCATAAGCTGTAATTGGTGGTTCTGAGCAACTCATTTGGGATTTTTCTGTTCCTACCCAGAAATAATAGCAAGATGGACTCCTTTGCCAGCATTACACAGGCTTGACTGAAGTGTGTCCGTTCCTCTCTTAATGTGCATCTAAGCAAAAAATAGTGTCTTGAGTCTTTGCTTGGGATCAACCTTTGTGCTGGGTTTGAAAAAAAGTAATTTATTACACATATGCAGGTACTTTCCTTTTCAAAGGCTTACAGTATAGTAAAGATGTTTTGAGAGGAGTTTGGATTATTCATAGACAATAATTTGTAGACATTGCTTCTGAATTGAGAGCACTCATATCTGAACCTTGAATCAAGATAACAGTTCTAATTTCCCTTCTGTGACTTCTGAAATGTTTGAGTCAAATCAGTGTGTATTTAAGCACGGGATTAGCTGGCCTTTTGTTCAGTGCTGCAGTGGTACAAAGAATATCGTCCCATCTCCCATGCAAAGCTCTAGGGTTCCTGTGTGCAGTGTCTGTAAAACTCTTCAGGGGCTGCCCAGCTGTGGTGAACAGCAGGAAGGTCTCCAGGAAATCCAGCAGCAGTCACCCTAACCTGGGACTGGACATCTGCTCTCCATCCATGAAAGATGTGTGGCCTATTGCACTTGCTTCTCTTCCCCTCCCTTATGTTCCCAAAGGCTTGGCTTTAACACAGGCCTTTTCCAAATACTTATAAATGCTCCCAGCAATTTCCTTTCCAGCTTCCAGCCTCCTGTTCCCAGCTGTGCTGTCTTTATTCCCATGCCCAGTTGTAGCTGGTATGTGTGGCAACAGCAGCAATAACCTACCTGGCAATACCAGGAGGTACAGAGCAGGGCAAAGGTCTGTCTGTGGCTGGTGCTCTGGAAGTGCCCTTAGGGGACTGGTGATGGAGAAAAGCCCCCTGCACTGTGGCCCCTATTATGGGATGCTGAATAACTGTAAACCTACACCCAAACTCCTTGAAGTCACAGGGATCTTAAACATGTGCTTACTTTCGTGTAGCTTACACACATTTTGTCCTGCTCATTCCAGAACTGGAGAGCTCCTGTTTAGAGCGATTTTTAATTCAAATTTTTCACTGACTCAGCTTGTGTCTTGAGTTTGTCCCAGTATCTTTCCTACAACTAAAGTTTATGATGTCTTTTTCTTCCTGTGTCAAACAGGGTGTCCTCACTGTAAAAATGCCATTCCACATTTCACAACTGCTGCTGAAGTCTTTAAAGAAGATCGCAAGGTAACTTGCTGTTAATTTTTTCTGTGATATTTAAGAATATTTTCCATAATTTGCACTTTATAGACTTTGCTTATTGATAAGGTAATAGGTTTGTAGATAAAATTGCTGTTACACTAAAAGAAATGTATCTGCATCATAGGGGTTTTATCTTCTATGGTCAAATTGAGTTATACTGCCAGCCTGTTCTGTTTTCCCTAATTTGCTGTCTTTTATGTTTAAGTCTTTGTATGAAACACAATTCTTTCTCATTGGGGGATTAAATAAATATAATTAATATCATCTCCATTCCCCTTCATCTTTTATCAGCTGTTGGGGTGCATGTAGAGAAATCACAAGTTGTGTGATAGTCCTGAGGCCCTCAATCACACAACTAACTAATTCTTGCTTGCATAGCACAAAATACAATATATTTCTGTAAATTGGCTGACTTGAGCCCAGGAAGCTCTTTTAGGACCCTGATGCTTCAGCCTTGAAAATGCATTCAATGGCTGAATCACACTGGATAATTTCCTTGCATCAGCTGAACCACTTTTTCACTGAGCACATGGAGATCTAGGATTAAAAAAATCAAAAAAACACTTGAGCCTCTGGATTTAACCAGATAACTAGCTAGGAACCTGTTTGATGTCTTTCAGTATTTCATTCTGATCTCTGAATTTGTTCCACCTACACAATTGCTTTGTGTTTAGGTGTGGCAAGAAAAAGATTGGGTAATTTAATATGGAAATTACCCTCTACACCTTCCTCAGGATGGGAAACCAAGAGGAAGATGCTGAGCTCTTCTCCCTGCAATCCAGTGACAGGACGTGTGGGAATAATTCAGAGCTGTGCCAGGGGAGGTTCTGACTGTATAGTAGGAGACACTTCTTCACCAAGAGGGTGAACAGTCCCTGGAAGAAGCTTCCTTAGAGAGCTGGTCAGTGCCCTGAGCCTGTCAGTGTTTAAGGACATTTGGACAACATCTCAACAACAGGCTTTAACTTTTGGTCAGCTCTGAATTGGTCAGGCAGCTGGAGTAGATAATCCTTGTAGGTCCCATCCAGCTGAAATAGTTTATCCTGTGTTCTAAATGGAGAGGTAATTTTGTAACAGTTGTACTCCATAACAGAAGAATTTCTGTAATTTTTTTCTTTTCCTGTCATCTGTTCTGTAACTCACAGAGAATGCATCAGATTGACAAGAAACAAATCATTCTTGTATCACTGACTGCATAAATTAGTCCATCGCTTCTGCCCTCTGACACACAGAAGATTCATAGGCGTGCAGCTTTTAGTTCTCCTACTGCTGTAAATTAGTTTGCTCAGATGCCTTTTGGTTACTTCTTTGTTTCCAAGATCTCTGTGAAAGTATCCTTGTTTTCCCACTTTTCTGGTAGTTTCAAACGAAGCCTCTCTTTCCGAATCTCATTAAAATTTCAGTCAGAGGAGCTGAAACAAATGTACCAAACAATGTGAAACTTGCTTATTGGAGTCCCAGGATGTATTAACAAGCAATCAGAATCGTGCCACAGTTAGCTGGCCAGAGTGGTGGTGGGAAGTGCAGGCCTGGGAAGCTTTTCCTTCAGAGTGCAGGTTATGAAAGGACTCCAGGAGCAGAGCAGTAATTGACGGTTGCAACTCTTGACTTCAGTTTAAGCTGAAGTGGGGAGATATAAAATGTAATGAGTTGGAACAGGAGAGCCAGTAGGGAATATTAAGGTGGTACAGTTTTAAAGAGGTGTGTGCAGTTAGGGAGAATGGTGTTATTCCACCCCAATGACTTATGAAAGTGCCAGGGGTTGATTATGTTGGGAGCCCCTATTTAATTGTGTACAGCTATAACCTGCCAAGGTGCTTCCTGCTGCCAGTTTGTGCCATTGTGGAAAAGAAAACAAACCTGTTTTAGACTTTAGAAGGGCACAACGCTGTTCCCACAAGCAGCACAATTTTCATATTCCCATGTTTCAAACTGGACTGAGCCTTCAAACTAATTTGTAGTTCTGTAGGGTTTCAAACCAGTAAAATCACTGCTTAAGAGAAAGGAAGTATTTATTCTTTCAAAAACAGGGCAAGATTACTAATTTTAATTTTAAGCAGTAGATTCTTTTCACTACTTCATTTCTATAGTAGTGTCCTTTCTTTTTTCCCCTGGAGAAAGTTTTTCACTTAACAGAGTATTTTTGCATATATCTTCTTCTTAAAAGAAGGGTCTTTTAATTAAACATGTAATACTGCAGAAGCCAAAGAACAATCAAAAACATTCCAGCCTTGAATTGGTTATAGATGGTATCTTAAAAGGTATCCTTTGGGAGACTTTGAGTCTTTACATTGGAATTTTGAAGATGAGCAGAGCTTGAAGCTGTTAAGTACGTGTCTCTTGGCTTTGGCGCTGAAGCCCCTCTCCCCTGGGGCTGTGTGTAATGCTCTGTACTTTTTCATCATCTGCACTGCTGGAGTTGGAGTTTAAAAATGCACTGCTTGGAACATTGGCCCCAAATGTCAGCTCTCATTGGCCACATCACTGCTGGTGGTTTTAGCCAGAGTCCCCAGCCTGCTCACTGGCCTGGGGCAATCCTGTGGCTGCTGCAAAACAGCTTGGGCTGAGACCAACAAACCAGAGCCTTCAGTCTTTCCATCTTCCTGGAGAAATCCAGTGCCAGTAGGGCCAGATCAGTGGAGAGGCTACTCCAGTGGCAGTGAGCATATTGTTTCAGTTATTTAAAAGGAAAAAAAAAGGTGGAAAAACAAAAGCCATCTGGAGCATTCTTAGCTTGGGACGCTGTGGCCTTGGCATGCAGCTGCCAGGGAAAAGCCCATGGCCAGTGCCCCACAGCTCAACTTCTGGCAGTGACCAGTGAACATCAGAAAATGCAAATGTGAGGGCTGTCACTTAGCTGAACAGATTGAAGAGCAGGAAGGCATGTTCAGTAACAGCTCCACAGTCTCTCCTGAAAATGAAATCTTTAAAAAATCTGCATTCTGCCTTTTGGCTGATCCCAAAGCTCAGCTTGAAGGAACTGATTTGTGGTGTTCCAGTTTGGATTTGCTGAAGGAAAGCTCTTGACTCTTCAAGGCCTCTCAGTAACAAATCTCTGGCAGTCCTGCAAAGGAGCTGCTTTTTGACCAATCTTCCCATTTTCACAGGAGGCTGTTCCTGTACAAATGCATTGACCCAAATCCCAGCACCACAGCTGGGTTCCAGTGAGTTCCCACGGAAACAGCTGTGGCAGCAATTGCTGGAAAGGGTGCAGCAAATGGGGTGAGCTGGGTGTTAGTGGGTCAGTCAGCACTGAAACTGGTGGGTCCCCAATGTGTATTGTGAATCACAGTTTAAAATTATTATACCAACCAAATGACTGTACAGAGTTATCCAAATGAGATAATATTTTCGTTTGGCAAGGAATTTGATCCCTGTTTGCTTAAAAAGCCTGTGCTGAATTTCTTTTTAATTAGACTCATTAAATATGGTGATGTTAGCACTGTACATCATGTTGTACTAATGGATGTCCCCTTTGCAAATAGGCCTGCTTTGAGAGCAGCTGATGAACTGCACCTCCTGTAATGATGCCATGCCACACCAGGGCAACTCATAATGAATCTCCCATTTGCAAGGCCTCTCACTTTGAGAGCAGTAGCTGAATTGCAGCAAGCTTTAGCAGACCAGTCCCTAACTGCTGTTAGGATCCAGAACAGCTGATATAAATAGAAACCTATGGAGTAATCATAGGGAAGAATGCACATCTGTCTTATTTAGAGGTACTTTCAAGATATTTGGCAACAACAGACGTTTTTACTAGCAAACAGGTGTCATCTGAAATTGATTCTACTTTTAAAATGTTTGGAAGCATTTATTTCCATGCTGCAACTTTGTTTTTACTTTTTTTAAGCTTATCAAATATCATTCCTCTCTCAAATCAATATTCTGTTAGCTATTCACTTCAATTTTCATAACAAAAGTCAATATTAGCTCTAGCAGAGATTTATTTTCTTGAATCAATAAACCAGTGTGTGGCAGTACATATTTTAACAGGAGAGCAGCTAGGATTGCAGGGGGTTATTTTTACTGGATCATCATGTGTGGACTGGGAGGCAAACTGTTAAAAAGAAAGCTTTAAGAGCAGAAAGGAAGAGTTACCTGGAAGGTCAAGGGGTCCCACTTTCAATTTTCTACACATCTGTTTGAACTGCACAATGTAATTTTGTTTCTTACCTGTAAGATCCCTCTAAAGCAAAAAGTTGTTTCATAATTCTGTTGGAAGGGAACTGTGATTTCTGATGTATGATTAGATTATGCTGCCAGTACTTAATTTTCCTTCTAACACTTAGTAACAAAATAAGGCATCACCCTTCTGTTCCAGTTGGGGCACCTGGAGATCAGTGATCATATTTTTGGCATAGCTCCACTTCTACTGAAGCGCCTAAATGAAAAGTTCTGGTTTTTGCAACAGCTCAGCTTTTGTGATCAGTCCTCTTCATCTGAAAAATATGCCATGCTCTATTTCCTCAGAGCTCTTCAGAGCTGCTCCTACACTGCTCACAGTCTGTTGCCATGCTGAGTTAAGTTTGCAGCTCTGTAGTTAAGCTCCCAGTTTTTTGGTAGAACCACAAAACATTGTAGGATTTCTTTTTCAAGTAAAGTTATTTTCCAGTCCCAGATGTTTCCAGACCCATATAAACCTATCCTGACTATGGAGAAATGCATACTTATTTGGTGGGTTACTGTTGTTGCTGTTGTCATTATTAGGCTTTACTGTACATACTCACCTGATACTATTAATTATTATAGAGTGCATACTAGTTATGAGGAACTACTTGTATAATTAAGAAAGCTGGATATACTCCAGGAAACTTCCTTTAGGGTCCACAGTCTCTCATTGATTATCTCTTCATTTGATAACATTTCTATTCCTGCTACAGCTCCTGAACAGGCTGGTGATAGACCTGAACAGCATTGGCTCTGGAGAAGGGACTTGTATATAATGATGTGTTGTCAATATCTAAGGCAGCAGAGCTTTGGGTTACAGAGAATCCATAATCCTGTGGAGTTTTGTGCATGTTGCAGATATAGCACTTACAGCTTTTTCTCCCTGAAATGTTTTTTCAGTGGATTTTCCCCTCTGGTTAGAGGAAAGCTCAAGAAATTAAATTTTAGCCCTAACAATCAAAATCTCCCTAAAATCAATCTTGCCTTCTGAAAGCTGTTACACTGGATTTTTCCATAATGGACATATATATATATATATATATATACACACTCATAAATGTTAGACCAGTGTTAGCAGAGTTTCTTTCTCTCACATATTTTTAGAGGGTTTTTCCCTCTTGATGAGAGGGAATTTATGAGAAGTGATACCAAGTGTCTTGGCTTTTGGACACCTGCTATGGTTGTCTTATGCTTAATATGTCTACAGTTTCTGCTTGAATAAACTTAGTGGGTTTGCAGGTCAGAGCATACAGGTCTTGCTAATCTGTGCTCTCCAGTGCACTTCTCTGTAACTTGTTGCTGGTAGTTGAATATGAGGATCATATTCTCCAGAAGTCTTTAACCACATTTTGAGAGAGGATTTTTTCGGTTGTTATTTTTCCTGACTCAGTTTCCTTTTCCAGTGAAGCAGAAAAGCTGACTGTTGCTAAGACAGTTGAGAATGAGAGGAAACTTTCCCCACAGTGCATCACTGCTCACTTGAGCCCAGATTCTGCATCTTTTTACATGCAGCCTTTCAGTAGAGCCATGCAGGAATTCAGAGTGACAGAGCACTTCTCTATTAGCAATGGAGCTCAGTATTCACAACAAACAGAAAGAAGCAAAGGGCATCAGTGCTATTTGCTGAAATTCTGGTGAGTCTGAGAGTTCAGCTGTCTGGAGTTGATGGAATGGAGATGAGAATTGGTCCTCAGTCCAGAAGTGTGTTTTGCTACAAGTGTTTTCCAGCATCACTTTTCTCCTCTCTCAGTGCACTATATTTGATCTTCCGCTGTGAGACAGGCAAGACAATTAGGACTGTGATGCTATGATAATGAGTGCACAGAGATGGTAGCAACCTCTATATTTAGGCTGCCTTAACATTTCCACTCTAAAGTAATCACTCAAGCTCTCCTAAGTACTCTTACTCAGCCATGTTGGCAGCAGGCATTGAATGCAGCCTCAGATACAGCCTTGGGAATTAGATGTTCCTCTATGAAATTTTGCTCACGTCTCTATGAGTTACAAGGCTTTTGAAAATCGCCGTTCCTCTTCTCTCCCTGGCTGCAAAAATAACCAAACTTGTGTGTTCTGAAGAGCTGGGCTCAAAATGGTGGCTGCAGTGGTGGGGCTGTGTGGGAGCTTGCATTTGGAGCATTGCAGAGAGGACAGGCCATGGGCACATCACCCAGCTGCTATTCCAGATGTGCTGTTAGACCTGTTGGATTAGACACAGGGCTCATGTGGCTGCCGTGGGCACACAGACTGGGATCTGTGTGTGCCCAGCTGAGGCACAGAGGGGCCAGCTTAGGTTTGCGTGTGCTGTGGAGGAGAGCTGTGTCTCAAGGACGCTACTGAGTGTTTCTATCAGAAGCCACCTCTTAAACATCCGTGAGTCATCTGTTCTGTAGCAACTGGTGAGGATGTTCTGAACAAGGTTAACAGTGGCTTGTAGCATTGCATTCCTGCACTGCTCCCTCTCCTCACTGGGGGCCGTTCTCACAAAAGCCAGAAGGTGAATTAAATTGGACGCTCTGCTCCAGCCGGTACCAGTTTAGATATTTCCAGAGGTACAGGTAAAGAGAGTTGCTTTTCCTTCTTCCCTCTTCCTTCCAGTGTACTAAAAACTAATTTTCTTAATCTCCAAGACACTGAGAACAGATGGGTCATCAGTCACAACAAATTGTTGAATGTCTCAAACCAGCTACTAAGATCTGGATGAGCACATGCATACTTTCCCCTTTTTCTGGCTGTAATCTCTCCCTGTGTGATATTTAGAACAGTGTGAAAAAAGATTATTTTATTTATTCTTCTAGTTTTTAGGAAATCAGGACTTCTGGTATTCTTTCTACTTCATGCTGTGTCATGAAATAAAAGTTTGTCTCCATTCTAAGCTTTTCTTTACACAGAAATAGCCAACAGAGTTCTGAATTTTGGCTGGCTGCTGAGGTCAGGAAGGCAGAAATACTTAGATGAAACTCTTCTACAGTTTATTATTCCTAATCTTTCATTTAAATTGGCCCTGAATGTGCAGGATTCTTTGTGTTTACAAAAAGAAGAAAAATAGGATCATACATGTTTTTAACAGCTTTCAAGACTCCTGGTTCTGTAATAGCCTTATTAATGTTTAAAATCAGAAACCAGATATTTAAAGTAAGAACACTGTTCACTTTATCTAGTACTTTCCACTTGAAGACAGACCAAGCAAGATCATACTGAGAATCGTCTTGTCAGGCTTTCAAAGCCTAAACAAAACAAGCAAATTAACTGAAGTTGGCTTTGCCAATCTCTTTAATTACTGCTAGGATAATGAGATCAGGTTTTCCCATTTTGACAGTGTCACCATGAAACAGGAGGACTTTGTGGAATATTAAGTGATCTTTTAATTATGGAAGAACAGTTCAACCGCAACCCTAAAGTCATGCAAGCAAAAGGTATTTTGATCAGCTGTTTGAAGGAGGCTTGTGGAATGGAAATTTCAAATTACGATGTGTCTGCTATGAAATTAGTTACTTGACAAATTGTAACCCACAAAAAAGTTGCAAGAAGTCATTCCTCTAATTTGTTTGGTTTCTTTACATAGGTTGTATTTTAACGTGCTTGCTGTGAAGGCAGAGCTTATGTGAGCACCTGCACTCAGAGCCCCAGCTGCTGCTCACAGGAACAGTCAGGGAGAAATCACAGCACAGGGCTCAGTTGCTTGGAGTAGAAGCCTATGAATTACATTTTGTTTCAGCATCAGAACTGTTAAGGGCAGCCCCTCCTCAATACTTCACAGAGTCAGTATTGAATGTTCTGAGCTCTGCTCTGGGGCTGGGAGGCTGTGTTTCCTCGCCCTGCCTGTGTGCAAGCAGGCAGGGACTGAGGGTGTTGCTCCACTGTCAATAGGCTGGAAGTGTGGCAGGCTCCCTCCTACTCAGGGTTTGTCTGTGTGACAGTAGCATCTAGAGGTTTAAAAAGGAATTAAAGCCCACTTTGCTAATGGCTGCATATGTACAATCCTGGAAGAAGACCGGAAAGGAAATACAAACCCAGGCTGAGATTGTAAGGAAGGAACCTTTTTCTCTACATGCAGTGCTTGATAGATGATGCTCTGGCTTCTCACCCATCTCCATCTGACTTTGGAAGAACTGCATGGAGTTTAGAAAAGCCATTTGGAGTAGAAATCATTAATCTGTGAATAGGCTGCATTAGTGACCAGCCATGTTTGGTAACTTTTCCAAGCATTAGCAATGCCATGGGAATGAGGATGGGTTAGATAGGTCATTACCATCACCAAAACCACTGTCACTGTTCATCACTTAAAATCCATCACTTTAAAAAAGTGGAGGAAAAATATTGCAGCATGACAGAGCTGTGACCAGTGTGCCTGCACTTGGTTTTATTAGTCCAGCCTCTGGATTTCCTGTTTGGAGTCTAGCAGAGAGCTCAGTGGGAAGGCTGCAAAGGTGATTTGTGCTCTGAGAGTTTAACCTGCCATGCACAGGCCAGGTGATGACCATCCTCTGCTGTCTCTCCACAGCTAAGCCCTTACAGAAGCCATTGCCTGTTTGGCAGAAGACTTGGGTCTCTCTCAGTGCTAAGGCTAAGCTGCAGCAGCATCACCATGAAATGGGTTCTTGCTTTGTTCTCTCCTGCCTCAGAGTGATCTCTTGTGTTTCAGATCGCCTACGCTGCAGTGGACTGTGCCAAAGGACAGAATCATGACCTGTGTAAGCAGGAGGGGGTCGATGGCTACCCCACCTTCAACTATTACAACTACGGGAAATTTGTGGAAAAATATACTGGAGATCGAGGGGTAAGTGAAAGCAAGAGTAATCACCTGGTACAGGGAGCAAAGCCCCCTCTGCCTGTCCTGCCTTGCAAATGAAGACTGCAGAGTGAATTTTTACCATGCCTCTGTTGCTGTCTTACATGGATGAATCATAGTGTACCACACCCCTGTACATCTCTGCATTAGGAACACTCTTGGTCTATTTTTAGGAGCATGAGAAGAGGAAAAAGGATTAGATTTGGTAATATGCTTTGTATATTTTATTCTTTAAGCTGAAGTCTGTGAGTGAATTTGGACTGAGTGAAAGAGAAGGGTTTATTGCATGTGCTGCTGGCAGAAGTGCCAGAAAATACAGGGTTTAACTCCTGTCAGTTCTGGATCGCATGGACACTGCAAACGTGTTACAGATCCACCAAGCTGCCAAATGGTGACAGACCATTGGTTTTATAGCCAGGACAAAGCTGTCCTTTGGAGACCAGAGGAAAGTAAATATCTCATTTGCCCCGAATCAGATTCACTCCTGGCACTCAGGATGGGAAGACAAATTGTGCCATCTACCCCTGGGCTGAAGTTTCATTCTTTTGTCCTGCTGTGGCCAGCTAATTATATGTTATGAGTGCAAGAAATGGGGGCAGAAATGGCATAATGGCTTCAGTGGCTGTAAAGTGCCTGAAAATAAGGAATCAATTCAATTATTTGTGGGCCTCCCCGCCTAGAGGGAGGTTACTCCTCAGCAGCCATTGATTGCCTGGGGTCTGCAAGAAAAACTTGGGGTCTTTGAACCATGCAGTGATTTTGAAAAAAGGTTCTTGCCTGAAAGTTATTGCTGCTGTTAGAGCTCAGAAAATTATATAGAAGCATGAATTAAAAAGCCAGGTTCTGAGGTTCTCTGTTAGTCAGGATCTTGGGGAAGTCTTCATGGAGCTTCGCCTCCCAGTTTTCTTCAGCATACTTGGACTCCAGTAATTACCATTTCATGGTGCTGATCCAGCCGTTGTTATGGATACTGTGTTTAGTTCCAATTCTGGATCTTTTCTTAAAAGTACTTTTTACACAAAAGTAAAGATAGGTGCAGCAGCCAACAATTGAAGTAAGATTTCAGCTGCAGTTTTTGCATTTCTAACCCGTTCTTAGAGAAATTATATATAAAAGGAGGGATCTGTGGTGGCTGATAAAAAGAATTTATATCCAATACAAGAGTGCTCTGAGGCCACAGGAGTTGGGTGATATTTATCCATATGCTGGAAAGTGGACTAACAAATCCCCTATATGCAGCCAACCCTTTCTTGGGTAAAAATTACCCAAGAGGAACATCCTGGTCTCTCTGCTGATGGCTGCTTTGTTCCCCTTCCACCTCTCTGGGGACCCTACAGTCTTCTGCCTGTGCAGCATTGAATTGGGGTTTGTTATCTCTTATCATGGTAATGCTGGAGGCAGTGCTTAGCACAGAGCCTGTCATGGGGGCTGCTGATTGCCAGATGTCTCCAGGTGACAAAGGGCTGAAGCATGTCACTTCATTTATTTTCAGTGGAAGAATAATGAATAGTTTTAGAAAAGCTTTTTGTTGTTCAGCCTTCTAAAAGCTTACCAGCCTTGTGGCTTGGGTTGGGTTTATTTTGTTTTGTTGTTCCACAACATTCTTTTAAGTCTTTAACTTCTGTTAGTTGCTCTCTACCTTTGGTATTTTCCCTCTTCATTGCCGGTTTTGAGTGCTATGTTCTGTGATTGTTTAAATGCAAAAATGGTCAGATTGAGTGGGAGCAGTGTCACTTTCCCAGAAAACTTCAGTGTTGGGGTACCAGTAGACAGTGTATTCCAACACAGGTGTTCACACCTCCACCCATCTCAGCCTTGTGAAATGCCTGAGAGCTGTGTTCACAGCTTGCCTTGGAAAAGGAAACTGGAGGCATTCAACAGCCTTAAATCATAAGTTGTTGAAATACAGAGGTTGGCATCTAGACAACCAGGTTTGAATTTTTTTATAATAATTTTAATAGTAACTTGGGGGAAAAAAAGGGATTTCCATCATTGGAATGTTTGGAGAAGGAGAAAAATTGTGATCAAAACTATTAGAGGATGAGTGGCAAATGTGTGTATAGTCAACAAACAATCCAGTAACTGTCTTTAAAATTACTCAAATAGCATACAAAGACAGCTTGAAAATGTCTTTTGAGTATTTTCAACAAAAAGTCATCAATGGCACTTCTAATGACAGATTTTACCTTGTCCTGTGAGCTTTAGGGACATTTTTCTCTCTGTCCCGTCTCTTCAAAGTTTGACATGTGGGATGTGCGTGGATATTTTCCCCTTGCAGTGGAGCAGCACAGGACCAGAGCATGGCAGGATGAGGCAGTGCAGAAGCAGTACCTGCTCCCTGGCTTCTATTCTGCCGTGGGCTACAGAAACAAAACAACTGCTCCTTAGTTTATATTCTGCTGGGATACGGAAGCTCAAAGTGTTCTTGATGCATTGTTTTGCTTTGTTGGTAAAAATATGACCCATATTTTTCTTCCTTCAAAACCAGGAGTCTGGATTCACCACTTTCATGCGAACCCTGAGAGAAAGAGATCATGAAAGAGTAGGAAAGAAGAAGGATGAATTGTAGTTTCTGCCTCAGAAGAAGCTTTCCGCTGCACTGTGAATGGTTCCAGGTCTTTTGTTGATGCACCTGAGACTTCACATATTCTCAAGACAGAGACTTTTTTTATTAACAGCCATGGCCATTTTGTACAATTTTGAAATAAAGTGAAACCACTTGATTTTTAAAAGGAAAATAAATTAGAATGTTGCCATAATGTTTTAAAGAAAACTTAGCATTTTCTCTCATGTTGGGAGACTATGCCCACTGACACTCCTATGCAATATTTTTGTAGTCTGTAGTGTGTCTGTAGGTGATGTTGTTTGTTAGGGTGAAATTTTTGTTCCGGTATTGCAGTACATGTAAAAAACAAAGGGGAGGGGACATGGTTTGGTTTGGGTTTGTTTTGTTATGTTTTGTTTAAATCAGCGCAAGAAAATGGGATTTATAAGACACAGATTTATTCAAATGAAGTTTTTCATTCTTGTGAAATAGTTATGTGTTCTTGACTGAGATTTGGGGGGAACAATTTTAAGGTGCTCAGGGATAAATAAGGTATCTGAGTTAATGAAGACGTTAACATTGACCAGTCCAGATCTGTTAATTTCATTTAAACCTCTCTGGTCTTTAAATCAGAACTGTTTACATGCCTTTATAAAATGTATTGAGTGAATTAAGCCCCACATGAAAAATCAGCAGAGCATGGGTTCAATCAGACTAAACCCTTCTTCTTTGGCATCAATACTGTCAATGTATCTGTAAGTTATGGCAGGAATGACTATCTTATAGGGGTACATAGTTATTCTTATAGGGTACACAGTTTCCCTTCAAGTTATTATTGGGTCATATCAAATACGTGTTGTAAAGTGTTATGTTCAAATGTTTTGAGAAATTCATAATACTGCTGGTAATGCAGTAATTGTGTGTATTACCTGTTTACATTCCAAAAGTTATCTGCATTTGTAGGAGAGATTTTTCCTTTTTGCTCCTTAAGGAGTTGCACAAACAATCTCTCTCTGACAGTCATCACTGTAAAACCTGTATCAGCAGCAGTTGAAATGTGTTACACTTTTGATGCTTAAACAAAAAAAAAAGCTGATCTGGAGGTACTTCTGTCTTCGCAGGAGGGGAGAGGGAGGGGCAGGAAGTTGTGATTCACTTTGAACGAAAAATAAATTTTTAAAAGGACAAATATTTTTATCATTAATCAGCCTTGTTCAGCTTCTTCCCCACTGAGCGAGTGACCACAGCTGGTGGTGGCTTAGGAGGAGTCAGAGCACGTGGGATGAGTTCCAACAGCCCATGGCCTTGGGAGTGCTGGGCAGCACTGCTGGTGTGTGAGGGTCACACTGCAGGTGTATGAGGGTCACACTGTGTCCTGTGTAAGGGTCACACTGTGTGCTGGGTGAAAGTCACACTGTGTGCTGTGTGAGGGTCACACTGTGCTGTGTGAGGGTCACACTGTGTGCTGGGTGAAGGTCACACTGTGTGCTGTGTGAGGGTCACACTGTGCTGTGTGAGGGTCACACTGTGTGCTGGGTGAAGGTCACACTGTGTGCTGTGTGAGGGTCACACTGTGTCCTGTGTGAGGGTCACACTGTGCTGTGTGAGGGTCACAATGTGTGCTGGGTGAAGGTCACACTGTGTGCTGGGTGAAGGTCACAGTGTCCTGTGTGAGGGTCACACTGTGTGCTGTGTGACGGTCACACTGTGTGCTGTGTGAGGGTCACACTGGGTCCTGTGTGAGGGTCACACCGTGCTGTGTGAGGGTCACACTGTGTCCTGTGTGAGGGTCACTCTGTGTCCTGTGTGAGGGTCACACTGTGCTGTGTGAGGGTCACTCTGTGTGCTGTGTGAGGGTCACACAGCAGCTGTATGAGGGTCACACTGTGCTGTGTGAGGGTCACACTGTGTGCTGGGTGAAGGTCACACTGTGCTGTGTGAGGGTCACACTGTGTGCTGGGTGAGGGTCACACTGTGTCCTCTGTGAGGGTCACACTGTGTCCTGTGTGAGGGTCACACTGTGCTGGGTGAGGGTCACACTGTGCTGTGTGAGGGTCACACTGTGTGCTGTGTGAGGGTCACATTGTGTCCTCTGTGAGGGTCACACTGTGCTGTGTGAAGGTCACACTGGGTCCTGTGTGAGGGTCACACTGTGCTGTGTGAGGGTCACACTGTGTCCTGTGTGAGGGTCACACAGCAGCTGTATGAGGGTCACACTGTGCTGTGTGAGGGTCACACAGCAGCTGTATGAGGGTCACACTGTGCTGTGTGAGGGTCACACTGTGCTATGTGAGGGTCACACTGTGCTGTGTGAGGGTGAGACTTCTCATATGAGAGAGCTGTGATCTGGGTCTGAAATTTTCCTCTTGCTCCCCATTCTGTCCGTCTCATTTTCTTCTAGTTGGGGTCTGCAGGCTGTGCTGAGGGGCTGCTCAGGAGGTGAATGGCATCTTGCTTTCTCCCTGGATGTTTTTTCCTTCTCTCTCTTGCCCAATTAATGGCACTGCACGTTTGGCACCGTTAAGATGCTGAAGCCATTAGCGAGTATTGTGCAATACCAGTAGCCTGATTGGCCTTGTATGGTGGCCAGCTTGTTAACCATAACTTCAATTGGAATGGCCATGGACCTGTGCCAAGTATCTTCTCTTATTAGGCACCTGATGAGCCTCTTCACCCAAAAAAATCAGCTGCCTGATAGTACATAATATCATAGTGTAAAAGTAGCTTAATTCATGAAGACTCTTACTCTGCTTTTTTTTTCCTTTCAATTAGCACTTTTACTTGTGTTGTGTATTGCACTTTTGCAGAGGATCATGAAAATTCTTTATTTCAAGCTATCCTCACATAAGTAGCAGGCACTCCACTCTGCATTTAGGAAACAATACATATTGATGCCATTTGATCTCAAACAGGAATTCTTCTGCTTTTAGCAGACTATTAAATATGACCAGTCCAGAACTTGCTGCCTCTTTTGATCTCAGAGTCAAAGCAGCAGGCACTAACGAAATACAGCCTCCAGAAAATGCTGAGCATTTCTGTGGCTGTGCCTATGTTTGTGCTAATTGGTGAGAAATGTAGACTTTTTCAAAAATAAGAAAGAAAAAAATGATAGCTTGCCAATGGTGACTTCACTAGTCAGGATCATTCTGAATTATAGGCTTTAGTAAATGTTTAGGATAAAACAATTGCACACTGTGCTTCAGACCAGTAATTCCTTACAGCTGGTTACACCATAATAAAATTAGGAATTCCCATTTTTCCCTTCAGTCTTTTGTCAGTTGCTTCTTGGGCTTGGGCATTCATTTTTTCTTGGCAAAAGAAAAAATGTGTTGTGCATGTATTAATGCACAAATATAAAATATTTGAGAATAATTTACCTTCTGTTACAGGGTCATGACTCATCTGGTTTATGGTCTGAATGGTTTTTGAAAAATACAGTTTTGAACACCATACAGGATTACATCAAATGGCTGACAAAGGCCTTAGTTACTGTGAACTAGAGTGTACAAGGAGTTCAGAGTTTTGCTTTCAAGCCTTTTTAATTAGTAGGCCAGGTCTGGATATCAGTCACACTGTTTTACCTCTGTTGCCTCCAGTAAAGCAAAAAATGGTGTTTAAAGTGCTAGTGAAGTCAGTTTATGTTTATATTCACATCAGTCATGTTGAAATTGAAATATGTTATTTTTTACAAACTGTGAATGAGAAGTATATGTAAGAGTTCTGATTTCTGTATTTAAATGGTTGGTCATTTCACACATTCAGACTCCCCAGCCTCCCCAGTAGATGCGTAGCCCAGGCGTTCATAATCACACAGGAATTTCTGCCGTGGTTAAAAGTGAGTAATCTGGGCTTTCAAGTCGTGAATCATTTATCAGCAAGAAACTTAATTGCTGATAACAAATGGTTTGCAGTGAATCAGAGATTCTGCTCTTGCAATTATGGGCTTGATCTTTCAGTCTTTTTAAGGTGTGATTCAAAGGTCTTGGACATCCGCTACATAGTTAACCCTAAGCAGATTAAATCTTGTCGAGGAAGGGTAAAACGTGTACACAGCAGAGAGGCTGTGCCAGGATTGTGCATCATTTTGTTCCCCAGTGTTGGCTTAAACAAAATATAAATAGCCCACAGGGCTGTGTTAGTCCTGCTGTGTGGCTGGACCAAGAGATGAAGGGCAGCAGGGCCAAGCATTTTGTGCACACTTGAAGCTGGGGAGGAAATGGTTTTCCCATCTAATGAAAGAGCCTGGGATGCTGGATTTGTTTCATCCATCAAAAGGAGGGAAAAGGAGGGAAAAGTTCCCAAGAGAGTGAATGCTCTGGAATATGGCAAACACAAGTTGGGAGTCCCAAGATGAGCATAAGCTTCTCTCCTAGCCCCTGCAACCTCAGAGGGTGATTTGGCTTTGTTGTAATCCATCTATCTCTGACCCAGTAACTGTGTCCTTACTTGTTCAAACCAGAGCAACTCCTCCAAGAGAGATTGGAAGAGACTTGCTTTCCAATCTGAGTCAAGAAAAGCAGCCTAACAAATCTCCATTTCCTCTTTCCTCCCCATGTAAAATTGCATTTTGGATCTGACAGTGATGTTGACCCCCAAGCTCCTCCTAAATAGTTGCAGTTGGGTGAAAAAGCCTTGGGAGTTTTTCTAAACTCCCACTCAGACCAAATTAAGTCCCCAAATCTTGCTAACTTAAAATCCTTCTGATAGGCATCTGCAAAGATAGATTGATATTACTGGTGAAAAAAGATAAGAGAGGTAAGGTCTATGTTCTTGCAGCATTTAATTTGGGAGTAAAAAAGCAGATAAAACTCCCATCATGAGTAAGCTCTAAGAGAATGCTTCGGAGTGTCTTCTTTCAGGTGGAATTGCTTTATGGGTGATTTTGATTTTAGACGCAAAGTGCTTTTCAAAAGAAAAGTCAAGACTTGGTGACGTAGCCTACAGATGTTTTGTCTGTTTGCCTTTTAAAAAATAAAAATAAAAATCAGAATCACTCTTTGTATTCCTGATAGTGCTATATTACAAGAAAGAAATGTTGCCGACATGGATTTCCGAGAATAACACTGAACCCCTGCCAACTGCATTTTACAAACTATTAAACAAGCTATTTGCTCCAAACAACACTCACACTCGGGGGAGTGGGGACTGCTGCCCACGTGCACCTTGTTTTAATTTAATAGCTTACTTTAGTGTGATTGGCTCCGTAATGGAACACTGAGATTGCAGGAGTAAATTCTGAAAACTGAGAGGTGGGGGTGGAAATCAGCTCTTATCAGCAGGTGTTGAGCACTGTAGCCAAACACTGGCATTTCCTTTGCCTTTGGCAGCCCAGCATCCCTGAGCGTTCCATGGCTCTGCAGGAGCCACAGGAGTGCAGCCCTTTGGCTAATCCGGTTGTGTACATTACTGCTCTGTGCTGGAACTGATTGGAAACCAGAATTTTTTCCATTAGTTTCTTTGACTGGTCATGAGAAGATGCTGCGTTTTCTCTGCACATCCTGCTTTTATTTACAGAGTGGAGAAGGAGGATACTTGGGTATCTAAAAAGGAAATGAAGCCAAATGCCATTTTTTCTGCTGGCAGCCAGGATTCCTGGGGACTGACCATTTCTGCTGAAATATTCCCTGCAAAGCATTGTTGACTGGCTTGGCTTTTGCAAAGTTTTGGAAGGCACTGTGTGATGCAATATTGCAAAAAAATCTCAGTATCCAAGGCAGCAATTTCCAACCTCTGGTTTCCGAGGAGTTAAGCTGAAGTGTAAACTCTATTCATCAGCCCAGTGCAGTTGGTTTTGAGATAGAAAAAAAGATGGTCTGTTAGCCCAAAATTTAGGAAATCACAGCTCTAATGCAGGCCCATAGGATGTCTGGGTGTTTCCACACAGCTGCCCTGGTCCTTGGTTGGTAAGATTCCTGCCCCTGGAAGTCACGTCCTCCTGCCCAGAGCACTCGGCACTGCTGCAGGGAGGCAGTGCTCCTTAAGGAACAGTTATTCTGTGTTTGCTTAGAAAGCATAATAGTGCTAATTATTCTCATTAGCTTTGAGCCACTAATAAATTATCTTTCCTATTGCTCTTCCATCACTCAGTAATGAGAACCATTTAGCCAGATTCTGCAGATACTGCTTGCTCCCTCTCTACAGCATGATTCCCTGCAAGCATTCATCATAGGAAAAGAGCTACGTGAACAAAATCTTTTCAAATTAGTCTCTGGTGCCCCAGTTAAGTGGGTGTCTACATCGCAGGCATGCAGAAGAGCCTTCTTCATTAATATGTGCAATTCTGTGCGAGCTGATTAGCTCTTGCAGCTCATTTGATAGCAAATGTGTAAATCCGTCACACTCTAAATGCCAAATATGTGCACAGCTAAATTATGGAGAAGTAAGAAACTGCAAGAGTTGGGAGTCTTTATCTGGAAAAAGAGGTCCTTATCCCATGCATTAAATTGGAGCTATGGGTTTATCTAGAGCATTTGTCACTCCTCTGCTTTGTCATTTTACTGCTGGCAAAATGAATAATTCTTCGTGTCGTGTTGCTGGTCCTTTCAGGATGTGTGGGTGTTTAATTTGGTGCCCAACATTTGTAACAGACATCTGGTATCCAGCCTGAGTTCCCAGAAGACAATAGTCACAGTACAATATCATCTTCCTTATGCAGGACAGCAAACCAAACTAATCACTTACAACTATGTATTATTAATAATGCAGTTGCCATCACTACTCTTGAGGTTTTTTTGTTTGTAAAAATCTCATGAAGAAAAGGAGAGGGATGAAGTTAGTTTTTTTTAACATCCATGCTTTTTAACCAGGGCAGTGCTGCACATTGTAATTAATGTCATGGTGCATCTGCCAGCACTGAAGAGTGTCACCTGTCAGCAGGGAGGGGCTGGTCTGCTGCTGCAATACAAATGCCCTCGGCCAGTTATTCTGGGACCAAAGAAGGAAACTGGCCTTAAGAGCTCCTAATTTATGCATGTTTTTCCTCCTCTCCAAGCCAAGTAGCTGCAGAGCCAGCCCAGCCTCAGGGCCTGGACACACCAGCTCAGGGCAGCCAAGCACCCTCTGTTTTATTTTCTCTCAGCATGAAGAAAAATCACAGTGTGAACCCAGCCTGACCTCCAACATATTTTGGCATTACCTTCTGGGCATACAGGCTGGGGGGAAAAAGCTTCCCACTTCCCAAAGTTCTGGCGTGGGAAGCTGTCTTTCTCCAGGCTGAGCATAAACTCTTCAGAGAACATTTCCTAGGAAAATGTGAAGCGCAGTAATGGATCTCTGATCCTGCAGCCACCAGGCTGATGGTGATAAATGCTTATTACTGTACCCCACCCCACAAGCATGGAACAGGATGAGCACATCCAACATTTCCTACTGCATCCCCAAATGTCCTGAGAGCTCCCCAAGGGTGTTAGGGTTTGCTTACCAAGAAGAGAGCTCTGTGTTGGTCTCACCTGCAGTGGGTGCACAGTCCTCCCCAGAGGCAATATGGATGAGAGGCTCTTTCTTTTCCCTTTTTAGAGAGGGACAAGCATCCTTTAAGGCAGATTTTCCCTGCTTCAGTGGGAGATGAATGGGGCCACAGGACAGCTGCTGCAGAAATGCAGAGATGCTGCTCAATGCTGCCAGTTCCATGCAATTCCCTCTGGGCTCTGGAGTCCATCATGCCTTCCACCTGCAGTACACCACAAAACCATTGTCACTGGTTACCCTAAACTTAACCCTCTGCCAAAGCTTTTCTTAGGCAAAAGAGCAGCACAAGAGGAGACACTGCAGAAATCAAAGAAACAGAATTCACCATGGAATAAAGTCATGTCTCTCTGGCAAGGTACTGTAGTATGAGGTGCATTAGGTATATTTTGGATGGATGTATAATCCTAATTGTTGTGTATTGTTTGTGTTGTAGTCCCTAGATTCAAGTCCTCATTATTCTAGATGCTGTACAAATATATAAGAGTCTGTCATGCATGGAAAGGCTTTTATTATGTAAATAGTCAGGTTGGGAAAAAAGAAGTAGTGTTATCTCTGTTTTACAGATGAGGCAGTGAGACAGAAAAAAACCCCAACAAAGCATTTTGCCCAAGGACACACAAAGTCTGTGGGTCAGCAGTGGACTTGAAATTCAAGTCTTGGTTTCCTTTCTTACTAGCTCTTCTTTCCATTTGTGTATTGCCCACAACATAACTAAAATTAAGCAAAATTAAGCGCAAAGAAGACAACACTCTGTGCAATTTATCTCTATCTGTAACAATCATCCAGCACTTCTCAGCCAAATCCTCCACAACTCTTCTCTGTCTCTTCAAAACCTGTATTTCTGCCACACCCAATGCCTGTGACCACCATACAAGTCACTGTACCTGTTGTCTTCTGATTTTCTGCAACATGTATCAGTTAACTATAAAGCTGTTCAGGAAAAAACCCTGTTGCATGTGGGGCTGTGTCTCAGTTGGACCAGCCTGCCAAATTTGTATTCCAATTCTTTTAAAAAGTGATACTAACCCTATTTAGAATAAAAAAGGATGCATATACATTTCTGCTGCAAATATAGAGCCAACCAATCTATAACTGCTGCTCAACACTACCTGCTAGTCAAAATTGTATATTGCTGTAAATTACTAATCTATACATAGACAAATAAAACATGGATTTTTCACTGAAAAATCACAATATATTTTGTTTTGTGTACAGCAATATTTTATGTCAGGCTTTTGGAAATAATGTGGGAGGAGAGAATTGTACAAGTCATGACAGTCACTGGAAAACAGAATAAAATAGAAAGGGTATTTACCAAGGCTAGATAATATCAAACTAATTCAATAGGTTTCTTTGATAGAGTAATTCATTAGCTAGACAAAGAGGGAAATGTGGCTGTCTGGACCTGAATAAAATAGCCAATGAGGAGCTGTGTATAAATTTATATTCCTGCATGGAGAAGTCTGAGATTTATTGAGGAACTGTGAGGCATACATGGTGTTGGAAGATGAGAAGCTGAACTGTATTGAAAGGAAATTATTCAGAGCTCCTAAACTGTAAGTGTTTAAGACTGATGGGTATTATTTTCATCAATGACCTATTTGGAAAACAGAGGTGTCTGATCATAAAAATACATTGAAGTCACCAATTTAGGAGGTATCATCAGTGTAGAGAAAGTTCAGAATATCACACAGCAAGAACTGAATATCCTTGAAGAGCAAGGCCACAGAAGTAGTAAGGGAGGTAGCAGCAGACAAAATTCTGCAGGAAACATCCAATGATACTGAAAGATTTCATGTTTCAGTGCAGCATGGACATGGAAAAGGCAACTGAAACTCTAAAATGCAGTAGGAGACACATTTCTAGCAAAGCAAGGGAAGTATGAACATCCTTGAATAAGACCCTAGTAAGATTTTGTTTGGAATAAACCCCATTTATTCTGATTGTGTTAAAGAAAGCTGGGCTCTTAATGAAATGGGTACAGCAAAGGGCTGCTAAGAGAGCACTGGAGAACCTTTCATGAAAGGACAGCGTGCACAGGGGGCTTGTTCAGCACAGCAGCTGAAGAGTGAGATGTGGTTTGATTACTTTCTGTAGGGAGAATATTAAGGGTAGGCATCTGCATGTATGAACAAGCAGGTATAAATTGGCCATGAATAATTTAGACTATCAATTAGGTGTTCTTTATCCACCTGCATAGTGAGGGTATAAAAGTTATAGGGATGAAATCATACCTAGCTTTTCATGAAGCTCACAAAATGTATTAAATGGACCATGTGATCCAGCTGCCTACCTGGGGACTGGATTTGATAATCCAGAAAGTCCTGCCTATCCTGTGTCTTAGCGGGTTTCTATTACAGTGAGCTGCCACTTCCATCTTATAATGTTATTAGCTATTACAGTACCTATAATCCCTTCAGTCCTAAGAAACCTTTCTATCCTTCTGAATTAAATTTCAAATAGAACAACCTAACTGTGGATTACAGAGCCATATGTGTTTTCTTTCTTACTCAATAAATTTGCCGTGGTGATTATTGTAAACAAAGATGAATTTCATTAGGGACTAAGAATTATTTTCATATAAATTACAGTGTTTATGGCACAACTGTACTGAAAAATAATGATGTTTTTATTTATTGTAATTGTTCAAATGGCTCCTAATGAAATTTTTGGCCTCATGAAGTGATCAGCTTGGAATGACTTTCCCTTCTATGAAAATATTTAAATATAAACAAAGTCTGCCAATGGGTTCAATTACAGTCATGCAGGGAACTAAAGGGATTATGTGTACTAGGAGTATATTCATGTGGCTTTTCAGATCAGCTGCTTCTACCAGAAAGGGAATAAAGTAAGCAGAAAAGCCCCAAAGAGAGCCCATCACTGTTGGAATGGCTTGGGACACGATCATCAGAAAAGCTCGCTCGTGTTATTTCCATAAGCCCATAATGCTTATGGCCCTGTAAATACAAATACATTAACAACATGTTGCTTTTCAAACTAATTGAGATGCAGTTTGAAGATTACTTCTCAGAAATAGGATTTCTTTATGCAGGAGATCATACTGGGCCCTGCTGCAACAAGAGCCATTGGGACAGCGCTGTGTTTTGTTCCAACAGCTGCATTTATTGCCAGTGAGAGACTTTCTGTGACATTATGAGGTTGCTCCAGTCTTGCAAAGCCCTTGAGAGTTAAATACTAGTGTTCCAGGAAAGAAACTTTTGGGCCCAGCACAGCACCTTAAGACTGAATCAGCAGAGGAGGTTTTTAAAAAAGAGAAGCAAGGAAATAAACTGCATATTCTGCTGATGATTTTTATGACCTTGCTCACACTTCTGCTGATGCTGTGTTAGCAAGAACAGTTCATTCCAGTGAGCATAATCCTTGCTCTTGCGATTATGGACACAGGTTTCTCTAAAACCTCAAAAATCAAATGCAATTTTTTAGAGTGCAAAATTGTTAGAAAGCCATGGGCTTTTAGCTAGTGCCATGATTTCAGCAGCCTGATTCAGAGTGCAAAGGCCTCGTGATGCAGCTGGGCTGCACTCCTCCTGAATCCACTAACTCAACATACCTGGTTTTTCCTGGAAATTGACAGCACTTTCCAAGGAACAGGAAGCATATTAAGGTTGTTAGTCTGGTTTTTAGCTAAAGCCTAAGCTTGAATAATACCTCCAGCTTCAAGCACCAAACTTTAAGAAATGTGTAAGAAAAGAAATGGTACAGAGAAAGGAGCAGTAGAATGAGAAGCGTGTAGTAAACAGAAAGGGGTTTTTTTGCCTTTTGGGTTAAAAAAAAAATATATATGAAGGCTTTGGGTTTAATTAGTCTAAATAAGAGAAGGTTTTTATTTTCCCCATACAAACAGTTACAAAGTGGATCAGTAATCTGATATATTCCATAGTTTAATTTGCTGCAAAAAAAATGCCCTGAAGCTGAATGTTCCTTTCAGAACCTTACTTTTGTGTTGCTCCTGTGACTCCATCACTGATGAACACAACTACTGCCAGCTTCTCAAGCTGGGTGTTTTCCTTGGGGAGACCTGATTTAAAAGTCATGTTTAAATCCAGTGTACAGAGCCTAAGGGTTTGTCTTCCCTACCTTAAGTCATCCAAAGCCAAGGTGTATAAATGCAGCTGGACATGTCTGCTCCCTGCAGTGACTGAGGAGAAATAGCAACAAAAAGCTTCTGCACAGAGGGCAATTTCCAGATCACCGAACATTGGTGAGGCAAATCCTGTCCTAACTCATCTCTGAGCAGTCACTGTTGGGCTTTGCTTTCAGCTGGCTGATGACACACTCAGCAAGTGATGCCTTCTCTGTTTTGCTCATGTAGAGGCCCCTTGTTGGCATTTCTGAGGGGTTTGGCACCACAGGCACTCCCTCATCACCCTCCCTTCATCCTCTGACCCTGCCCACACCTCTTGGTCTCCTCAGCTCTCCTCCTCATTCTGAAACACCTCATTCCTCCACTTGGCTTCCCTTTGCACTAACTGGATTTACTTCTTATGAATGTTTTATCTCTGGCTGCAGCTTTCACTAATGCATTCACTGCACGCTGCCCCTCTGACAATGTTCTACTGCTTCCGTGTCTTAGGGGAGTCCATGGGACAAGGAAAAGACACAATTTAAAGTGTAACTGGCTTGTTAGCCATGCAAATTCTTGACTAACGCATATGATTTAAGTTCATCATGAGAGCTGGGAGCTGTAACCTCACTTCTGACTCTGCCACCACCTCCCTCAAGCGACCTTGTGTGATTTTTTTAACCTCTTGGGGTCAGTTTCACCTGAAAATAAAGAATAACATGTTTTTTCCCTCTAGGAATCCTAACTAATAGATGTATATACAATACTTGAAATCCTGTTTATGTAAATGAAAAATGCTTATCTTTTTTCTTTAAAACATTTACAAAAGGTTAAGAGAATTTTAGGGTTGAAAGATAAACAGTTCAAAAGAACTAGAAAAATTAAAATTACACATGTATGCACTTATCACAAACCTTTAGACAGCCTCTAATTAAGTAATCACTAGTTGTCTGCATTATAGTAGATGCTATCATAAGCTGTTAAACTGTGTAGCAGCATGTAATACTGTGCACTCTGTTTATACAGGATAAGGACTCTCCGGAAATTATTCAGATTAATGTACGATCTGAACGCGTGCTTTACTTGTGCATAGTCAGTCAGGATTGAGATGTTCCCATGCTCCACTCTACAAAAGCCTGACTGGGAACAGTTTTTTCCTGACAGGCCAAGATACTGACCTGCAGATGCCAAGTTGTGTATTCAAACATGCAGATGCTCCATTCCTTGTGAGGCTTTAGCAGGACCTGTTCGTGGTGCACATCCTGGGCAGCTCCTGCCCACAGCCAGCTGTCACTGAGAGAAGGCTGCTCAGGAAAGGCTCTCCAGGACATCACTTTTTCTTGAGCTTGTATGTTCAGAGAAAAACTACCTCAACCAAGCAGGAGACCTCTCCTGCTGTGGCCCCTCTGCTCACCTGCTCCTTCTTTTCTCTCCCACATCACCATGGAGCCCCATCTTCTGACCCCCCTCTTCTTCTACCACTTTCCTGTCTTGAGTGTGCTCTAAAATTTTTTTTCCCTTTTTGCCAGTTTTCCCCTCTGTTACTCAGTCCCAGAGCTACAATTAATCTTGTACCCCTTACTTTGGTCTTGCTTGACTCAGGGAGCTCGAGCCCTTGGCTTGGCTGAGTTCTGCTTGAAGCACAGAGAAGAAAGCCTGGAGGCTAAAAGGGTGTAATTAATCTCCAGCAATAGCAATTTACTCCTGTTCTAAGATCAAAGAGTGTGGTGTTGTGAGGTGAGAGATGAGAATTTGACTCCAAGTTCTCAGAAGGCTGATTTATGATAACATATGATATGATATATGATATGATATTATATTTATTATAAGAAATGATATACTAAAGTTGTACTAAAGAAAAGAGAAAGGATACATCAGAAGGCTAAACAAGAATGAATAACAAAAACCTGTAACTGACTCAGAGATCTGACACAACTGGCTGTGACTGGCTATTAATTAAAAACAATTCTCATGTTTGGATAGCCAATCTCCAGACAACATCCCAGAGGAGCAAAACATGGAGAAGCTGAGACTTCTCATCTTCCCAGGAGAAGAAATCCTGGCGAAGGGATTTTTCAGGAAATATCACGGTGACACAAGAGATCGTTTTTTCTCACTTGGATCACTGGAACAGGGAGTGAGGCAATGCCCCTCTGATATCCAGGGTTGCCATAGGTATCCACAGAAAATTGCTTAGAGAAGGAAGAGCTGAGGTTGAAGAGCATTGATTTGCTCCAACACCATCTTCCTGATCCCCTTGCTCCTGAGCAGAGCTCCGCAGAGCCTGAGAGTCCAGAGTGTGAGGTGTGTTTCCTCCATCCCAACACTACCGTGCTACAGGCACTTGGATAGTGAAGTAGTAACAGATGGAAGGAGAAACTGAAAGGGGTTAGCGAGGAAATAAGCTGCTTTAATTTCAGATTTGACGCAATGGACTAAAACAGTGTGATTTGGTACAAAACCAGTGAAGTCAAAGAGTGGTACAGGGAAAAAATTATCCTTGTATCGGTAAAGAAAGTTTCAAAATAGGAACCTAACTCTAGGGTTACTAACGAGTTTTGCAAACTTTCACTTTTGTATTGTCATTTATTGTTGAAACATGCCCAGTTGATTTGTTGGGAAATGAGTGAGATTAACCGAGCATCTGGTCTCATCTCAGTGCACTTTTGCTGGTGGCTATTCTGTCCCCATCACACAGGTGCCAGCAGCCACGCACGCTGCCCCAGCAGAGGACCCCAAACACACCTGGTTACCCACACAGTGCCAGGCACACGCCAAGGGCCGTGTCATCCATTAAACCTGGTGGACAGCAGCCAGCCGCTGTCAGAAGTTATTACACGGGAGAACCCAAAGAGCACAGCTCCTAAAGCTCAGCTGTGCTGACAGCAGAGCCAATAGTCCTGCAGAGGAGGCTCGGGGCTGAGCCCACCGCTCCCCACAGCTCCCTGGGAGGCTGGGGACAGGTGAGGGTTGGGCTCTTCTCCCAGGGCACAGACAAGGGGACAGACGGTACGATGCACCAGGGGAGGTTTAGGCTGGTCATTAGGAAGCACTTCTTCACAGAGTGGGTGCTTTGATACTAGACTGGGCTGCCTAGGGATGTGGTGGAGTCACCATCCTTGGAGGTGTTTAAGTAAAGACTGCGTGTCCACTCGGTGCCCTGGTCTGGTTGATAGGGTAGTGCTGGGTCATAAGTGGGTCCCCATGATTCCGCAGATATTTTCCAACCTGACTGATTCTATGACAAACTCAGCCTCAGACAAGGCTGTGTGAGACAGCACTGCCGGCGCTCGGCTGCTCCCGCCCGGGCGGTGAGACACACCCACGCCCGGGAGCCTGGCCCGGGAGCGTGGCCGTCGCATGCCAGCCACGCAAGGGCGGTGTTCCCTTCGCACGCAGCGGCCCCGGGCCCGCCCCGCAGCCCTAGGGCAGCCTGCCAAGCTCCGCGGGCTGACAGCGGGGCCGGTGGGGCCCCTGAGGCGGCGGCGCGGGGAGCGTCCTCAGGGCGGCCCCGCCCCGCAGCGCCTCGGCCGTAACGCGCGGGGGCGCTGCGGCGCGCGCGGACGTGTCCGCTCCCACAATGCCCGGCGGGAGCCGCGCGCCGCCGCCCCGCTGCCCAGGTACGGCTCGCGCCCCCCGCGCGGGGCCGGCGCCGTGAGGGGCGCGGGCGGGGCGGGACCCGCGGCCGGAGCCCCCGCCCGGCCCTGCCCGCCCCGCCCGCGCCGCGGCCTCGCCCTCACTCCCTTCCCCTCCCGCCCACCGCCGCTGCCGGCCCCGGGCCCGGCCGCGGAGCCTCAGGGCCGGCTGCGTTCGCGCCTCTGCAGCGCGGCCGCTGCAGCCGTCTCGGGGGGTGGTGGTGGCAGCAGCGCCGCTGCCGCGGGCAGGGCGGGCGCGGGAGGCAGCCAGGGCCGCTCAGGGCTCCTGGCAAGCGGCGCTCGGTAGCGGGAGCCCGCTGTGTGTAGGGTCTCCGCCGCTGTCCGGGCTCCGCGGGAGGGTGTGTGAAGTTCTGTGTCCTGGGGCGGTGCGGATCCGCCTCAGTCAGTGACCACTGAGTCAGCGCTTCTGCTGCGGCTGCAGATGGTCCGGTCGGAGCTGCCACGTAAGTAGGTGCCAGGTGAAAGGGTCAGGCTCCCAAACTTTGGGATGCAACTGGTTCCGCTCCCTTCGTTTGTCTGAATTGTTTGGATGTTAGGAGGAATTTCTTCAGAAGGGGTGGTTTTATATTGGATTGGGATCCCAGGGAGGTGATGGAGTCACTTTGCCTGGAGCCACCTGTTAAGGAAAGACTGGACGTGGCACTCAGTGGTGGCTGGTGACGTGGTGGTGTCACAGGCTGCACTCGAAGATCTCAGAGGTCTTTTCCAACCTCATTGAATCTGTGAATTTTGATTCTGCCCCTAAGGTCTCTTTCCTCTGGCTTTATGGAAAGGATTATATTGGCTGGTGATTTAGGATTATTCCCTTGTCTTATCATATCCGGTGATGTCAAAGTGGCTTTATTTGTTGTGTCCTTCTGTAGTGCTCCAGTTTGTAATGCGAGTTTCTGAAGTATGATGTAGAGTGAAAAAAATTAAGCTCCTTCCTGTGTAATGCAGCTGTCACAACCCTCAGAAGTGGGGACAATAAATTGTCCAACAGTGTTAGGTACACGTTTGAAGTAAGCACAGAAGTTTTATCTGTATTCTGTGTCAGACAGGAGTGCAGCTTGCACACACTTCCCAGTTTTATGTTTTATGGAAAGTTTTTATGAGAGGCAGACATCCCAGCAAGAAATGCTGTGATTAAATAGGCTGAAGGTTATCAGGTGCAGGAGGGTAGGCTTGCCATTACACTAGATCTGCTCAGAATTTTGAGAAAGCTAGAGTTTTTTTAGGTGAAGTATCCTGAACAAATCAAAGTCACAAGCCACTTTCAAACACTTGTTAAAAGTGTTACCAGACTATGTGAGATAGGTTTAAAACAATTGTCAGATCACAACTTAGATGAATTTATTACAAAAGGCTGAAATGTTCCAGTTTCTGTTTTCAGTGTTTCTAGGACTTTCCTAGATGCTGCTTCAGGATCAAGCACCATCATAGCATAGAAATAAACAACATGATAATTTGATATGGCTTCAAAAAAACAAGTACAGTGAAACAGGTTCTGCTTTCTATCACCTGAGGTTTCTTGTTCCTGGGAGGAAATGAAACAGGCACATGTGCTGATTCCTGGTTGTGAAGCAGTGGATGCTGACGTGCATGAGGAGTTGGACAGCTCTTGGGAAGGTGCAGCAGCAGAGGAATAGCCACCCTGCTGACCCTTACCTGTCTGTGGGCAGCTCTCTCCATGCTCCTCCTTCCATGAGTTCTCTCATTTGTGGGGCGGCTATGAAGGGGAAATGAGCAATGATGGGGCAGAAGTGAATACTAACCAAGGGAAACAGGAATGGTGCAAGCATGGAGCGAGTGATGCTTCTGTGATGTACCCTCCTTGTGGGTGTTTCTGTGGGGGTCAGAATCCCTCTGAGCAAAGGGTTGTGACTTGCTTTTAATCCCCCTGGTAGTTGGTCTGTGAACTTTTCCAGTTGCCTCTTAAATTCACATGACATTGTAGCACGGACAGCAGCCTGTGACAAGGGGTTCCACTGGCTGGTGACATGTTTTGGACCCTCTGTGATACCTGTGAGCCAAACTGCTGCTGGTTGGATTTGGTATGCCACAGTTCTGTCATGGAATGAGACATCAAACCTGATCTGTTCATTTCCTTGCACCTGTTAGAGATTCACAGACCATTTGAAGTGGCAGTGCAGTCTTTTGTCATCTTCAGGTGGTTGAGGGATATAGAATTTCTGGAGGAAAACGTATGAAGTTTGTAACGATTTGGTGAATTACTTAATGCAGCTTTGAACAGATGTTTCAAAAAAACAGAGGTAGCTCTGAAAGCATATTTATCTTTCTTCAGTCTCTAAATATGTAAGTGCATATCAAATTTACCACTTGGCTCCTTGTGTAAAGCTATATTGTTTTGAGAGCTGGCTAAGGTAGATTTAGTAAACTTTTTTTCTTTGTTCTTTTTTTCTTTGTTCAAAACTTTTTTGAATGTTCTGTTACAGTATGTGTATTATGCCTCTCTTGACATGTGTATGATCTTCCAGCCAAAGTAGTTTTCTGTTATTAGCTTTGGTTTTTAGATTGCTTTCTGATTCTATGATAAATTCAGCCTGTTAGGAGGCTGAGAAAAAAGCTCATATTTTCACTGACTGCTTTTGAAGATGATGGTAACAAAACCTAACTGGTGTTGAGATCTTCAGCTCAACACAATTTCTACCTTTTGTGATTTCATAGCATATTAAGAGAATTGGCAGGTTCCAATAGAGGCTTGTCTTCTGTTATAGAGCCTGTTTATCTCTGAATATATGTAGGAGTCTCAAAGTTTTGTTCAAGATTTATGCAAATATTTATTTACATACAGGATAGACATAAAAGTTGAAAGAATACCTCTAAACATGTCTTTACCATTTGCTTTGTCTGTTGTCTGTGCGTTCATGCTGCTGTTAGTGGTATTTGTGTTCTTTTTTCTCAGTTGTAGGAGCAAAGCAACTATGATGAGATTGAACATTGAAAATCTTAATGCTTTGGAAATAGAGCTGTGGTTGTGCTGTGTTTTGTTCCTGAAGTGCTCGAGCAGAGGAGATGATGAATTATTGAAACGCAGTTGATGAGGGGAATGATGGGGTTCAGAATCAAAGGTTGTGTAAACCTGAGTTGCTCCTGTGCTGTGCAGATGGATAGCATGTTTTCCCATTTTTAATGCCTCAAGTGATGGGACTTCCTGAACTTAGAACTTAAAGAACACAGAAACATTTTAATATCTCTATTATCCTAGTTTTCTTTTTCTTTGATGATCTTTTGACTAATCTCCCTTAGCTCTTTTCAGGCCGATTCAATATGTAAGGCCTCACAAAACAGAGCTGAAGTGCATTGTTACCCACTAAATGTATTTATTAACTTTTTTTTTTTGTTCTTATCTCATCAGATAGCTCAACATGAACTTTAACCATCGAGATAATTTACAAAGTGAACAGAATATCTTTTCTCCCGAGAGCTGGCTGCAGGATTCTGGGTTTCTCCTGCAGAGCAGTCCCATTCCCTGCCTTTTCATGAAACAGGACATGGAGCTGCGTTCCTTTCTTCATGTTAGGTGCTAAGTAAGTTATTTGTTTCATCAGGGGAAATGCACATCCATGCAATTACATTTTGTGCAATAAGTTAATGAAGAGGTATTTAAACTGTGCCATGGCATCACTGCTCTTGTTTATATTGATGCAGCTCCCAAAAGTCCCTGTCAAGATCGAGTTCTGAGTGGTAGAGATGGTTATTGGTAGAGAACCATTACAGTTTCAAGCTCCTCTGCAATTTTGTCGTGCTCTTGAGCTGCTTGGTTCACTCCTTGGTTATTGGTCAGCAGCATAGTTAAGAGAATGAGCTGTGTGCATTCTATGTGAATTATCCTTCTGGGAATATGGCCATGAACTTGGGGATAGGTAAAAGTTTCTAGAATTGTGGGTTTAGTTGCTTGCATGCTTCATGCCAGCAGGCTGATCTAGAGAAAGTCCTGGAGTTGGGGTTGTTTTCTGGTTTTGTGTCCAGCTGATGGAAGCACTTTGTTCAGGAGGGAATTCTCCAGTGAAGTGCTGAAATAACCAAGGCACCTGATAAAAGCCCCAGGGTGTTCAGCAGACTGCAGTCAACAGTTACAGCTTTGGGGAGAGTCTGATGTGCTGTACAAGTCAAATATGAGGGTATTAATTTGGAATTTATTCAGCTAATGTGATGGATCTCAGAGGGGTTTGAAGTTTGACTGCTGATGAAGCTGAATTTACTAAACTGAAAATGACAACACATTTTTAGTGCTTACGTTATGATATGCCTCTTTCTCTCTGAGGAGTAAATAACCTTGAAAAGCCTGAACATTGTTGATTATTCATTAAGTTTCCTAATGGATATATAATCTTTGGGGAGTGGGAAATAGAGAAGATGGGAGTTCAGGTAAAAATAGCTATTTCCTCTCTTTTGTGAGGAGGTAGTGTCTTTTTGGTGAAGATTTGGATTTCTGACTTGTGAGAATGCAGTCATTCAGCTGCTGGGGCTTGTAAAGCACCCTTCACGTCATAGTTTGAAAGGTGCTGTAAACATGTCAGTATCACACACAAAAGCATATTTCAGCTGTATCCAGAAATATGTTTCCCCTTGCAGTTTGTGACTGTATGGAACTTGAGTAGCATCATCTGAGGGAGGCAAAAATATTTTTTCATAGTGTCTGAAGTGCTAGGTGTAGTATATGGTAGGAGTCTGCAGAGCAGTGTTAAGAGCTGAGGAAGTGTTTGCTTTTGGCTTCATATAAATTCTAGCAGTTCGCCCACTTGGAGGAGAACAAATTTGTGTACTGATGCTTAGCAGATAAGTAATCCTTTTAATACTTGTCTTGCTAAACTTTTGAATGTTTTGATTTAATGTAAGGTTTGAAGAACTGTTTTGTGGCTTGTGTAGATTAGGAGATCCTGTTCAATTAAGACTCTAGTCTGAGTTACAGTTGGAAATCCTAACTGTGCCCCAGTTGAGGCCTGAACCCACTGTACAGTTTGAGAAGTTTGATTCATCACAGTTGTCTCTGTTGTCTGTGCTTTTACCTTAATTCTGATTGCTTGATTTGTGTTTTGTTGCAGGCTGTTGTTAACTCTGTTGGCAATGTCTATGATTTTATCTGCCTCTGTGGTCCGTGTGAGGGATGGACTCCCACTTTCTGCATCTACTGATTATGAACAGAGCACGGGAATGCAAGAATGTAGAAAATATTTTAAAATGCTCTCAAAAAAACTTTCTCAGCTTCCTGATAGATGTACTCTGAAAACTGGACAATATAATATAAAGTAAGGCATCTCATTTAAGTATTTGCAACATCCTAGGTTGTGTCTCTCTGTAAGTGAAAAAGTTAACTGTGCACATTAGAATGCTTAATCAAACTGAGATTAATTCTTGGCACTATTTATATATCAGAAATTTGAAATCTGAGCAATTGTAGAAAGATTTGAACCTATTCAGACCTTGGAAGCTCCTTTATAATTGCACAAAGTCATAGGACAACATCATGGGAAGAGTGGCTTTACACTGAATGAAAGGGTAGGTTTGGATTAGATATTTAGAAGAAATTCTTTATTGTTTATAGTTCACTTGCACTTAAACTGACCTAAATTCTGCTTCTAATTTAGATATTTTAAATGAAGTGAGTAACTTCATCTTAGCCCCTAGTTAACCATGTAGAAGTTACAGTAGTGGAACATGTACCACCTGAATGATCCTAGAAAGTGCTAAGACCTCTCCATCTCCTATAGGTATATGTGAGTTTCCAGCATTTCTTGGATTAAAGCCCAGGATGGACTAAATTGTTTCAGTATTTTCTTTTTTTTACAGGCTAACTGCAGTTGGCCTGTAAACTGATTAGCTTAAAACAAACTTTTAAGAATAAGCTATAAGGCTTAATCAGGGTAGATTTTACTGCTTTTGTCTTTGATTACTTTTAATACTGTAAGTTATCCAGCAAGATTTTAAAGAAATTTGAATGTTATCGTGAAAACCTAAACATTAATGAATTGCCTAAACACAACAGAATATGTATGTTGCAAACTGTCCTTTTCTGATTTCATATTTGCCATCTCTGGTTGTCCTTGCAACTATCTTTGGAGAATTATTAATTAATTAACTCTACAGAACAGTTTTTTCTTCTCATGCTCTAGAAAGAGCCAACAGCCCTCCCCCGAATCTGAAGATAAGGTTTTACATTTTTGGGCTGCACCAGATCCCATATTGTACATTTGAGATGAGTGAAAAGCTGTTATGAGATGAACCTGCTGTGTTTCTGCATGCTAAAAGCTTTGTTATTTTCTGTTTCACAAGTGTGTGTATATGTGTGCACACACACACATATGATACCTGCATACACATTCATGTAAAACAGCTTCTCATATGATTGTACAATGTGGGGTTCAAGTAAAACATTGCCTAAAAGTAACTTGTTTTTCTTGTAGAATACTGTTGGGCTTTTCAGTAAACATTTATTCCTTTGCTACCCCAGATAAGTTTTTGTTTTTTGGTCACAGAATATGAGATGAGACTAGAAAAGCACTTAATTCACTGAATTTAAATTTGAGATTTTGAATATGTTTTCTCAATTGTAGCTTTATAAGTTCTCTGGGAGTAAGCTATATGATGTTGTGCACTGAAAATTATCCCAATGTCCTGGCTTTCTGTTTCCTGGATGAGCTTCAGAAGGAGTTCATCACTACCTACAATATGATGAAGACGAATACTGCTATCAGACCATACTGTTTTATAGAGTTTGGTAAGGATCTGACTTTCTCCCCCTTCATTCTCATACTAAGACAAATGAGAATTTAAATAGATACAACTTAATGCCCACAAAAAATGTCCAAAGCAATTTATAGCTCTGTTTCAGGTAGATTTAGAATCTGATTTAACTGCTGTTAGAGTCAATAAAGAAATACTTCTGGGGGCATTAAATTAGGCTACTGGAGTTTTATCCAAAGTTACTTCTGTTCATTCCAGTAGGTTTTGGTTTAAGCCTTGTGTGAGCAACTCTGGAATTCATCTTCTGGTAGTGATACCAGGAATTGTTTGACTTCATACCTGTTGAAATACTTCTAAGACCTGTGAAGTCATTGAGCTTCATAAATTTCTCAAGGAAAAGATTGCAGCTTCATGTTAGCTGTGCTACCTCTTGTTCAGTGTATGAAAGGGAGAAATTTTTACTTCTCTTATGATGTAGTGGAGCATTTAATCTTCAGACTCCAAATGCAACTCATCTCATATATATCAGATAACAGCTGTTACGAATTCCATTAATTTATGTTGCTTTAATACTATGTATTAGAAATTACTGTAATTAGATATTCTTATGAAACACATTAGAGCAAAGAGAACTGCAGTTTTAGAAACATGGGGGAAGATACTCCAGTTGGTTAACTCCTGTCTATAATTCAGTCAGTTAATGACAATTTCTGTATGACATTACTGTCCTCCTTGTGAAGATTTCTTATGAACACTTTTTTTCTTTCACAACATATTTTTTTCATAAGGATATTTACTAAACTAACAGAAAAGCTAGAATAAGTGCAGTAAATCCATTGTATTAGAAATGCATTCAGTCTCATGCAATGAAAAGTCATTATTTTATTCAGTTATTACATAATTAGATTTTTAGAGCTTAATTTTTTTTAACTGCAAAATTAAATAACCCATGATGTATTAGGCACAAAACAGAAATAATGTTAAAAATCCAAGATAAATACAAATGTTTCAAGCCATATATTTCAGTTTGTGAACTGAAAAGCTGCATGGTCTTGGATTTTGTAATTAACAAAGTCATAGAAAAATACCTTTTTATTTTAAATTTTGCACAGATAATTTCATTCAGAGGACCAAACAGAGATACAACAACACACGTTCTTTGTCAACAAAGATGAATCTTGCTGATATGCAGACTGAAATCAAACTGAGGCCACCGTATCAAATTTCAGTGTCAGAGCTTGGTTCAGCCAATGGTTTTTCTCATGTACCTGTGGGGGAGTATCAGGGTACTGGTAAGATATCTGCAGGTAAGTTCCAGACTTGTGTTGTTGCATCCTTAAATGAGACAGATGCAGTAAAATTCAGTTTTTTTCTTTTTAAAAAAGCAGCTTTTCATGTTTCTAAAACATAAAGCTGATATGACCTTATGTGTATTTTAGCTCAGATGTCTGCTTTGTCTCTTGCTCCAAATACTTACCTTCAGAGGAAGAAATGGCTCTGTCCATTAGACTGCTTTATAGAAGGGAAGAAGCCCTGTTAATGAAGATGAGCACTTAATAAGAAGATGGGGGTTTTTTTTGGTTTTTTTTTACCTTTTAGGATTTCTGAGAAGTTTTGGTATTTCTGCCCAGTAAGACTCAGTGTTGGCATAAGCTGAGAGCAGTGTCAGGAGTCAGAGCAGCTGGAGGGAGAAGCATCTCCTTAGGAAGCCTTTGCCATGGTGAAAATCCAGAGAGCTGTGCTGGCTAGAGATGCACTCTCTAAAATGAGTGCCTTATGTACAACGTTAAGAATTGCCATTTTGTATAAAGCTGCCAAATTTATTTAAGTAGTCATTAATTTTTTTAAACTTTAATTTACTTCATGTAGGAGTTAAATGTGGAATTGTGGGGTTGAGCTGGGTTAAAGGTTTGTGCTATTCAGTGAATCCTCTGAATGGGTTTGAGGCCCGTCTTCAGATGTTTCCCAGCAGGACAGAAACAAAATGCCAAATCCTTGTGCTGACACATGGGCTCCACATGTGAAAATGACACCATCTGATTTCAGTCCTCCAAGTTTAGTGAACCAAAATCATAAATAGAATGGAAGGAAGTGTTGATTTTAATTAGTTAATATATTTTCCTTTTTTTTCCCAGAAGTACTGCTGTCTGTAAATTATCCTGAGCAGGCTCACACTGATGCTGTTCACTTTACAGTGTCAGGGTGCAATCATAAATCATAGAATTGCAATCATAAATCTAAACACCTCCTACAATGTTGTAATAAATGTGATTTTGTGCAGTTTATGTATATGTATACGTAAATGGGATCTCTTTGCCAGTATATTATCCTTATTATGTACTTACTCATGAGGATTACTCTAGAAGATTGAAAACTGCTTTCTATGGAAGATGAAAACCAAACAAAACCAGTAGGGTGCCCTGTTTGTATCTGGGGCCCTGATTCTGAGAATCCAGTGTAGAAATAGCTTACAATCTCTGTATTTGCAATTTAACAGTATTGGAGTTAGAGTCAGGAAGATGGTTAAAGGAAAAGTGTGAAGGTGTTTAAATTGTTTGAAAGGGTGGAATTGTCTAAGCAGCACTGTACATACCTTTGTCATCTTTTAACATGTGTGGGCTCTTTTCAAAGGTATGTAATGCTGTGATACCACTCCTTTGCTACTTTTGATTCCTATATTGTTGTTTACTCTTAATGTTCTTATGTAATCCTGCTTTGTGGAAAGGGTTATGGTGGCAGACAGGGAGCTGATTAGCTCTGAAAATTGTCTAGATTTGAACTTCCTGCAGCTGGAAAAAGAAAAAGCAATAAGCATGAGAGAATTCAGTCTGTGTCAAAATTGGCTGTTTTTTAAAAGTTGTCCATGTAGTGGGAAATGTGATTTTTATAACTTTTTTTTTTTTAATAAGTGTGTTAGAAGGTTATATAGACCTAAATTAAAAACATAGGGACCATTTCCCTTTTAATTAAAAAAGAAAATTCAACAATAATTGGCAGGTGATTGCCTGTATTGTCTGGTTTTTTTACTTACCTCTCCACAACTTCTTAGAGAAGAAATTCTGTTGTCCTCTTTTCTTTCCATGTAATTTTTCTTCTGTTTCTCTTTTGCTTTTAACTTTGTTCTTCCTCTGAATTCCATAGATCTCTGTTCAGTTATCCACTTCCTTCCCTGAGTTGCTGGAGAAACTCACCATCAAAGGGCTGTACATTATGAGAAGCTGGCACTTTGCTGCTTCTTCAGCTCTTCACATTTTAGATGCTATTGAATAACAGTGTCTTTTTTAGAGAGTCTGCTAATGGTTTTGTAGTTCTTTACATTCATCACTTCTCTCCACCCTTGAAAAGAACTTTCTCTGGATGTTTGCTGCCCACTCACTTGGCTGGACTTCCAAGTTTCTCCTTTGCTCTAAGGACAGAGCAAAAAGATTCTCACAAAAAGATGTTTTGCCTGGTGGAATTTCCTGAATATGCTGTACTGTTAAAAAATAGGACTTTGTGGAGTGAGCTGTGTTAAATGAAGTTGGAGGGCACCCAGGGGTGGGAAGTTAGGTGGGTGCAGATCCTGTTTTGTTGTGCAGAAGGGCAGAGTTGGAGGCCTTGGCCTGGGCCGTGGGGGAACCAGTGGCTCTCGCTTGCTCCTGCTGAACTGGGTGTGTAGCCAGGGTGGGGATCCAGCCCTGCTGTGCTGGCCCTGCCTGCAGGAGCAGCCTTCTCCCTCTGAGAGCTGTGCAGTGAGGAACAGGGGGAATTCTGCATGTGGGAAGCATAAAGTGTGCAGATTATGGATACAATCTTCCTGCAAAGGTACACGTAGGTGTTGGCAGGCATTAGAAATAAGGTCACAGCATGCTGATGTGTGATGTTTCAGGTTAGGATGAAATTACTGTTTTCTGAGCTTTTTTTCAGTGAAGAAACAGTTGTCAGATCAAAGTTAATTTTTGCTTGATAGTGTACTCCATGCTTTTGGTTTGGTTTTTTTTTTTTACATTTTAATTTTAAATAAACTTTCTTACAAGTAATGTAGTTTCTCATGCCATGTAAATTACCTGATTTTTTATGTAAATGTCAAATCAACATTAAATTCAGAATTTGTGCTTTATTTGAACTGATAATTTTTGATATGGCACTTAATCATATATCTGAGGTTGATGGATGTACCAGTTTGAAGTCAGTTGCCCTTTACCCTGCCTTCTCTGACATTCCTTCTTCATTCTTTGGTTTTGCCTTCATCTTTTTGTGTATAAATGAGTCTTGTTGCTTCGATAGTAACACTAAAATTTGTTACACTCTGGAGAGTTTAATGACATTATTAATGGTACATAATGTCCTTTATATATTTTTTTTAGTATTTTAACAAGAGAGAAGTTACTATTTTATGAACCTTCATAGACTTTGTTGATTTAGCTGACCACACTCTACTTCTTCCCCCATGGTTCTCAAAGAGGTGTTTTAAGTGCTGTTTTAGCACACAATGATTTTAAGTTATCCAATACGTGGGGAAAAGGAGATTTTCTGGAGGGCTGCAAGTGGAAAGCAGTGAACTAATTTTATCCACCAGTTAATGGAATGGAATTGCTATTGGCTAAGAACAGTCATATACACCCTCAGCTTTTTTCCACTCTCTAGATGAGATGATTAAAAAAAACCCAAAACAAAATAACCATTTGGGAGTCATTGAAAAAGAGTGGCTTGGTATGCAAATAGCACATCTAGCATTTCTAACCTTAACTGAGTGATTGCTGGGAGTAATGTGCTCTGCTGTTAGAAAAGCACTGAGCTCTCTCAGTTAAACATGGGTTATACTTTTGTTTAAAAAAAACCACCCCAACTGATTATACACTATTAAATTCAGCACAAATTAATTAACTGAACTCATCCTGTATATTTTTGTTTTATTGTACACTCTTAATTAGACAGCCCTGCCTGCTTATCAATGTGAAATAGCTTTTGTTGGGGCTTTTTTAGGTTCTGTAACTTCATAAACTGTTTGAAAAACCTTTTTCTTGGGTCTGTGCAATACAAACAACTGGGATTGACACCCCCTCTCTATTAATGTTACAGTTCATTAACCTCATTGTTCACATCTTTACACTTGGTTGATTTGAACAGAATGATTGGAGTACAGCTCAGTAGTCCCATTATTGTCCCAGTGTTGCCCAGACTGTTAAGAGTTTTGCATTGTTTTTTCACATTTGCTTTCTGTATTCATTGTGGAAAGGGACAGTAATGAGGAACATACATAACTGTTACATACTTGTGGCCCTGGATAAGCTTGAAGGAGCGGGTGTGCGTGGAAAGGAAGTGGTTTAATTTTAATGTGTGTTACATGTAAGATGCTAAGCACAATCTGGAAGTCCATCTAAGATTGTGGCACAGATGCCAGCTGAGTTTCAGAGCTGTCCCTTCATGTGTGTCTTTGGTAGCACACACTGTGTTTCTAAGGAGCTGTGATAGCTTTGCCTCAGTGTTCTGTTCAGCAAACAAGCTAAATCAGTCTCAATATCTCACTAATGCATTGGTGCTAAAGAAGAGTGGAGGTTGTGAGAGAAGCTCTTAGGCACATGAGTTATTAGCTGTTTACTGGTTATGGGCAGATTTCAGTAGCAAATGCATCTTTTACTTTTGATTTTCTGGCACGTTTGAGCAGCCATGACTAACATACTGAATAAACGGAACCTATTGAGATAAAGACTAAATATAACAAGACAATTACATATGTGAGCTGGAGGAAAATTTACTTTTTGCTAAACCTTGTGCTGAAACATTTACCATGTTTTGTCTTTTTAGAAAACAGAAATGACATTTTTTGGTTTGCTTCAGCGATCTCTTGAGCTAGAAACCACTGACAAATGAGATTATTATTTTATTGAATTTCTGAAGGCATTGCTCTGACCTTTGATATCTTCTTTTGATCTGCTTTGCAGCTCCTCACCAACGTCTGGAACCTGTGACTTTGCCAGGGATTGTCTCATTTGTGCTTAGTCTGTTATGTGGGGCTTTGAATTTAATCCGTGGCTTCCATGCCATAGAAAGCCTTCTCCAGGTATTGTACATGTTCATGAATTTAAAAGTTATGCACGATAGCAACCACAATTTCATTTTAGAAGTTTCTATGTGAGCTGAGTTGTGCCAGTTTTATTTCAAAAGTACTGTTTGTGAGGTCAGGCCTGTGTTACAAATCCTGTATTGTTTGTGATCTGTGCATCCTCCTGGAGTGTCTGCCTCATTCATCGAGCTGAGAGTTCCAGCAGCAGTGGCAGGTGGGTGGCCAGCTCCTTCCCTGGTACCTTGGGAGCACTGAGGATGTGAACATAATGTTCTGTTTGCTAAATTTATGCCAGGGTATGAGGTGTTTAATTTCTATAGATGCTATTTAAAAACCCTTGAGTGAAATGATGAACAGCTTTGAAAATCTGGGCAGCTTTTTTGGAAAGTCCACAGAGCAGGAATCTTTAAACAGGTTTTGTAAAGTTGTTTCTTAGGAGAACTTTTGTAGTTTTTTGTTTGTATTTAATAAACCTTATTTCTCATTGTGTATTGAAAGGATCAGTGTCAGAAAATTGTCAAGTAATTTCTTCTAAACTCCCCTCACCAAACAACCTCCCCCAAACCCATTTTTTTTCTGTAAAATCTCTACTATGACCCTCCCTGTAGCCTTTCAGTTTCTTTCTATTCCATTTCTCATGCTGGTTGTGTTCCCCCAAGTGCTGCAGTGTCACTAATAATGGTTTATGCTTTCAAGCAATTCAGGTGAATATGCTGCTAGTACTTGGCAGGCATGCACAGAAAGTTCATATGTGTTGCCACAAAAAAACCCAAAAACTAAGACTTCCTTACAATTTAACAGTTGTTATTGTGGTGATAGATATAGAAACTAAAAACCCCACAGAACTTTTCTGAGAGAAAATGGTAATCCTCTTTTGGCTGGTAGAGAGGCTTTTTATTTTAACATATCTGGACTTCATAGAGTCATTTAGGTTGGGAAAGACCTGAGTCCAACCATAACTCAGCACTGCCAAGTTCACTAAACCATGTTCCAAAGTGCCACATCTACAAGGCTCTTAAATTCCTTCAGGGGTGATGACTCAACCACTTCCCTGGGCAGCTTGACAGCCCTTTCAGTGAAGAAATTTTTCCTCTGATGCAACACGAGGCCATTTCCTCTCATCTTACTCACTGTTACCTGGGAGAAGAGCCCAGCCCCCACCTTGCTACAATTTCATTTCAGGTATTTGCAGAGAGCAGTAAGTTCTCTCCCAAGCCTCCTCTTCTCCAGGCTAAACAATCCCAGTTCCTCAGCTGCTCCTTGTAACTCTTGGTCTCTAGCCCTTTCAGCAGCTAACTGCAATATTTTTGATACCTAATGGGAAATAAGGTAAAGAAGAATTCCTGTATTGCAGTTATCCTACATAGTATTGATATATGTAAAGATTGAATAAACAGTACTGTTGAGTCTCAGCATTTTGGGAGGACTAGTTGATAGATGAACAAGATTAATGAAAATGTACCATGCTGGGTTCTTCTTTCTTTGCTGTCTTTGGTTTGTTTTTTAAAGAAAGACCAAGTGAACCTGCCTCTCTACTTTATCCCTAATTAGGTTTTTCTGTGTTATGCACAATTCTCAGTTTCTAAATAGGAATGATTTTAAAGTATGCTGTAGTACAAGTAGTACTGAACAGATTTGTCAGTTAGTGTGATGTTGCTAAAACTTATTTTGTTACCTTTCTGCAGCTGATTTTTAAAAAAGAACACAAATGTTAGATTAATCTATTTAAGGCATGACAGGACATCCAGTTAATTTTATTCTCTATGTTATTGCATCTGGAGGTAATAGATTGCAGTACAGATGGAAGATAATTTTTGTTTCTGACAAATGAGGCACACTAAAAATCCATTAAAATTTCCCTTAGTTTGCTTTATTATGGAAAAGTCCACAAGGTTTAGGGAGAAGTAATCCAAAACACAATTAATGGAACGTGTTCTGAGAAGTCATTCAAAAGCATGTCTCTGAATTACTGTTTGCTTTATAGTCAGTGGTTTTATTTGGGTGTTAATGAAATTCTGTTACAATCTGTAACTGTACTCCACCAAATGTGCAGTGGCACTGGGGCAAAGACACACTGGATGGAAATTACTGCATTGTGGTGTAACTTTTGTGTGCAGACATGCAAAGTGTTTCCAGGTCAGCACAGGACATGGGAATGCTTCACACTGAGCATCCTCTCAGCAGACACAAGTTGTCCTTGTGGATGGACCACCATCTTCTCAAGTGATGTTTGCTCTCAAGGACAAACATTTGCATGAGTGCCCGTTGTTTTCCTAGGAAAGTTTTTGGTGGTTGCAGATGTTTGCTAGAAATGCAGTTAGAATAGTCATTGAGCATGGAAATTTACTCTGCTCAGCTCTGTAGGAACTGTAACAACCCGTTTCAATGAAGTTAAAGGGTTTGTTTTGTTTTTCAAAACACATAGTAGAGAAATCTGTCACTTCAAGTCAATTTTTCCATCTTTCCTTCAAGAGAACCCTGTTTCCCAAGTCTGTGATAAATTCCTGTGCTGCTGTTAGCTGTCACTGCATGAGCACAGAGCTGCCTTCGTTATTCTCTGTGCAGAGTTTTACCCCACCCTAGTGGCCAGGCTGGGTCCTTTCCTGTTACCTCGTTTCCATTTTGTGATGCTTTAGGAAGGCACAAATCTATGAAGTTGATATTAAAGGTAGTTACCAGTGTTTAAATTCAAATTTTCAAAGGCATCTGGAGAGGGTAAATATCCAGTGTTAGAGCTGGATATCTTTAAAGCTTTTGAAGATCTTGGCAGGAGTTTTTTGTTGTGAATAAACATTTTGGTCAGACTCCAGGACGTGATGTTTTGTAGAGATGTAAGTGAGCACTGATTAATCCTAACTGTCAGTTTAGTGTGGTAAAGGAATTGCTATAAATCCCTGTGTGAAACTGTTTTAACATGCAATAATTCATAACTTTCATACTGTAAATGGCTGGCATTTCATTTGTTTTATTGTAAAACATGGCTTTTCATTTTATTCTTGCAGAGTGAAGGTGAAGATTTCAGCTATGTTATTGCATTTTTTCTTGGAACTGCAGCCTGTTTGTACCAGGTGTGTTTTTCTGTTTGCATAATTCACTAGAGTGTAAAAACATTACCAGTCATGCATAAGTGTCATCATGTTTTCTTAAATGTCACAGATACTTGAATAGGGTGATTACAAAAAATATTTTCTGCTCTGTTTTTTTTCATTAATCATAAACTATCATGTAGTAGTAGATTGATACAAAAGATACAAAGAGCTTCTGCTTGCTGGCATTTTTTCTCCAGCTGGATGATTAAGACATTTAATTAAAACAATTATCTCTAAAGTCACATGTAGTGGAGGTTATATTATTTTTTGATAATTCTGCACCCCAGAATTTTCCTCACTCTGTACTTTAATGTGCATCTCATTCCTTTTCAAAGCTTGTGGCCGCTTTTCAGTGTTTTCCTGCCTGACACTTCTTGCTTTTCCTCTCTGTCAGTTTTCCATTTCTGCATCTGAATTTGACTTTCCTTTATTATTTATAGCAAGGTGCCCACTGGCATCTGTCATTCAGTGACACTGCTGTTACATTAACCTGTGTCTGTGTCTCTCATGCTCAGTTCCAGTTATTATAATTAGTGTGACTTTTAATCTTAGGCTTGTGGAGTATCCAGTTTTTGCTTGTTTCTGTGGGCCAGTGTTTAGTGCTGTGTCAGACAGTAATATAAGAAAATGCTTTTGTATCAGTCTTTTGTCTTGTTATCTGTAATCTTCATTCTTTACAATTTATTTCTAGCAAAATGTCCCAGTGCAACTTGTGTTCTCCAACACTTGTTGACCTTGCATTAACTTCTGCCTTAAATAATTTAGATTGGTGTTAATTTTCCATGCAAACTGTCTGTTCCATATCAGATAAGGTAGAGCTTCTCCATTCTTTTTCATATAAAAAATACACTTTTCCCCTCCTTTCCCAAACTGGAAACTTCATTCTTTATAAAGTATTTGTGTCTGTCCAGTGAGACATCTTTCCTGCACTGTTTGCCTTGAACAGAGCTGTCTGAAAGAATCCACACAACTTGGAATGTAGGCTTTTTGTTAATATCCAAAATACATCTGTTGAAACTCTGTTTCCTACCCTCTGGTATCATTCCTGTAATATGTGATTGGTCAGTTTTCAGAATTGAGGGATGTTGTTTCTCTGGCATGCTCTGATGTTCTCTGGCTACAGTTCAGGGCTCAGGACATGAATTCCCTGTGTTGTATGGCAGCCCATTTCACTGTCATTCACCCACCAGTGTCCATCAGGCTGTGTTCTCCTGTTCAGTTAATTACAACACAGCAGTGTGTCTCTGGTTCCCAAGAAATGTTTATAACTGTGCAGGCAAAAGAACAGGCCTTACATGCAATATGATGTTTTGGACTCACTGACATGTCTAGTGTTGCTTCATAGTTTCTAGTCTTTTATAAAGGAGGGAAAGTAATAACTGCCTCAGTTGTACCAGAAGTGCAAAGTGTCAGAAGCTGAGCCTTCAGTCATCTCTTAACATTCATTTAAAAAAAAAATAATCAAAAATCAAAATCTTTGAAGTAGCACAGAGAAGCCTTCTCCATAAAAGCATGCTCAGTATAACATTTCCCTGTAGTAGTAGAAAAACAACCCTCAGGAGTTTCATATCAGTACTTGTTACAGTAAGCTGTTAAAGCTGCATTGTTTTGGCCTTTTGACTGTTTTTTGGCATTTTCATCAGTTCTGTAAGGGACACATCCTTACAGCTAAACCAATGAAAGATCCACTTCAGAAAGTGAAAAGTGGAAATGAAAGATCCACTTCCAGTTCTTCAGTAAAATTCAGTCATTGGACATCATGTTACAGTAACCTTTTTAAACCACTGTTTTCAAGCCTTTATGAATCATTTTGATGAAGCATATCCTAACTCTTATTTTAATCTTGGAAACAGTCACACTTGTTTGTGCATTGTCAGCAGGAGTGACAACACTAGGAAATTATCTGAATTCTTATTGCTGAGATACCAGTGCCAACTAATTGCTCTTTTAGATATGATTTGTGAAGTTGTCAGCACATGCAGGTTGCATTTACTCTGCTCAAAATGGCCAAGCAGGTTCAGACCATTTCTTTCTAGATTCTGAAACCTGCAGGTTATTAATCTCTAGTTTTACTTTGCTTTGGAGGAAGATCATACAAATCTTACTGATAATTAATGCCAGTCCTCACCTCTCTGACAATATTTAGATACCCAGACATTACAAGTAGCTGTGCTGCTCTCAGCCACACTTGCAGTGGAAATGCATGCTTTATAACAAAGTGGTAGAGTTCAAACAGAATATAAAGTAACCTCAATAAATTGTATTGTTCAGTTGCCCTTTTTTGAGGAACATGAAAAATGAAAAGAAAATTAAGTGGAGTTTTTTTGACTGATAAAAACATGGCAAATGCCCAGGAAGAACAGAAATGGCACTTAGATAATCTGATGATAGGTGCTGTTAAATCTGTGTGATCATAGTTATAAATCCACTGGGAACAGATTTGGAATAGAAAGTAAGCATAAATACTATTGTTATCTGCCTTAAAGCTCAGAAAAAAACTTCCTTCAGCAGAAATGACCTGAATCCAGGGAAGGAGCAAAGGAATTTTTTGATTTTGTAGCAGTTAAAGGAGTAGTTCAAACAATAGAAGAAATAAAAATAATGTCTGGGTAAAAGCTTTGTCCTTTTAGAGATGAAAACTGAGAGAAAAGACTTGAGCAGATTTCCAGTTACAGTAGGAAGAGGGCTGGGTAGGGAACTGTGGGCAGTCCTGACAGACTGTGTAACACCACAGTGTGCAAAACATTGCCTAAAATGACAGGAGAGTACTTGTGTGTCTCTCCAGATGTGATCAGTCCTGCAGCAGCTGAAGCAGGGCAGTGGGTGAGAGCCTCTGCATCTGCCAGGAGACCCTGAGCATCACCCCTGGCAGGACATGGGAGCTGGCTGGGGATTGCCTTGTGCTGGGCTCTGGGGCCCTGCTATTGGCCCTGACCTTCCCATTGCTGTCCTTTCCTTCTCTGCTTCCTTCTGCACTGCTTGAGTAGAGCAGAGTTTATTTTGATCAGAGATTGCCAGGAACATCCACTATTCTTTTGTGGGATCTCAGCACCTCAGTCCTGAGGTGCCGAGTCACCGAGAGCACCCTTGGGGGGCTCGGGAGTCCTGGAATGTTCCAGAAGTGTCTGGTGGCTGGACTTTGATCCTACACAGGAGACGACACCTGTATGAGGATAGGAGGATTTCACCGGGGTGAATGGTGAAGGGATTAGTTAATTAGAGGGTGAGACACAGGGTTTAGGATTTCTGTACAGGGGGGTTTGGAGAAGTAAGATGGAGGAATTGGGGCGTGTCCTGTCCTTCTTCTTCTTCTCCTCCATCTTCTGTGGTGATGGTGGCACTTTGGGATTGGTCGTTACTGAAAGTGCACCGGGCAATAAGGATGAAAAGGATTGGGGAAAAATGATAAATATTGTACACGTAACAATGGGTATAAAGATAGGTGACTGTCCGGAGGGCAGGACACAGTGTGCTCATGGCTGGCTGCTGAGCAGAGCTCTGTCGGGCTGAAAGAAAATCTTTTAGATAAACAATTAATAAACATAAAAACCGAAAGAAGAACTGAAGCCTCTTCTCGTCTTTTGATACGCGGGCTGCCCCAAGGCCACCTCGGGCCCTTCCAGGCCCCTCAAACAGCCGAAAACTGGACATTCTTTAGTCATGGGCCAGTCATTTCAGGCTGTGATTAGTTATTATGAATGAATTGCTCTCAGGGTTTAATGCAAGGCAGATGTAACCTTTTATTGGTATCAGGTACTCCTCATCCTTCTGTGGCTGCTGAATTCATTCTCTTCTTCCATGTGTGATTCTGACTTTTCCTTGGTTTGGGCTGTAATTTTTCAGTGACCTGACAGTTTTTCTTCAGTAGAAGTCATTTTCCAAGAGGTAACCTGATTTGTTTTCTATCTCCTGGCAGTGTTACCTGTTTGTGTACTACACAGGCTGGAGGAATGCCAAGTCCTTCCTGACGTTCGGCTTGATCTGCCTGTGTAACATGTACCTGTACGAACTGCGCAACCTGTGGCAGCTCTTCTTCCACGTCACCGTGGGCGCCTTCTGCACCCTGCAGATCCGCCTGCGGCAGCCCCAGGGAAAGGCCCCTGATTACAACGTCTGACAGGCCCTGCAGCACTCACACCAAGGCTGCTTCCACTCCTTACTCTCAGGAATGTAAAGCTGTTCTCCAAAAGAAGAAGCTGGCTGAATGGGGCTTTTAGTTTTTTTCTTTTATTAAAAATAAGTCAGTGTAAGATGCCTGTGGACATTCTACACTTGGTGGTTGAACCTTTTTTTAATTATTTTTTTATTTTCTTGAAAAGGACCCAAAAGATTACGGGACTAGAGGAGGAGAGTGACGTATGTCCATGCAGTGAAATGTATGTAGAATATGAACTGGTGGCATAAAAAAGTTTCATTCATACATTCATGGAGATAATCTGATGTGGAATTATCTGATGGTATTTCATGATCACATTATCTGATGGTAGTGTGGAAGCACATTTGTACATTAATGGAGGAATGTGTAGAGTATGTTCTGCATATTGTGCAAGCTTTTCACTTCCAAGGTCAGTTTTGCCTTTGTGAGGCAGTAGGGAATAGGCTAAATAAATAATAATAATGCTATTGCATATTAGCAAACTAGATGTGGCATTTGTAAGATACTAAATTTTGGAATGTTTTATTTCACGTTGACATATATGTGAATGTTTTCTTAATTAAAATGTAACCTGGAAACTCAGTTTCTAGGGATTGGCTTCACCCGTGGTGCTTTGTCTTGTGCTGTAAGTTCTTTAATGTTTTTTCATTTATGATTTTCTTTTAATGATTCTTTGAAATTGATTTATGTAGATAGGGTTCATTTTTTGTAATTATTCAAAAAGTTCTGCCACTAACCAGGATTCTTGCACACTTCATGTGTTTGGACGCTGGAAGGGTTGAAAGAGAACAGATTGGTGAGTAAATGGAGTGACTTGTACTTGTTGGAATACTGTTCTTTTTAAATGTTCTTCCTTACTCTCAGAAATGGATGAATAATTAGCTCAAACCTGAGACAGACAGCTGGTAACAGGAAAATAATAAACCAGTCTGATTAGCTTAAACAAGAAATTACAGGGGCTGTGTTGGTTCTTTGGGCTTTATGGGTTGGGTGTTCTTGTGCTGGGATAAAACCTCTGTGATTGAGCTGAGAGAACAATTGTATGCTGCTAAAGCTGGTGAACCAACCAGCAAACTCCAACCAACCATAGAGGACCACCATCACTTACACTGGGGTTTAATTTTTATATGACAGTTATTTATGATGTTTTATAATGTACAAATAGATGGAAGTTTTTATCTACAAGTTTTAATCAAGGCTGAACGGCAGAGAGGTTCTATGCCCTCGTGTTGCTGGATTTGGGAATGGGCAGAGCTTTGCTGTGAAATGTTGGCCCAGGCAAATTTTCTTGAGCATTTCATACCAAAATATTATGTTTTTAATAAGTTAGTGCAGATTGTATGACCAGGAAAAAAGGAACTGGCTATCTCATTTTCTTTGTAAATAGATGGAGTATTAGTTAAGAAAATTGTGCATAATACAACCAAGAAGAATTAGAGAACGAAACTGCAGTGGGAAGTGCTGTGTCTCAGGCTGCTGTCTGAGGGGGAGCCTTTGGAGAGCCCTGGTGTGCAGGCTCCAGGGTTGGTGCTTCTCAGTTAATTCTCTTCCCTCCCTGTCACTTGGAGACAGGGAAGAAGAAGGTGTTTATGAACATGAGCAGCAAACAGCCCTTACTTAGCACCCAGAATGGCTTGTATTAGCATCCAGTGCACCATTCTGAAAAGGTGAAGAGCAGTCCTTTACATTTAAAATCGGTGATTAAAAAATAGAGGTATTATGTTTTAAGTATAAAACCAGGTTTTATTTTGCTTACAGTATCTAGAAGAACCCTTATACCTGTATTTTCACCCCCATTGATAAGCAGGGAAGCTACTATGAATGTCTTAAGTATTGCTAAGATTTTAACTCATGTTGTTGTGCACATAAGAATTTCTTGTTGCATCATTTCTTGGTTTATATGTTGGCAGAGAATTTTGTTTTCTCTGAGGCACCATCCCTTCCTGCTATTCCCAAAGATCCATTTTTAAGGAATGAAAACTTCCTTTGTCATAGCATCTGGAGCCATTATTCCATTCCAGTTATGCTGGCATTAAACTAATTGCTGATTAGAAGGTATAATGAACAAATGCAACTGCCAGTGTAACAGAAAACAGTTGGGGTTTTGTTTGCCTGCTTTTATAGCACTGATAAAAATCCCATTTCACAATGAAAAGTTAATGAGCATGACTGTTCTTCATTATGTGGTATTACTAGGTGCTAAAACCACAGCTTCTTAGCATGGTTGAGTTTGTAATATTAGAACTTGCTGACATCTTGGTGAGAGATCAGAACAGAGATACAGCAGGCCAGGCTGGAGGTGAACGTTTATTGAAAATTCCCAGGATTTCCTTTTTGCTTACACAAACTCAACACTCAGGCAGGGGCTTCCCTGCTGATTTTACCAGGTACCTGAGTTACCAGACTTAGGAAGATGAATTTAGGAAAGTTGATTTCTCTCTTGAACTTTACTTTAGTGTGAAGTGCAGATTACCATTTGTGGTTGCTTGATTGTTCTGTGGGATTTAGTAGCAGCAGAGCCCATTTCATGCTGTATTTATAAAGGAGTGTCCACCATAGAATGTTTCTCTTTCAATAAGGTGTCGCTGTATTTGCTTTCAGGAAGGAATGACCAAAGGCTTGCCTGGCTTACAAAGGTAGGTGTATAATGCCATTTCCAGTAGATGGCAATGGTTATTTGCATCTGAAATTGTAAGAGGTCTCTGGGGGAAGCTGTTCACAGGGAAGCTGAGTGCAGCTGTTTTCCCCTGGCGATTTTTATTGGAATGCCAGTGCCGCGCTGCCCCTGTGGGCGTGTCAGCGCTGGGCTCCTGCTGCGGGAACTCCCTGCTGGCTCCCCCGGCCCTTTGCCAGCCCTTTTCCCAAGGGAGCCCCGGGACAGGGCTGGCCCCAGCAGTGCAGCCACCTCTGCTTTTCACAGGAAACTCTCGGGCTCCCAAGGGGCAGGAAAATGTTGCTGCTCCTGCCCCCCATCCGGCCTGAAACTCAATTTCTCAGTCCTCCCCCACCTCCCCAGAGCCTACTTGCTCCTTCAGTTGCAAGGACGAAGTGGGTCAAGAGCAAGGAAACTTGAGTTTTCTCAGCTTTAAAACAGCTGAGCTGCCCTTTTCCCAGCAGCATCCCAAGCTTCAACTCCTAAACTTCAGTCTGGAAGTGATGGTGCCCTGAGGAGCAGTTGGGAAACTCAACAGAATGAAAATATTTGCCTCTGGGCATACTTTTTGGCCAGGTGTTGGTGTCTGTGGACGTTGTGTAACACATAAACAGCCAGGCTGGAGATATTTGCAGTGGAGGACACACATCTAAGAAATTCAGTGTGTCCCAAATGTATAATTTTATTAAGTGCAGGCAGATACTTGAGGTAGTCAGATCTGTGTTGGGGAGAAGTGCCTAAACACCTAAAATTCATCAAAATGTTTTCTGGGTGGGAAAAAGATGCATTTGGGGAAAACTATACAGCCAGTCTGGGTACAGTAATTGAAATGAGAGGGCACAGCATTGGAGACTCCTGCCTTCCCAGCCCAGGGGAATACCCTTCTACAGGTCGTTTTAAAAAGTTGCTTCCATCAGGCAATGTCCTAAACTGCTGTTTGTATGATTATGTAGGAGAGCACAGAAAATATTAAATAGTTCTCCACCATTTTTCATAAAGACTGGTACCTTAAATACTTCATTGCTTTTTGTTCCTGCAGCTGTGTTCTCAGTACACTCATAAAATCCCTCCTAACCTATAACAGATTGCAGGGCATTTCATTTTCAGCTGCCTGTGTAATGTCTTCTCAACTAAAAGAAGTCAGCTGGAAGCTGTGGGGTTTTGTTTCTCAGCTCTACCTGAGGCTCCTGTTAATTGGAACAGTCATGTGTAGTGTTTACTTTTACGTGTAAAGACTGAAAATGTTGCATTGGCAGCAGTGCTGCCTCCTTCCAGTGTCCTTGAGAGGACAAGTACCATACCTGGGGTACTCTTTGGCAAAGGTGATGTGCTTTTGAAAATACAAACATTTTTTTTAAATAGGACACACACCCATTTAAGCTGTCAGTTATGCTGGTGTATGTTGTCAGCTGCCCTGAGACTGATTCCAGGGGCAGCTGGGAGCCCTAGGAGGACCCAGGGGATGTTTGCTGGGCAGCCAAGCCCTTGGGGCTCCAGACTGGGGCAGTGCAAAGGACCAGGGCATCCATCAGTGCCAGACAGGACCTGGATGTTTCTATTTGCAGATCCAGCATCTCTTACACAACTTAAGTGTCATCCCATCAGCCAGCTGCAGCTAAAATAAAACAGAGACACATCACCAGTGAAACAGTGTTTAATATAGTTAAATTACTTAAATAGATTTCAATTTCCATGGGAAATCATAACTGTATCCATTTTTGCAAGATCCAGAGTAAAGAGTGTGTGAATACCCCTTGAAATGATCATGACACACTGTCAACAATCACAGCTAGAGATACTGGGGACTTGAAATTTCATTGACAACACAACTTCATAAGGTGAATCAAAAGTTAAGAAGACTGCAGACTTTTGGAAAGCAGAAAGCAAACCTAAAATCAAGTGTATGGCATGAAGGAAATGAAACTCAGTGAGGGACAAAGGGGATGGGAGGTGGAGGAGGGGACAAAGGCATAACACCATAATGCAACTTAAGTTTATTTTGCAAACCAGGAAAGATGAAAAGGAGCAAAAGTATAGTACAAGGGCAGACTTGGCAGTTTTACAGAAGTCAATATACTATACTTTTCAGAGATGTTTCCTAGTGGAAGGGAGAAGGAAAGGGGAGATGCCATTTAAGCTCATGTTTAAATGGCTTAATGCTCAGGTCATGCTTAGCAATAGAGCAAATTAATTAAGACAGGTCCATGGATTTTCACTTATTCTCATTGTTGAGTAGGAAAAAGAAATCACCACCACCATAGTGCAATCATTATGCTGTGAGTACTACAATAATTCTGCCCTGAGAAGAGTGGAAAAGAAGTTTATTAAATGTCAAAAGATTGGAGTAATTTTTAGTTTTAGCCAAATTCAATATCAAAACTTTCCCCTCATAGAATATAAAAAATATAGCTTTTTAAATAATTTCTTTTTTTAATAAAATATCAAGGGATTTTTCTTTCATAGTTAGAAAAGGTACATAAATGATAACAGTGAATTATTCAGAAACCCCCCCACTAGTGATAAAGATGCCCAACACAGTCTCAATGGCACTATTTTAAGGTCAACCACCTCATATACACACTTGCCATCATAATCTTTTTTGAAGATCACCTAATTCCTGAAAATTGAAAATCTGTGAATCAGTTTAAATAAGTGCTTACTACAGGAAAGTAAACTCGATGCTGCAGCACATAGTTCCTTGTAATGTCACATGGCAGTTACAATGTCAGACAACTCTCAGATCAGCAGGATTCTATTAAGACCATCTATGAAAAAGTATTTTTTAAAAAGAAAAGTTCAAATGAGCTTTTTTCCTTTTCTCATAAGAGCTCCTGTTAAGAGTTAGAAGATTTGGGTAGAGCTCTTTTTGACACGTTTGACACCATCTCAGGAGCTAAAACTCAGTGGTCCTGTTTCCATTGGGAAGCCGCCACCCTCCGCTGGAACGCTGCACGGAACAATTCTGTGACTACTGCGGGTTTTTCCTCTTCTTTGGGGTTGTAGATTTTTCTGGAGTTTCATTTTTAAATGCCTCTGATTCAGCCTGGAAACTCACCTGTTTGTTGTTGGTTGATTGTATAGTGATAATCTGAAAACTGCCAAGTCTGTGTTCAGAGTATTACACAGAAAAAAATTACACAAAAGTCTACAGGTTATATACACCTCCCCCCACACCTTGGTGTGGACAGCCTGCCTTCTAATTTATATATAATTTACAAAATATAGAATTTGGTATATCTGTTAGATCTCCATGTTTTCAATATTACAAAATAAAAAATACAAAAAAACCCACAACAAATTTCAGGGGAGTTCCCCCACAAAGTGTCTCTTGTTTACATCTAGTCTTTCCCATGTAAACTGATAGATACCAAAGAAGAGCACAGACGACTTTTTAATAAATATGGTTGTAGAGCCATCTTCCTTTATCCTGATCTTCCCCTTCATCAGGTGTGCCAGCCCCACTCAGAAGAGCAGTCTTTTAGCCATGGAGAAGAAGAAAAAAGAGGGGGCAAGGCTATAATGTCTTTTCACACTAAAACATTACCAATGCCCTTCTAAAAGGCCTTTTTGTGTGCTGCAACAGTGGGTGTCAGTTTTGAAAGCCCATTCAAAACAGCTAATAAAAGCACAGTGGTACACTTCAAATAGCTGGCAGTATGGGATGGAAACATTATGGGAGTGCAAATCCATTCCAAAATAATGCTTTGTAGTGAATCATACATTCCTTCAACCAAGTAAATGTTGTGTTGCGTCAATAAATACTTAAATAGCTTCTTATGCCATCCTGTGGTAGCAGCCTTTTTAAAAATGCCAAATTCATGTCTTATCTGTGAACTCTGTAGTGCACATCTTTGGTCAGCTTAGCACTCAGCCAGGAACAACTCCAAGGTGGTTTCTTTCTCTTGCCTTTTTCAATGGGTGGCCAAAGAATTTACTGATACGAGTCATGGGGTGAAATTTCAACTGCGCCAAATGTTCAGCTTCGCTACCAAGAAATGATTCTTCTCCTATTCACAATCCTGGGTAATGCAAAATCCATCTTTGTGTGGCGCTGCAGTCGGTGCTAACTAATTGGAGGCCCTTCATTTAGAAAGTAGGTGGTCATTTCTCCTTTGCCTTTGACCTTTATGACCCCTCGATACTCCAGCTGGTAGTTGTTGGCTGCTAAAACCTGGTACATGTCCGTGGTTACCTGCAGAATAAACAAGAGTGAACAGGTGCTTGCCTTGTCTTCCACACAGTCTTTCCATCTGCTTTTGGAGTAATCCATGGACAACATAAAGTAGGATCAACTTTTGTTTCTAAGTCAATCAACGTTTGCACATCAATCACTAACTGAAAAAGGTTGGCACAAGTTGCTGAACAAACACAACCATTAGAAACTGAGAAAGTACAGGTGTCACAGTTCACAACTGGGGAAATAGCATTTTTCAAGGTGGTTGCTGGATAAAGTGTAACAAAATAGTCACATTTTTTAAAACACACCAGTCTACTCAAATGGACTCGTATCACTGGAGTGGCAGTAGGAAAACAGGTCAAAGGTACTAAAACATCCTCAAAAATTACCTGGAAGTTACACAGTACAGCTTAGGAGTCAGGGGTTTTTTTTATGAAGGAGAAGGTAGCAGGCAATGGGAGAGAACTGATCAAATGGAATACTCTAGCCAGCATCCAAATTGTCTCTGCAGATGTCAGTCAAAAATAATCACTTGTGCTGCAGAACAGCAGAAGTTTAAAGACCAGTTCCTGAGGTATTTATTTATTACAATGTGATTTCTCACCCTTTTTCATGTGGCTTTACAGACCATCTCAAGAGTGATGCACAAATATCGATCCAGTTAACTGACAGGCAAGAAAACAGCATGGCTGCCTCTCTTGGGCTTTACACCAGCTGCTCTATTTTTATAACCCTTCAGTGTTTTCCCAAGGAATGGCATTCTGTTACTGTGGACATTGGCTCAGCAAAAGCAGGACACTGGAATTGAATCACTCCCTGGAAAGGTCACATCTGGAGGCTGAGGAGATTGTGATTATCAGTCAGGTCCCATTAACCCCTTAAACAATCCTCTCTCTCTGTTGTGTATCCCCATCCTGCTGATTGCCTGGACCTTTGCTGGCCTCACGCCTCACATGGCACAGAGAGCAGCAAAGGAAATGACAGAAATACAGGGCTGAATCAGGCCCTTGGAAAATGAAACAAACACCTCACACTGGGCAGGAAGCTCAGCTCAGCACTTCCACCCAGAACTAAAGTGCAAGCTTTTAAACAAAGGTTGCAATGTTGGTCACAATTAAATGACAAAACTTGCTGGTACCACCAGCATTCCCTAAGTGGCTTTTCTTTCAGTTCTGTGTAGGTAAATGTATGGAATAAAGGAATAAAATGAAACCAAAATTTCAATTCTAATTACGTTTCAAAATGTGCAAGTGACACAGGGCTGGCAGGGTAAGTTTTCCAGGGATTGCCTTACCTGAATCCTGTCAGGCACTCCTGTGCTGTCCATTCTGCTGGCTACATTCACTGTGTTGCCCCAGATGTCGTACTGGGGTTTGCGGGCTCCTATCACCCCAGCCACGACAGGACCAATATTGAGGCCTGGAAGGAGAGGAGAAATATGCTCAGATCCATTTGCTGGAGGCAGGTTATTTTTCAGACAGTAAAAACCCATCCTGAGCCTCACTGGTTCTAGCTGTGCTTAACCCTGACATTAAAGCTATGGCCAGACTGTGGGGAGAGAAATGTTAAAATAGAATTTGGTTTCTTTGATCCATTATGCTCAGCTGACTGGCAGCTCAAGATGGATCTGCTCAATCCAGAGCTACTTTCCAGTGCCAGATAATGGCATAAAGTTTTTTTGCCACCTGGCTAACAAGCAAACTGCTCACTTGAAATCAGCACATACCTGCTGCAATGCTGAGGGCCTGCAAGGCAGCAGCCCAGAGCCTTCCAGAACAAAGACAACACTTGACATCCTCAAATTTCTTCTTCCTTTTCTGTCACTTTTTATTCCTTGACTTAAAAAGACAATTTAATGTCCAAGACTGCCAGAGCTGGAAGCACAGGGGCAAAATGAGCCCAAGGTCAACCACCATGGAAGGCCATGCTGTGGCAGCACCTACACTGCTTCTAATTCCCTAGGGAGCTTCACTGATGCTGCTATAACCTAAAAAGCCACTGTGATGTTTCACAGAGGCCGAAGTGGTCACCAGCCACCAGACAATCAACATCACTGTACAGCTAATGTAACATCTGTGGTTTTTACTGCTCATAAAATCCCCACCTCAGAATGACCACTACCTACATGGAATCCTGTGAGCATAAGGACATTACCTATCTTCATCTGGAAGTTGTTGAATGAATGCTCATTAATGTATTTCATTTGGTCCATTAACCTCATGGCAAAATCTGCCAGAGCTTTGATGTGTGTCTTCCCTTCCTTGTCATAAGTGGAGTCGTTGAGGCCTGAGGCAGCCATGTAGGTGCTGCCAATGGTCTTGATCTTCTCCAGCTGCCTGAACTGGTCTTCACTTATTATCTGTGTCACAAGAGCAAAAGAAGCAAATAAGCCTTGACAAACACACAGGTGCCGGTAATGTCCATGCCATGTGCCCTACCTTGCTGCAAGTAGTGGACAGAGCCAGGAAGACAGAGGAAGAAAAGGGATTAGATACTCAAAGGAATGACAAGGGAATAGAAGGGATTTCAGTGTGGAAAAAAGATAAAACAGAAGACTCCCATAGTAAAGAGAAATGAACCACGGATTCAATAAACCACCCTCCTCCAGGAGCTCAGCAGAGCCCATCTAAACTCATGGATTCAGCTCACCCAGATTTTCTGCGACTTACTTCATCAAAATCAGCGATGATCTCATTGAGCAGCCTCAGACACTCCACCCCTTCGTTGTTGGCTTCCAGCTCCACGTAGAACTCGGAGAAGTTGCTGATGGAGGCGAACATGACGGCCACGCACTCGCAGGACTGGTAGTAGAGCTCGTCGTTGCGCCGCTCCTGCGCCAGGAAATGCGCGGCCACGTCCTTGGGCAGGATGTTGTGCAGCAGGCGCCTGTTGTAGGCCTGCAGCTCCTCCATCTCCTCCTTCTCCTCGGTGGCCTAGGGTAGGGGGAGACACAGGGATGCACTTATGCCTTTGGGAGCTGCTCTGGGGAGGGGAAACAAGCTGAAAATTAACTTGCGGTGAGGGCAGAAATAGAATGGGGGAAACTGCAAAGGAGAGCAGAGCCAGAGAGATGCAGAAACTTGTGGCTTGCAGTGGAAAATGTTCCATCTCTTTGTGCACACATGTATGGAAAAGCAGGCAGAGAATAATGCCAGAATCCAGCATTGTATTTCTGAGCCCTGAACTGGTTAACCACTCAGCTCACTCCTTCCATTGTTTTACCACTTATAAATGAGGATTACAATGTTTATCTGCTTCCCAAGGAGCTTTAATTAATTGTTGCTTCCTCAGTGCCTTGTACTCAAACCACAAAGACCTATAATTAGAATGATGTCCTGCTACCCAGAAGGTAGAAAATCTAAATAAAACCTGCAGTCCTGTGGCCCCCCAGCCATGAGTGCTGGCCAGAGCCCAGGCCTGTCCTGCTCGCTTGGGAATCACATATGAGGCCCCAACATCACTCATGGGCACAAGCAGTGAAAACATTAACAGTGAACCAGGGACAGGAGCACAGTGTGGCATTATCCACAGTGTGTTGGTTAGCCAGTACTGCTGCCTGGGGGCCAATGAAGGCTGGACATTGAGCCAGTTCCCACTGCTTAACAGGAAAGTGAATGAAAATGCAAATGTGAATCTTTCACACCCTTGAGCGCAGCAAACTAAAGCTCACTGAACTCTGGGAAACAATTCAGCAGTGAATATGAGCTTCCTATATTTATAAATTGTGTTACATTACATGTTCCTGCAGCAGTCACAGCTCAGTTGCCCAAATTCATTAATCTCAACCTTCAGATCTATAACTCTTTACCATGGGGACCATCCAAGGTGCATTTACAAGGAAAAAAGGGGTTGAATAACTGGGATGAGATGCACAGAGTATGCAAAGTACCAAAGAAGAGCAGAACATTATTAGTATGCCCAGTTATAAGCCAGATTCAGATAAAATTCAAATTTTATCACACTCCTCAACTCGACAGTGAAGAGCTCAGTCATTTTATATTAACTCCAAAGACCACATGTGATCCTCCCACAGCCAACACCCACCAACCTGAAGTTTCCAGAGGAAATCAAGCCTTGCAGTGGATTCCACTTGCTGGGCATGCAAGTACAGTGCCAGGACAAAGACAGTGATGATGACAGGGGTCACAATCTTCAGCGCGACTCGTGTTGTCACCGGGGGGCTGCAGCCAAGCAGAGAGACAACTTCCCTGTTACTGGGGGAACACGGCCCTGCCACAGCCCACACTGCCCACTTGGAGGCTAACCAGCCTCTCAGGCTTTGTTTTTCCTTTCCCCTCAAAGCCTGTGTTGGTAAAGGGACAAACCTTTACAAAAAGCTGACGACTGGCTCACAGATGCCAGTTTCTAAAGGAGGACTTGGAAATTAGAAAAGTAATCCAGCTTCTCAGAAAGAGTCGTGATTGTTACAAAGGGCACTCTGCAGAGAGTGGCCATACATGCTAAGGGTGACAACACCAAAATGCTGACAGTTCCTCAGATGTGTTCATCCTGCCTTCTGCACTAGCTTCCCCAGGCTCCTGAGGAAGGAACTGCTCTAACTCTTGGCTTCTCTAATTAGTCACTTCTTAATGGGCTTTGTTGTGTAAGTGCTCTGTAAGCTGAAAAGATCACTAAGGCACGTTCACACCTCCTCTGACAAGCAGGCAAATAAAAACTGTTAAATATGAATTAGTGAGTTACACAGTATGAAAATATTTTGATAAAACCTTTAAATTGTATTACAAATAATCCCTGAGCTGACATAAGTCCCACAGGAAAGAGGGTGCTCTGAGAGTAGCTATCCATACAAAAGGGCAACCCTCAGTCCACTCAGGGCATCTGCACTGTGTTGTACCAGCTCACAGCAATGCACAAACACCAGACACTGCTGGTGAGTCAATGTGCTGCTATTGCACCTTGTGAACAGAAAATACCTACCAACAAAAATCTATAGAATATTTCATGCCAGAGTGACTCACCATGAGGATGTATCATTTGCAGACACGCTGAAAAAAAAAGCACAAACACAAGGTCAGAGGAGGGTTTGTCTCCCTGCAGCTCCTGCCCTTGTGCACATCATTGCACAGCACCTCTGCAGTGCGGCGCCTCTAACGCTGTGTGGGGCTACAGCTCTTTGGAAGCAGAAAACTACTAAAAGATGGGAGGGGGAGGAGAAAACAGGCTTCTGAGCTACACTCAGAACTCCAGAGTGATAGTGTGACATGGTTAATGTGGGTAAAATATCAAAGAAGCATTAAGAGTGAGAGAATAATTTGGGATTTTAATGTCAGTGTGGGATGCTTGGCAAATGCCTGTGCATCGATCACTGCTTCATTAGGTCAGACTACAAAATTTGGCCTAAGGAAGAAAGCTTTGGGCTTTTTTATCTTGTGAGGGATAGCTCTTCTCTTCTCCTTTTATTGTGGCATGGAGATGTGTTTAATTCCTTTAACTCTAATCCTGCTCCCTTCTTCTGTACATTCCTCACTGCCAGCTTGTGCCCAGCTCTGGGTACCACACACAAGGGCACTGAAGAAAACCCTTTAGCACATTCCTATTACTACTGACAGTTCTGCAGAGTACCCACGTGTATCGAGCTGCTGGGGGAGATGGAAGGTGTGCTTTTTGACACTGAGAGCACAGAACAAGGGAGCTTTCTGGTAGGTAGCAGCTGTCTGAGCTCCTGATTGACTGATTGCTTAATGCTGCTGGCTTTGTTCTCGAGTGTGGGTGGAGTATTAGGTGGCTGAGAACCATGCACAAGCATCTTTTAAAACACTACTGAAATGCAAGGAAAGAGATCAGTGTTTAAATTACTGTAGTGTCATTGATGCAATTAGAACTTTGCAGGCTACCAATGTGATATTAGCCTGAGAATGTGACAGCTCTCTAGAGAGCTTCAGGCCTAAGGAAGGCCCACAGTTTTATGGGGTTGGAGGGAACCTTGCACACAATCAGATATCTAAATAATCAAAACAGGCAAGGGAACCTAACTGGGCGTAACATCAAAAAATAAAAGCATAGTGACTCTCTAACCTTTTGTTTGTTTGTTCCAAGGCATTTTCTGCAGTTCTGAGCATGGAATTTCTTCTGACATGGATTTTGCAACCCACTGTTGTCTTGCACACAATCTATTGCATGGCTCTTGGCCAGCTCCAGCACTGAACAGGAGTGCTTGGACACAGACATGGTTTGGAAAGCCTGGGGACTCCTCCATGGAAGGATCTAGCTGGAGACACTTCCCACATGGAGTATGATTCCCTACTTCCCTAAATCACCTGGCCAAGGATGACTGACTGCCCTCCCTCATCACTCTCCCTCATGATGGGAGCATGACCTGACCCTTAGTACTGAGGCTGCAGCTCACTGTGGGTGCTACTCATGCTCTAAAACCTTCATCAGAGACTCCCACATTGCAGAAGTGCAGCAAACAGTATTTACAGTTACTCTGGGTAAGTGGAGATGCCCAGTGCAGGCAGTAGGGGTGTTACATTGGTAGGTTGCTCCCCCATGGAACAGACATTTCCAGTAGCAGATGGTTCTTTAATTACTGGAAGGGAACACAGAGAGAAGCTTGCTAACTACACTCCTGCTCAAGTGAAGTGCACATTTTTAGCAGGAAAGGCAGTTCATTTTAGAGACAGCTCCCACAGGACCAGAGCATCTCACTTTTCCCAGCCACAGTGGCAAGGACAGACAGCTGGAACAGAAATGATGGCTTTGATGAACAAATCACAGGGCAAAGCTCTCTGGGCTTCCCTGTGCAGGAACTCAGTTTAGAAGACCACATTGGCCCATCACACCTTTAAAGAAACGCATTAGTTTTGTCTTCTGCAGAGGAAAAGGTAACACGATAGCCCTGTGCATGCAGTGACACTCCCTGTGTCACACACTGGTGCGGCTGCAGCCAAGCCTGGCAATTCCCAACGTGCTGTAATCAACCTTTCAGCTGCCTGCATGCTGGGCTGGTTTGTACACACAAGTGTGAAGTGACATCTGCATCACTTCCAATTAGTCAGAGTACCACAGTGGCTGCAGAGCAGACACTAATTATGTAGCTACAATGGGCACCCAATTAAAGTAGTATGAGGTCATGGTGGCTTTTCTGTTTTTTTAGTATCAGCTGGACAATGAAGTCCATCTCTGAACTCTGTGCTACATGCTGAGCTCCCATTTCACACAAATGGCCTTCCAGACACTGGGGCAATAAATAGCCATCCATGGAGCTCCTTTGACAAAACAAATTGTCCTGGATTCCACTGCAACAGAGTTAAATTTCTTCCTAGCTGGGAAGTGCTGTGTTTTGGATTAAGTATGAGAATGACGTTGATAACATGCTGATGTATTAGCTGTTGCTAAGTAGTGTTTATGCTAAGTCAAGGACTTTTCAGCTCCTCAACAACCCCAGGGAGCAGGCAGGAGGGACACAGGATGCTGAGAGGGGACACATCCAGGACAGCTGACCCCAGCTGGCCAAAAGGAATGTTCCATACCACATGGCATCATGCTCAGTACGGGAACTGGGGGAAACCTGGCCTGGGGCTGCTGCTCAGGAACTGCCTGGGCATTGGTTGGCAAGTGGTGAGCAACTGGATTGTGCATCACTTGTTTTGTCTATTCAAATTAAATTATTATTATTATTATTATTATTATTATTATTACTACTACTACTATTATAATAATAGTTATTACTATTATAATAATAGTGACAGTTTTCTGTCCCTTTAAACTGACTTTATCTCAACCCATGAGTTTTCTCACTTCTCCCCCTCCAACTCTCTCCCCATCCCAGCACAGGGCAGTGAGGGAATGGCTGTGTGGGGCTGAGCTGCAGCTGGGGCTGAACAAATCCCTTTTAGTGAGAGATAACACAGCATCACAGAAAGCTATTTCTGGGAAAACATGCTAACCTTCTCCACTTTATTACTGACTTTATTACTGACATTCTGATTGTGAAGTGATGTAAATTACACTTCCAAGTGCTGTAATTTCGCTTAGTGCTTGAATTACAAGAATGAAATTATATTTGAGATATAAAATGCTTTTATTTCACTAATTGTGTTAGAAAATGCTAAATAGCTTCTGCTGATGGAACACCTAATATCTGAAAAAAAGGGAAGAAAACCTCATTCTCCCTATACCTCCCCACAGAAAGCTCCATGGGGTTTCCTACCTAATTTCACTCCATTGAGTTAACAAAATATTTTAAGTGATTACTGCCAATGGCAGCAAAAGCTACACTTCCATTAACTGGCAACGGCAGCAAAAGCTGAATATCCATTAATTATTGCTGGGCACACGGGAGTGCTGAATCATGGAACAGTCATGTGAAGGAGAGGAGTAACCACATGCATTGGGCTTGAAGGGCTGATGGTTAATGGCCATCCTGAAATCTGAGCAGCTACAGAAGGTATTTCACTCTGGGAAGGGCCATGGGAATCTTCTCAGCCTCCTTCCAAGGCAGGAACAACCACAGCTATCAGCCTTGACAAATAGTTCACCTAAACTGGCATTATTTGATTCACTCATATTTAAGTACAATTGTTGCCTACAAGGGGAAATTATCAAAACAAGGAGTTAACACAACAGAACAATTCCCAACAAGAAACAAAACTCGTGGAGGAGGACAGGCTTGTGGATGTGCCAAAGTTCCCTCCCTGGTGTGGGGAGCCCCAGGAGATGGGGAACCACCACAGCAGGGGAAGGAGCTGCCACCAGGATTAATGTGTGACCTGATGACAAGCAGCTTTTGTAAGCAAAAGGGCACCTACCCATTCCCACTGAGCCCAGCCCCTCCTGCTGGGAATTGTGCTGAGCCCAGCTGTGATCCTGGCTTTTCAAACAAGGACATTTGTCCTGGAAGCAACTGGAAGCAGATCACTGGCCAAACATCAAGCACCACCACCCCAAGCTGGGTTTGATGTATTGTGGTGGCTCACATCACATCCCTGAGCAAGCTCAAGTTTGTTGGAGGATTTTTTTTTTCTTATTTGAGAAATGACATTTCTATATTGGGAGTGTAATACCAGCATAAAGAATGACTAACTCCACTCCCCATTTCTGGAAAAAAGGAAATACAGATCCACTCTGATTCCAGTTATATTCTGTTATTAATAGATAGTTCATTAGTCAAGTCCCACATTAAAAAGGTCTTAAAGGGAACTGTATTCTCCTACTCTTCAGAGGCAGAGCACAGCATGCACATCCCTGGCTTGCACCACAGCCTTGGCACTCCCATCCACCTAATGCCACACTGGAATCACTGTGTGAAAGAAATCAGGCAAAGATTTCAGAAGCGAAAGGCACTTACTAGGTGTTGGCTGTAACCAGGAGATCTGCATTGTCAAAAAGGTTGACCCCTGGCACTTCCACAATGAGAACATATATAAATTCAATTATTAACATAAGGATCAATTTTCCAATACAGCTGATCTGAAGGAACACAGAGCAGGCCAGGAGACTCAATAAGACACTGTAGGTAAAGTACTGTATAAAGACAAAAATGGGGAAAAAAACCAAAAGAGAGATGAACATCAGCTGGATAAATCAAAACTGAAAACAAAGGAAACTAAACACAGGGATAGAAAGGGATTGGTAGTTTAGTTATGTAGTTGAGCTGACCAAACATATAAACCTGGGGCTGCCTGTGGAATTCTCCCACATTACAGAAGTTTAAACTGAATGGATGGACAGGAAAGCTGTGGCCCTCTTCTCCAGGCATTACATGCTTCACTCTCAAGGGGCACAGGCTCACAGCTGGACACCCAAGGCTGTGATGCAGCTTTTCCCTGGACACAGTTACTACCAGCTCTGCTGGATTAAGTAGTGCTTTAAAGTCACATTCTAGGCTCAAATTTGCATATCTGTACCACCCATAGGACCAAGGGTACTGGCAATTCACCCCCCTGGGCAGATGCCCACCTGAGGCCAATGGGGGAACACTGTCCCCTCCAATGTCACACACTGGCTCCATCAGCAAGGTACAGGCTGGACAAACGTCCCCATGCCCACCCCATGATAATCTGTCCAGCCAGCCGCTGCAGAGGTGCAGATGTGCAGCACCTCTGGCACAGCTGGGTGGTGCAGCAGCAGCTCCTGCCAGGCTGGGAGCTGAGTGTTCAGCATGCCAGTGCTTCCCAGTGTGACTGTGGGTGCCATTTATGGCTCCTGGGAAAGACAGCAGGGATGCAAAATGAAGAGAGGCATGTTACCCAGCTCACCACCTTCCTGCTATCAAATCTGTGAAGATTTAAGCTTCCACTCTGTCTGGACAGGCCTATTTCTGGCAAAAACCCCATATCATGTGCCTGAGGCAATCCATCCTTTCAGTTAAAAGCAAGCCCTAGTTGAAGCAGAAATATGCTTATGTTCTGAGCTCATTTATTAATAGTCTGATATATTAAATTAGAGAAAATAACTTGTACAGCTTGTTCTTGACTCCTCCCTCTTGACTGAGGGTAGGATTCCACTGTCTCCTGTGTGGACACTGGGAGCAACAGGCAACACCTGTAGCAGATCCAAGATGTGCAGAGTGCAGCTGAGGGACTCCTCACTTCTTAGCCCACTGAACTGGCTAAAGGCTGCCAGAGCAACCTCAGTGTGCAAAATGGTAATTCCTCATTGCTTAAAGTTCCTCTCTGTCCTGGGCCAGCACTCTGTACAAATTCATGGTGGGCACAGACTGTTCCTACATCTGCACTGTGCCAAATTCTGCTCCTGGGCATTTCTGCAGAAAGCCTCTGCACACTAAAGCCTCTGCAAGGTTGAAAGTTGCAGTAATGGTGGTCTCAGAAACCTCATTGAATCACACAGGGACCATATTCCTGCTAAGTTAAAAGGAAATATGTTCAGTGGGACACCAGGACTTTCAGTAGCACCTTGGACATCTGGATGGTAAAAGATCCACCATAAATCTGTCAGGTCCCCATAAACCCAGATGACCTTGATATAAGTTCTATCTCCATCCTAGACAGAGCTGTTTTTCCTTTCAAATTTCCAGTAAACAACACATGTAAGAGCCATGACCTAAAAACTCGGAGAAAGGTCTTGAATAGCTATGCAAAAAGATAATTTTATTTTTCTTTGTAAAGTATTCTATCAATGTGAAAAACATATTTGGGCTGGTTTGGGTTGTGGGTTGTATTGGGTTTTTTTCCCATTAGAAGCATTTTAACTTTTTCTAAATGAGATGTCCTGAAGACACAGGAATTGCACTGGAAATTGAAGCAGACCACTGTCTGATCTGTCTGAGGCTAGACCTACCATACCTTGGGAAAGAATATATAAGTCAAGTTTTTCATCAGGATATAAAACAATGGAGGGAAGCATGAAATCTATGACTAGACACTGATGTTCAGAGAACTGATTTTTAGGTAAAACTGAGCACCCACAAACTCCTTTGAAATGACTTGCAGTTCTGCATGCCATTAAGGACCTCTTGGAGAGGGACATTTCCCCTGCTACAGACAGGATCCAACTATTTTAAAAGCCTACTAATTATTCAGCCCTGAAGGAACTTAAACATGAATGTGGATTCATGATAATAACTTCAGACACTTAAGTCTGCCTGTGTCAGTTCTGTAATGTCAGTCAAGAACAACCTTGTTTTCCTCAGAATCACCGAGATTTACCACAAAGGTTTGATAGCTTTTTTCCAGACAGACCTCTGAAACCCATTTTTTCCAAGCAGTACCTCTGGAAAGTTGCAGCTGGGCAAAGGGCTGTCACAGAACCCCTGCCAGGTGCCCAGGCTGTAGTTGGAAGTCAGGTTGCTGATAAGGCAAATGTCCACCCGGTCAGGAGTGATGTTGTATTCAGCAGCCATGCAGCTGGCAAGATCCACAGTGCTGCACATGAACTGCAAAACAAAGTTGGTATTAAGCTCCACAGCACAGACAAAGAGAAGAAAACAAAATAGTTTATATCAGTTTAAAAGCCCCTTGGAAATGGCTGTAGCAAAATATGCAAGATGAAATCATCAGCTTAGGTTTTACTGCATGTGCAGTAGGTATGCTTTTTCTCCCCCAAAATATTAATTAACAAAATCCATGCCCCAGAGAACAGCTCACCTCTCTGTGAGCCCAAACTCAGCAGTGGTGTTTGGAATTACAGCCAGAACACCTCAGTCTCCCAAAAGTGCACCTCAAAAGCAGAGTCAGCACCGTGCCCATGAGCTGATCCCTGCCCTGGGAGCAGGAGGCAGCCCCGTGCAGGGCTGGCAGCAAGCCCAAGGAACACTTATGTCCCACTCAGTATGGTGGGAGTTATTACAGTGTGTGTTATTTAACACTTCAGCCTCGTGCCAGCCCTTCCTGCAGGGATCTGCATCAGGTGGGCTCCTGTACTTGGAGCAGAAGCATTTAAAGAATCACAAAAGGACCTGGGCACAAATCAGTGCCAGGCATATAATGGACTCTGGGGATGGAGCTGTTGGGCTCCCATTTCTTTTCTGTGCCCAAAAAGCAAAGGGGCCCAGCTTCAGATGCTGTCAGTCCTAGGCAGGGTCATGTTAAATTCAGTGGTTTTTAAGGGTCACAATGCTGCAGAGCATCAATAAGAAAACTATGCAGAACTGGATGGATCAAAAGGAAATAATGGACATACCATGTTGACAAAGGCAGACAGAAAAACCAGGATAATGGCAAAGACTCCAACTAAGGTACTATTGGTCCTAGACTGTACAATCTTCTTAGAAAGAGTCTGGAGAGGAACTGGGAAAAGCTACAAGAGAGAAAAAAAATCAAATAGACACATCAAATTCTAGCTTGTTTTACAGATTACAGCCTGCATTTGAGCTGCCTGCATCCTTCAGCATGGGTCTGTGTGGATGGAGGATGTGATGGGGGATGGCAGCTCTGGGACAAGGGCAGGCAGAGACGTGTCTGCCTCGTGGCAGCAGGCCCAGCTGGCTCTCCAAATCTACTTAGCCTTCCTAATGGGAGTGATGGCTCCTGAGCCCAGATAGCATGGCTTGCAGGGCTGTGCTCATCCTGTCGTGAGAAGCAAACCACAAGCCATCTGTAACTGAAATAGCCAGGAGCTTGAGCCTGGAAATTACTGGAGCAAAAATTTACAAACGCAGAAATGAGAGTGCATGTCGTGTCCCTTTGATCACCAAGGCGTGTCGTGGGGCTCTCTGGTGCCATTTCAGACTGACTGAAAACAGACCAGGCCAGCCCTGTGATGTGTCAGACCCTCTGCAGAGATCAGCTGGCCCAGGCTGGGCTGTGACACTCTGCTCCACACTCACAGTGACAAAAATCCCCGTGGCTGAGGGCAGTCAGGGAGCCCAGCTGGCCCAGGGACTCCTGCTGATGGCTACAGACTGCAGCATCCACTGCAGATGGAAACAGCCCGTGTGTCAGAGCAGAGCTGGCCCTGCCCTTCCCAGCCTGGGCCACCCCTGGCATGGCCTGAGGCCTCCCTGCACTGCTCTGGCTGCGAGAGTGTCCAGGAGACAGCCAAGGCACCCCTGTCCCTTCACGTGGCACTGCTGTATGTCACAGACATCTTTTATGAAAAATCCTTTCTTTAAGATTTTTCCTCCTGAGAAGCTGAAAGGCCTCAGGAACAAAATATAAACAATGATTATCTGCTTCTGTGGAATGCAACAGGTAGATCTGTAATTAGTGTCATGTAGTTGTTTCTAATTAATGGCCAATCACAGTGAGCTGGCTCGGACTCTCTGTCCGAGCCACAAGCCTTTGTTATCATTCTTTCTTTTTCTATTCTTAGCTTAGCTTATTCTTCTTCCTGATGAAATCCTTTCTTCTATTCTTTTAGTATAGTTTTAATACAATATATATAATAAAATAATAAATCAAACCTTCTGAAACATGGAGTCAAATCCTCATCTCTTCCCTCATCCTCGGACCCCTGCGAGCACAGCCACAGCTGTGCCAGTGGGAGCTCAGGGCTGGAGCAGGAATGCCAGAGACCCTTGTGCTCCCACGGGAGATTGTCCTCCCACAGTGCCCTGCCCCTCCACACCACCCCAGCAGGGCAGAGGGGCCCTGCCCAGCACCACCAGAGCCTTTTCCAGAGCCCAGCTCTCCCCTCCCTTACTCACTGCACCAGTAACCAAGCCACTAGAGGGTATTTTTAGAGACACAAAGAAACAGCAGCACAGCGCCATGGCACTGCGATTTAACTATGACTAATGTTTCTATTAAAAGTCTTGCTTTTCCCTTTTATCCTTCACTCTTACATCTTCGGGTATGCAACATTTTGTCAGCGCTGTGCTTCCCACACAGCAGCCCTGCAGTGTAATTACCGAGTGCTGCAGCTGATTAGCTGGAGACTTTTCACAGAGGCAGGGAGAGGCTGTGGCAAGAGTTTTGAAAGAGTTGATTTCACCTGCTACCAGCACATGCTCCAGGTGAAAGGAGAGAACAAGGCTCTGTGGGGGACTGGAGAAAAGGGGAAAGGGGGGTTGTAACTTATTTGCACTGAATGAGGATTGATTGAAATGCACTGGAAGCTTATGCAATCCTTCAGGCTTGGTGGCAGCCACTATAAAACAAAGGAAAACACCTTTTTCTCACAAATAAACCCTGGTGACATAGAAATCCTTAGCTTTGTTGATAAGCCATGAACCAAAATATCCCTTTGCCCTACCATGTCCAGCTGCTTCCACACAGATGTCATCTAGCAGATCCCTATTAGAATTGGGTTATGGAAAATCCAGTGGGGCTTTCCTCTAGCCCCTTTAGGATTTGGAAGGAGAAGGAGGATCTGTACTGAATTTAGACAGTTTTCTCACTAGATTAGAGCAGGACAGGTTTTCCTGCCACCTCTTTCTTTAGGCTTCAAGGCCAAGCTCCACAAAGGTATTCAGGGATCTAACTTCCATCTGCAATCTCTGGGAAATCAGGCACCTAAATAAAACTTTGGAGTTTTTTGTTGTGGATCTTGGCTCAAGCTCCTGCTGCCAACAATCCCAAAAAAGCCTGACTTTGAACCAAGCCTGAGATATCAAGCAAAGCGATCAGTGGAAGACACTTGAATTCTAATGAAAACATGTTTTCCTTGTATTAATCTTGGTTCTCATTACTTTGCAAACTAGGAAAAATTTTAGGTCAGTAAACAAGTACAGCTGGGAAAAGTCCTGGAGAAGAAAGAAATGCCAAACCCCATAGGAGGTCAGGGCTGCAGTTGAGAGTGCAACAGCACAGTCATGCCATGCCTCTGAGGAACCTCAGCCTCAAGAACACTCGTGGGGGCCCTGTCACATAAATCACGCTCTCCCCGTTTCACAGAGGCAGCTGCACACCTGGAACACCTGCAGCTTGAAGGACTTCTGTGACAGACATGGGGACCTATCTCAGGTCTGACAATTCAGCTCCATTCATGCAGTGCTTCTCCCATAAAAACATCCACAAGTCAGGGGTAGAGCACAGAAGTAGAAAAAAAAGGAAAGAAGATGACTGTCCCTCCCATTTTCAAAAAAACAAAAATAAGACCTCTTCTGTGCTCATAGAAGAAGCAGAGTATCAGGACATTACAGTGAAAATCCAAGCAGCACTGCTGGTGGGCCATTGGCTTGTACTGTCCAAAGGGACACTCAAATCCTGCCTGAGTGACAAACAGGGATCTGATGAAAGGGCAGCTCCCAGACCCATCTGCACTCCTGAGAAGGGGCTGAGAGAAAGGATGTGATCCATCTGGGCAGCTGAGGTCCCTGTTTGGGCAGCCACACAAGGTGACGTCACTCATTAGCACTCTTAAATCCCCATGTAAACAAAAATAACCACAATGGGAAAAAAGAAAATTGGACTGTCCAGTTGATTCCAGTTCACTCTGAATTGAAATGTGTAAGTGCAGGTGAAGAAAGGGCACTGCTGTGCAGGTGAAAGTACAAGTTTAAAAAGTGATCCAACAAGAAGTGTGTGACACCGAAAATAATTCATAACCTCCAGTCATTTGCATGATGAAATTACTCTAAATAAAGTCAATTCCTTGGAACAACAGCTGATGTAGGACAGAAGAGAAATATTTCTTCTTTTTGTCTTCTTAACATCTAGTGTGGGTATGGAAAACTGCTTAGATAATTGCTGTTATGTTGTAAGATGAGGTCTTTAAGGTCTGATTTTTCAATTTGTAATAAAAGCCTTTGAGTCATTTTGAAGTACATTAAGATGCTTCTGCAGTAAAAGACAACATCTCCAGGCAACTTGATGTTGCAAGTCCATTTCTGTAACTTATTTCACAGTGATTTATTAGTCTATTAAAAAAGTACAGTTTTCAGAGGGTTTTATTTTCCTGATTGAGACAAAAAACCCAAATGCTTTGGGAGCATCTAGACCAGCTTTTGGAGGCAAAGAATGTGATGGGCAAGCTACACCTATGGAGAGCTACAGAAAAGCTTATTTTCTCATACAGGATAACTTGAAATTTCTCTCCTGTGTTCTTCCAGAACCATGAAAGAAGTTGAATTCCACACAGCAGTGTAGATACCAGAAGTTAAAGGATTTTAAGAAAAAACCACAAACTTGATAAGTTAGTAGCAAAACAGATGTCTGTCAGCAGAGTATTTGAGAAGGGACCCTGGTTCCCATGACCTTAGACTCTACTGGGAAGGGACACCACCTCACAGTGGCCAAGACTTCATGGAGCATCAAAGCAAAGAACTGGAACTCTCTTGTTTATTACAGCTGAAGAAACTTGGAAAGCCAAGCTGGCTGTGCTGGCAGTTCCAGGATCAACTTCTAGTCCATGGAGAATTTTATAGAGGAAGATAATAATGACAGCAAAAGAAAATAAAACATGATCAAGCTGTTCAGAACGAGCCTGCTGGCCACTGTCAAAGGCAGAGCTGGGGAGGCCAAACAGGGAGGGGAAATCTCACATGAAAGCTGGAAAGAGGAAGAAAAAAGAGACACTTATCACGTAACAGTACAGCAAACAGGCAAAAGTTGTGCTTATGCTGATGTCCTGGAGTGAACACCTGCTTTCCAACTTCATGTGGAATGAACCACTAGTATTTAAAACACATGCTCTCCTCTCCCACATCTGAGTGTGAAACAAAACAAACAATGCTGACATCCCTGTCTTTAGGGGTTTCATCTGAAGGATCTGCAAAACTGCCTTCCTTCTGCAGGTGTGTGTTTCCTGGAGCAATGTGGAGTACAGAAATAAAATAACACCACTTATCCAAGGGCTGGGTAAACTCACTGCTTAAAAATCAAAGACTTGAAACACAAAGAGGTTGTTCTGGATGACAGAACTGGGCTGCAGCTATTAGGAGCTGCTGCCATCAGACATGGAGCTGACAAGCTTGAAGTACCTGTTCCCTAAACAAGCCATCTCATAATCAGGTGTTGTCAGCAGAGGCTAATTTGGAGCACTAAGAACAGGTAATCAGAAAGGAACCTGAGCTAGAAGGCTCAATATTTTCAATATATGCAATCTCTGCACAGAAGCCACACTGGATGTTATACGTGAGTATGTTGTGGGGATGAAAACTCACTGCTGGAAATGTCAGGGGCTTCAGAAAATCCCATTAAATTCTGATGTTATTCTGAATTCCCTCTGATGTCTTCTGCATCCAGAGCCTATGCACTGAGGCAAAGCCAGTCTAGAAACAGTTGGAGGCACCACTGAACAGACCTCTTCTACAGGAATTTGGAAGATCAAGACAAAGAAAGCAAGAATGAAATCTGCCTAACATCCCAGGGATTGAAAAGTCCTGTGTGCCTTTTAAATTCATCAGTAATTAAGACCAGCAATAATTTTAACCAAAAAGCCCAAACCATAACCAGAGGATTTGAATGATGACAGAAGAACTGAGTGCTGCTGTCAGTAAGTGGCAGTGGCCTGTAAATGCCACTGGGTGACAAACAGCTCTGAGCCTTGGATCAGGCAGCTGGGGTGCTCCAGGGCTGCCCCAGCTCCTGTCCCAGCAGAACCAGGGACCTGGGGTGGCCCTGCCTGGCTGGCAGAGTGCTGGGATGGTGCTGCCAGAGACCTGCAGCACCAAATTCCCAAGTTCACTGTGGTGTGATCTGACTCTTGTCACATTGGTGGTTAATTAACTACTAATCACATGAACTGCTGATACCTGTTTACAAATGGATGATTTTCAGTAGCATCCTCAAGTGCAATGGACATAGCAAGTACAACCAGGCATCTGTGGGTACCATTTCCCAGCTCAGGGCACCCAAGCCTTCCTATCAGCAGTGTTATTTCTGACTCTGCTTCTCATTGCTGGTAAACAAGCCAGACCAATGGGATGCTGCACTTAGAAACTAGGCTCCCTTTAATATTGTCATAAGGCCAAAGGAAACCCTGTGAGTGAGTCGTTAACTTCAAATAGAAGTTGAAGCTTCTGTCACTGGGAACACTCTGCAGCTCTTATTATATGAGAAAGCAAAGCTTAATTTCCAAATTTAACTTAAAAAAAATCAAAAAGATATGTAAGGTGCAAGTCTGTCAAGAGCACCCACATTCAACTGTTGAAAATGGCACAGAGAAGATAATTAAAGTGAGACAAATCATCTGCCTGACATTATCCATTATCCCACTGTTTCTTCTGCTGGAAACATAGTGCTACTGAGCTATTTTATTTCAGGCACTAAGGAACAAAGCTAAGCTTGGGCTAAGGAACCTGAACCTGAGTATGTTCCATGTTCAGACACTTCTAGGCTAGAAGGATCCCTAAACCTAAAACACATCCATGTTTTTAATAGGAACACCTTTGAGTGAAATGGATGAGCACAGCACCCTTCCCACAGTGCTCAGTGCCAGTTTACCACAGGCTGACAAGAAGAATTAATATGTTTTTGGACTTCACACAATGTATTTCTTTTCTGATCAAAGGCAGCTACAAGAAAGAGCCCAGTGGATGTTGGAAGCTCTGTACATTCATGTGAGAAAGGCTGATAAAATTCTATATGTTTATGGCTTTTACTTCCCTCCAGGACATTTTTCCTTGATGATATTCTGCTTCTGATTATCTGCCTACCCAAACAGGCATATGCAGCAGGGGCCAGCACACGGGCAACGCTGCAGGAAGTTTACAGGGAGGAAATGAATGGTCAGGGCTTGGTCCCACATTGGAAAATGTGCTCTTCTGATATCAATATGAGAGTGTCTGCAGGGGACTTAATAGACATGCAGATCCACAGAGTGATTACTTCTTGCTGAGCTACAGAGATGCCAGCCCTAGCATCTGTTTGCAGTTCATTCTGCCTTATCAAAGGCTTTTTCTGTAACCCTTATCACATAGTGTGGAAAGGATGGCTAACAAAACACACTCTGTTAGCTGAAGAAGCAGATTGCTGATCTGGTTATCTTAGGCAGAGGACTACAAAGAAACCACAGTACTCACCTTTACACAGGAGTAAATGACTGAAACAAACACCACCGTGGTCAGGATCAGGAAACAGGTCAGGAAAAAACCCAGCATAAATGTAGAGCTGAAATCAAGGAGAGGTTTGGTTGGTTTTGTTTTTTAAATGCACATTGTGTAGAATAGCTGCAGCTCTGCTCTCCAGAACACATTTGTACAAGCTATGACACACTGCACAGGCTTTCCAATTAGGATAGCTGTGGGAGACACGAGGTGCCTGGAATACCAACAGACCCTCTGGCCTATTTAGAATTATTCAGACTGGCTGCAGAATAGAGAATGCTGCATCTTTTACAGCAATCACCTTCCTGCTGGGGTGACAGAGGTGGGACTGAAACACATTTCATGCACTAGAGGAGGTGACAGAAGAACTTGTTGTGGCAGGTCAGCCCCCAGCTGGCTGTGGGCAGGGCAGCCCTGGGAAGGAAGGCAGGCTGAGTGCTGAGGTGCAGCTGGGTGGGAATAATCTCACTGGGAATGGCTTCCTGTCTTGCACAGGGAATGTCTGTGCAGCACCACTCTCTGTGCTCTGTCTGGTGCTGGGATGTGAGCAAGCACAGCATAAGGATAGTCAGGGATAACAGCCTTATCTTGGCCAGCCTGAGAGGTTCCTGCTCCTCCCAACTTTGAAGTACAAAGAGGATTCCAGGGCCAACTTTGTTCTGTGAATTTTCATCTGTTTTCCTCACAAAGAGATTCAACACCAATTTCCAGTGATTGGTCTCAGTGTGACAGGATAGGCCTCCTCCCAGGAGTCAGCCTTGCTCATAATCTAAAGGAAGTACTCTTGCAATGTGACATTGAGGGCAACAACACCAAAGCCAGCTGTTCTCTGTGTTCTCTCGTGACTACTAGGATAATTGTACTTGCTAATTCTCTGTTTGAGCCTTTTTTGAAATTCCTTAAAGCAATTCCTCTTTATCATAATAAATTGACACTGACATTCTGTTTCTAGTTTCAAATTCTGATTCCATGGTGTGTCTTTCATGAAGCTCTGATGGTGACACATATGCACCTGTGGTTTCACTTGGTGTTCAATAAAAGACCAAAGCTATGCAACTGAAATATAAGGAGAAACAAAGCAAAAGGTGAAGGGAAGTGTATCTGACCTATAGTTAAAATATAAAATTTTATTTACTCTTGAACCAAACAGACAGGCCAGGCTGACTAAGGACACTTCAGAACTTGCAAAAAAAAAAAAACCCCAAATAAACAACCACCCTCCTTATGGGCAGCATGGGAGGAGACTGAACAGCACACCATTTACACCACACTGCCATAAGGGATGGCTCCTGCGTAATACAAAGGAGGCAGCCATATGGCTGCCACACATGAGAAATTGTCAAGTTGTCATTTAAATGTTAAACTGGGTTTTATGGAGACAGCATAGGGGCTGCTTAGGGAGCTTGATGAGCACAGGGCTGGTAGAGGGCCTCTGCAGGTGTGAAGTTATGACAGCAATATTTAGAAGTCCAAAGTGTAAGCCCCTGTTATATTAGTTACTCTCAGAGAACATTTTTGGACATAATTAACATTGCATTAATTGCTGGGAACTATCTAGTTCCAATTTTGAGCCTCTTTCAGCTTCACTTGCAGTTTCCCAAAGCAGACCTGTCTGTTTACATAGTGCATTTGTCCTGATGTTATTTTGCTGATTCAATCCTTCTGTGAGCACTTGTGCCTGGGAGAGTGAATGATAAACATCAGACTATGTGTTATTTCTGTGACCTTCTGAATATCTCATCTGAACACTGCAAACCAGTCTCTACTTTAAAAAGAGTGGTGGCAACAGACATAGAAAACAGTTGTGATGGCACAAAATAGTGCTGGAGCTCTCTTTAGGGACATTTTTTTGTCTTGTAAGGAAGATAAATTTGGAGCCTTTTCATAGCTTCTGTGATCTTGTTCTTCAGTTTAAAAATTACTAACTCTAAATTTATTTCCAACACAGCATTGCTCAGTGAATGGTGTATTATTGCTACTAAACCAGATTATAGGAAATACCCACATGCTGTAATTTTAAGTGACTTTTAAAGAACTCTTTGAGAAGTCCCATTTCTGCAGAGCTCACTCACTGCTGGAAGAGATGTAGTGAGTTGAGCTGTGCCCTGCAGGCAAAGCTGCAGACCAGTGCAGTGGGCCAAGAGCACTGTGCCCCACAGCCCTGAGGAGCTTTTGCCATTCTTGCCTGGGAAAAGAAATGGCAGCAACCCTGAAACCTGGAGTGAGCCACAAGCTCAGGCATGTGCAGCTCAATCTCCTCTCTATCTCTCCTCTTGCCCAGCTGCTCTGAGTCCAGAAGAATAAATGTATGAGAGATTATCCTCCTTTGCAAAGCAGATCCTGAGACTCAGTGCTCTGAGCAATGAGGCTGTGATGGGTTTGCACCTCCCTGTCCCAATGTGTTTAGACAAGAGGGCAGCCCAGCCTTGTGCTGTGAGTGTGTGCTATGCCTTGGCAGCCAATCCCTCCTACTCAGTGATATTTGTTTTCCACAGGCTTATAAATGTGCTAAACTGAATTTCCTAAGACCAAGGTAAATTATAAGAGAAATCACTTCGGGGAAACAGAAATCCTCACATGCCAGTGAGGAGGTTTTAATCTGCACTAGAAATGGGTGAAAACAATAAGCACCATGCATCACTTGAGCATGAATTATTTAAGGATTTTTCTCTTCCCCTTGGAGTTCTGAATTTTCAAGGAAAAAACAAAGAAAAGTAGGCTGGAATAGAGGAGGGGAGCAGATGGGAACAAAGGCATGAAAGGGTACTCACTGTGGCACGATTATGATTTGAACAAAGCAGATGAAGAGGAAGACTAGGGAGGCACAAGCCACATAGGCTCCAAACCTGTCATCCACCTGCTTGGAGTACTGCAAAAAAAACACAGTTATTATGTTAGTGGGAAATTTGACTGGCTGCCATAAAAAACTTCTTACTTGGCTTTTGTCTAGGTCCTTGGAAAGCAGTGCTGGTATAAAACAACATTCCCAGCTCCCCTTCTCTCCCAGGCAATCCGTAAGGGCAAGAACAGGCCCAAAGGCCAGGGCAGAAACCCACACAGCTGGGTGAAGAGAGGATTCACCAGCTGCCCCTTGCATGAGAGGAACAGAGATGCATTATCTGGGACCAAGATTCTAGGTCACTGTCATCAGACCTAAACTTCTCGCATGGGAAGTTTCCTCCAAGAGGGACAAATGCTGCTGATGAGGAAACCTTGCATTTGTGCAGATGACTTGACTTATTTTAATGGCAGTGCAGGGCTGCTGTGCTTGTCACACAGTCACTCCTTCCAGCTTCTTGTCATCGTGTCAGCCACGTGGGAGCTGCACCCCATTCCCAGAGATGCTTTCTTTAGCTTGGAGCTCAGTTCTCAGCACAGACCATATCAGTGTTTGAACCACAAAATAAAAGGTGCTCTGAACAGGTGAACCACTAATTTCCCTGGCAGTTTTCAGCTATAAAATTGAAGAGGAGGAGTGGGGGGAAATTACATGCTAGAGCTTTTATCCAGTCCCACACTGATTCATTGAACAGCTGTAAATCCTCAATAGCTCTGCTTTTGTAATAGGTAGTCATTCTTGTCAAGGAAAGACTGTTTCTAAATAAAATTATAAAATAATTAGTGCAGACTTATTATGAAGTGTTTTCCATGGAATAATGAGTTTAACACACAGACCACTCGAGCATCCTAAGGATATGTGCTTGAATAAAAAATGAAAGAAAAAAAGGATTACTTCCTTTGTGCAATTAAACCCATCATTTCTCATGGTACCTTTAATAATGTCATCCAGGTACCTCTAGACTTAGAAATTAGACTTGGAAATTTAACTTTGCAGCCATCTAGAGCTGATGATAATGGATAGTCTCTACTATATAGTCAGAGAAATGGTCTTTGCCTGACAGCAATATCTAAAACCAGATCAGGATGAAATCAACTGCTCATGAGCTTGAGGTCTGTTACTCCCCTTTCTCACATTTGTGGGATAGAGAACTATTTTTTGCTTAAAATGGGCTCCTAAAAATACCCAGGGTACAGACTGCATCCCAATGAGCCCTAATAGTACTTGGGGCTCTATGGGGACAAAGGGCAGAGGAGTCCCTCCAGAGGAGGAGTCCCTCCAGAGGAGCTTAGGTAGGCTGAAATGGGTTTCTCCAGTGATTTGAAGGAGATAAGGGGTGACTGCAATCTCAGTTTGAAGTCTCAAAGTCAGAGAAAAAAAACCTGGTTTATTCTGGATTCCCTTTACTGCTTATCACTGCACATTCATGTGTGTCTGATAGAAATGGCTTTCCTGGCCAGTGTGATTTTTTTAGGACAAGTTATATTAAAGTTTCCATGAAGAAGTATGGATTTTTTAAAATCACAACCCCACCTCCAGCACCCAAACCACAGCTTAAACCCTAGATATAACAGCCTGACCTACTGCAGGAGAATTGAAACTCCTAACAAGCCTGGCTGACCCACTGCAATGGTTTTTGGACAGCGTTACCTTTTTCTCCAGGTCAGGCTCCCTGAATGTTAAGAGGAATTTGCGCACGTGCTCCGAGCGTAACCGATCGATGCTTCTGGCGTCGATGGCTCGGCCCAGAAACTCATCCACTTCATCCTCTGGGTTCATGCTCTCCTGGGTGCTCCTGGGGATGCCATGGAAAGGGAGCATAAGAGCACAAGATGATTTCTGCCTCTGCACCGTGTGTTATTGCAGTGCATAATGAGCTGGAGGTTAATGCCATTTTGCTCCAGCTGGGAAAGGGACTGGGAGCAGAGAGGGAGTGGTACCAGCTCTAGAGCTCACTGCCAGTCCTGAGCCATTACTACAAGGCTTCTATTTATTTGCCCTGTTTCTATACTACATTCCTTGCACTCAGGTCTCATTTCCATCCCTCATTATCTAAAACCACTGGGTAGCCTCCTTCTCCTTGTCCTCTGACTTATCCTTCCCTGCACCGCTCTACTGCTGTAGCTGTTAGTGCCTGCACTGAAAAAAATGATTTATGCCTCCAGTCATATTTCATGCTTTCTAATAACAATTTCTGTAAATATTATTTAAAAAATTTCCAAACTTGAACAATTTTCCCTTTTTGAGAAAAAATTGTTTACAGAACAAACATTTGAGGAAAAAATGTGGCCTGACTCTCCTTCACACAGTTACTTATGAGTATAAAGCATAAAACAGAAAGAAAAATCTGTTTACAAGATATTTACTTAAGGAAAGGTTGCAAAAGAAAAAGGCAACAAAAAAAAATACAAATTTGATTCTGCTTTCTAAATATGTGGAACAAGATTATAATATTTTGTGCCACTGTTTTTCTGAATCTCTGCTCCAGCTAGAGAAAAATGAAGCTGATTTTCAAAAACTGTTGAGAAAAAATAACACTGTAAACTTAATTGTCCTGAGGCATTTTGCGCTGAGGATGAGGAAACCTGAAGCACCTCCCCAGATTCTAGTTATTTTTAAAATCTAACAGTATTTTAATGACTTGATGCTGTCACTTTAATGGCCTGCCCTCAGACAAGCTATAGGCAGAAATTAAAAGCTAATCCTGAAGTGCTGTTTTTCTGCTCTGCTTGCATGATTGCCCAGGTTATCCCCAGGGTTTGCCAATAGTTATCCACTGGAATATGCCCCTCCCTTGCACTGGGGTATATTGCAGCAGATAACTATTTCTGTGTGCAAACCTCAGGGTGCCACAGCAGCTCTGGGCTCCTGCTGTGTGACCCTCCCCAGCTCTGGAGGAAAAATCCTGGGGTCTGACAAGCACAATGAAAAGTACTCTGCTTTATTTCCCTGTTTCATTTGTACTGCACCAGAGCACACAATGCACTCTGTGTTGCAGCCAGCAGGCTCCCACAGGTAAGGCTGTGCTGGAAAGCAGCTCACAAACCAGATTGTGACTCTGTTTTAAAAGTTAAAGGTTCCTTTCCAAAAGGAAGGCTCTTTCAAAGCTTTCTGCAAAACTGGATCAGATTTTAAGAAGAAGCGAAAAATAAATCAGGTCTATCTGCTCATTTCCATTCTACCACTCCTTGACCCAGCTAGCAAGCTAAATGTGTCTGCACCTCAGCTGGGTCATGACAGCACAGCAGTGGCATCTACTCAGTGCCTATACAGCAGTTACAAGCCTAGTTTGTCTCAAGGTATAATCTCCATTTTAGCCAACCTTAGTATCAAAGGGGTTGGGGGAAAGAATTTTTTAATTTGGGGCTCTAGAAGTTATTTAGTTCCTAGAAATTCATATAAACAGCTTTGAAAATAAAAGTGGTTTTGTTTTCCTACAAGGTCAGGACATTCAATTTACTTCCTCAGGGGAAGTACATCTGCTTGAGCATTCAAGGGGATGCTGCTTCGCTTCATTCAGTCCTTGCAGCGTCTTCTGGGCTCATAAAAACGAGCAAGGAAATCATTAGGCTTTGTATTTACAGAATGCCTTCCAAGGCCCTGTGAGTTTGTACACACTGGGGCCATTCCCACTTTCCCGCTCCGCACACGGGATGCACTCTGCGCTGCAACCCAGCCCAGGGGCAGCCCAGCGGCTGGCAAAGAGCACTCACATTTCCAGTTCCGGTCTGAAAATGCCACTCAGGAGGATGTAAAGGGAAAGAACCTGCCTGCTTGGTGTCCACCTCAGCTGCCTGCAGGTCTGTACTAGGTTGTTTTACTGCTCAGGGTGTTTCTAATGCTACAATAAGCTCCAAGCTTGCAGGCTGTCTGGAGTTACCCCAGCAGGTTTGAAATTGCCTTGCTGGGACATTGGCAGTGGGCAGCCACCCTCTCACCAACTGCAGGGAAGCTCAGTCATCTCGCACAGCCTCAGCTGTTCAGGTGACTTTCACAGCCCATTGTACCCAAGCTAAATTACAGTGCAGCAAGTTTGGGTACATTTGCATAAATGTAATTTTAAATTGGCATACTAAAGTTCCCAGTTCTAAGGAGTGCCCTGGAGGCAGTGCCTGTAAGTCAGAGCTGAGCTACTGCCATAGATTAATGAAATTCATATGTCAAAATGCCTTTTGATATACTATGGTTGATGGAGGGGAGGGTGGAATGAGGATTTCAGGCTGCCATGAAACTTCCAAAAACACATCCTAAAAGCAGTGCCGAGGTTTCTTCAAATGTAGCCAACAGAAAATTGTGTCAAGGGACAGAACAGCACAAACAAGAGCTTGTAGCAACTTTTTCAAATGTGAATGCTACCAATTAACCCAGAGATTCTGGCTTCAGAGTGGTCCAAAAATGTGCTGCTGATTTAATTATTCTCTGCCAATGCAGAGTGTGACCACTGCCAAAACTACATGAATGCCATAATTTTAAATGCTTCATGCTTAGGTTGAGTAACTTAACCTGCACTCATGCACATGAGGTTTGGTCCTGTTTTCAGGGATGTGTGCTGCCCACATCTTCCCTTGCTGCCAGACAAAAGTATTGACCCGCAGTATTTCTGCACATGAAGGAACAGCCTCAGGACCTGACATGGTTTAGGTATCTAATTTTAACCATCCTCACCATGAACATACTCTGCTAGAGATTTATTTTTGCCAAATCTTTGTACTTGAGTTAAACAGATTTCTGGATAAAGAGAATCAGAGGCAAGTAAAAGCTTCTTTTGGTACTGAACAGCAATGCAAAAATCCTGAAATCTGTATAATAAGCTGGCACCACCCTGAGTGAGACAGCTCAGCTATTGGCTGTAACAGCCCAAGGAACCTTTCAAACTATAGGATGGAGAACAGAGATTATGGCCCTTGGAGCAACAGAGGAGATGCTGTTCCTCAGCTGTTGAGTGGCTCTGCTGTGGACCAGCACTGAGGCAGCTGATTTCTGTGTTTTCTAGCAGAAACTATGAGGAAAAATACCATTTCATGAGAGATACTGAAAATTTCTGTATTCCTATTATTTTGTTGTAATCTGTTAACTCTTTTCTGCCCAAAGCATATCTAACATAAATGGAATTTCCCAACATCCCTGGATACAACAGGAAACAGTGAACAGTGAGACCAGAGAAACATCCCAGGGTGCCCAGAGCTAAATGTTACAAAAATCCAGTTTGCAGGGAAGGGCAAGGGAAGGAGAGAATGACTCTTAATATTGCCATGTTCAAACTTATCACTTTCCATTTATGCAGCTGCTCTCCACCATAATGTGAATTTTCCCACAGCTGGATGCCTAGAGCTCACAGAAGCATTTACCTGTCCCAGCTCACAGAAATCCACTCAGCCTGAGAAACATGACAAAGAGCAACAGCAACATAATTTAGGCATCAGTCTCCTCTACTGTTGCCTGACTCGCTCTAAGCAAGCTTGTAATTAATGCCATTCAGCAGGACTGAACATGAAATTATTCTAAACAACTTCAATACAGGAAATTCTTTTGTTTTGTCCAGTTGTAGAAGTTAAAACATGAATGTGTTTGGGCTTTTTCCTCCAAAGGCAAATTTTCAAAATATAACTCTCATTAAATTGTTTTAACAATTTCTCTAAAGTTCTCTAGGAAAAAAAAATGAAAATGTTGCTAAAATTTGGCTATATTTTAGACCATTAAACTTTGAATTTACTTTTTCAAACAAGTTATCATTTCTGAGTTTATTTTTATATGCAGAAATAAGTAATATGCAATAATGAATAATATAAAACATAAACAAACTCAGAAATTATACAGGCATTTCAATACACACATAAACTTTTCTTATTGGAGATGTCCAACACTTGTATATACTTTAGAAGAAGATTTTGTCTTGGGTTATTTTCAAAGAGTGGAGATTATTTGGGGCAAGGGGAAGTGCAGCAAAAGCATTTTAATTATAAAAGCAAGTTAGAAGCACCAAACAAATAAATGTTTTGAGGGCAGTAGCTGTTCTGAATGCACATCAGTCAATCCTGTGCCCTCAGCTGGCTGTCCCTCCAGGACAAACCTCTGGGGAGCCCAAGAATTATTTTTGGCTTCCGGGCATCAATTTTTGTCCTGTTTTAATATGAGAAAAAAATCCCAAACGTGTAAACATAACAGTGTATGACAGAAGTAAATTTGCTTACTTGTCCTTGGGGTCCTCGAAACCCTGAAAGAAAGGAAAAGAGCACAAGGGTGAGCAAACAGGCTGACCTTGAGAACACAAAGCATCCCGGGAACAGATTTCACAGGGGACTTTTCAGGGCACTCATTTGTTAGGTGTGGATGGACAGCTTTTCCCACCCACAACAATATTTTGTGCAGCCCTGCCAGCGGGCAGACAGAGCAGCTTTGGATAAACACATTCCTTCAGATATAAATTCATGGAAGTGCAGATAAAGGAAATGTTTCAGCTGACTGCTGGCACACTTTATTTCATGTGTCTTCTTTTCAGCAGTCACCATTACAAATGATACAATGGAAATTGTATTGATATTGTAACTGAGGATGTGTTTTGCTTGAAACAAAACTCAGAACAATAACATGAATCAACCCCTGTATTCAACAAGGTTGCATCTCTTTATGTCAGGGCTCAGCTAAACCCAATGGATTCATTTTGGTTTTCATCTCTCCCAGGGGTCTCCCTGCTCCTCCCCTCATCACATGCACACACACAACATGTTTTCTTGAATGAGATTTCAGGAATTATTTATATTATTTGCAATAGCCCAAATATTCACAATTCTTTCAGGACCACCTGAATGGATTAAGTATTTATGAGTCATCCATAGTTGTCATGGCTAGAAGGCCTTAGACAAAATTTTATATGGGGGCAAAAGTTTATTTGCTTAGCATTAACATACCTAACAGACCAAATTACATCAAAATTGCCATTTTGCATGGGTTGAAACAAAATGTGCCCTCTGACATCTTGGCTTAAATTTAACTGTAGTTAAGAAAAGTTGTATATTTGACAAATAGGGTCAAATACTAAGGCACAGAGTTTGTACCCTGTGTTCCAAAACATAAAACAAATGTAGCTGGGAGATATGAAGAATGGCTTTTGTTTTTCTCCCAGAGACCTCAGGCCAAAACTGCTCAGGGCACGTGAGGATATTCCAGCTGCCGGACCTGCAGCAGCAGCCATTCTGGGGGCAGCACACTGAAATCCATCCTGACTGTGGAAAATCAAACATCTTTGGGCAAAAGTCTTCCCACAGGGGCCTTGTCCAAAACCATCAGAAACAACAACATTGACCAGATACTAAATGAGAACAGATTTTGCCCTTGCAGTGCATTAGCAGTGTGGCCACATGGCAGAAGGAAAGCCAACACACCAGCTTTGCCAGAGGGAAAAACTGAGGTCTGTCACTCAGGTCAGCAGCCAGGACTGTGATTCACTGAGAGAGCAATTCCCATTTTTGCATACTTTGTTTCAGACTAAAACCACACTCCTAAACAGAAACGGCCACTCCAACTTAACCCATCGAAAATTCAGATCAAGGAAGTCTCTCAGTCCCATGTCACAGCCACCAGCAGATTCAGTGGGAAGAAGGAAATAATAATGCTGATTAGCATGTTAGCATGGCTAGTTATTAAAGTAAAAAAAAAAAAGTACTTTTCAACTTTTTGTTGGGTGTTTTTTTTCCTTCTTCTTTTGCCTAATTATTTTACAGTTGTCAGAAATATCTGATTGATTTATTTATTTATCGTCTAAGTAATCCTACCACACAGTGCCAAAACTGAAAGCTCACTGATTAATCATGGAGACAAAATGCTCACTAATTTGTCTGGTTAGGCTGGGGGAAAAAAAAAAAAAAGTCAACTGAACATGAATAGGTACCAGCCAAGAAATAAGCAGAGGGAAGGGATGAGAAAACAGCCAGTATTTTATTAGACAGATATGAAGGTCACTTTTTCAAGCTTAGACAGTTGGGAACTGGATGTCTGAGTGCAGTGGGAGAGTCCCCTAAAATGGTCTGATTTTCACCACCAACTGTGTAACCCTCCATCCCACTGAATTCCTCAAACTAAACACAGATCTCACACTCCTGCCTTTGGGATGCACAAGTTTGAGGACACAGGCTGACCAAGTCAAGTTACTAGAGCACCTCAGCAAGCATATCCTCAAAAATTTCCCCAATATTTCAAGTATGGATAATATTTAACTGGCCATTTATATGAGTGAACACTTAACCCATATGGAGTTTGATTCTGCTCTGCTTCTCTCCCTCAGCAAAACTGTTACAAGGAAAGTTTCTAAAATAAAAGAGAATTAATTGATCTAGCTTTTCAATTTACAATACTAAATTGTATTTGAAATTCTGGAAATTATTCTTGATGGTAACACAAATTAAACTGGTGCTTCAAAACTAAAGACCAAAAAACCACATATTTCAAGTAAAGCAGAAAAAAAAAGACTATCATAATTTCTTTCCTGGATCTTCATTTAACAAGGCTAAATATTTAAGAGTGACTTGAACTTTAATTAGAGAGAATCAGCTTAAAATTAAATGTTGTAGGAACCTGTTTAAGTTAAGCAAATTAAATGATTCACTTCAAACGCTCCCATTTCATACTAAAGATTCTTCAAGCAGAATTGCCAAAAATGGAATTGTTCTAGAGAAAGGTCTGTGGGATTATTTTAGGAAGAAAATCCTTAAACACAGCTTCTTAAAACCTGGTCATTTATTACAGGATATCTTATTTGCACTGGAAGACTTTGCCAGGATATAAAGCAAATACACCTCTAGGACCTGGCTATGACCAGAGCTTTTCCTCCCTCTCCACTAAAGCATCCCTCTTTCACTCACTCACCAAGAATCCTTTCAGGCAGAGGAGGTGATCAGGTGCTCAGGGTCATGCTGCTCACCCTGCTTTGAGTTGGGAGTGAGATTTCCCCCTGGGTTTTGGTTAATGTGCTTTCACCTCTCCCACTCTTGCGGGCATGCTCGGTTCATTGAAGAATCTGCACTTCAGATTATTTCCTTCCCTGTGCACAAGGCTTGAGCACTAATGACATATTGGTCTTTTTTCCTTCTCCCCAGCTGGCAAATAGTTTAGTACCTTCAGGAGTTTTGCTCCAGGTCATGGCTCAGAGTAAGGCTCCTCCCATCAATTGCCATGGTCTGTGTTATACACAGGATAAACACACAACCAAGCCTGCAGGAATAGGGTCTAGATGGATTTTTCTTCATTCCTACTCATAATCTGGTGGCCAAACTTCCAAATACGAGGGGCTAAAGGCACTGTTCAGCACACCTCATGTGATCCACTGGAAGTTGGACAGCTGGGCTGGGGCTGGGCTCAGCCTGTTTGGGTACTGCTGCACGGAGATATGTCAAAATTGGCATTTCTGCACAAACATATACAGAAATCTGACCACCCCCCCAAAAAAAAGCTGATAAAAATGAGATGCCTGTCATTTAGGAGAGGGATTGTAAAGGGATAGGAAGAGGAATAACCAATTCTTGGAGTTAAGAAGATAAATCCCCTCTTGGCTGCTCATGGATTTGTACCCAGCAGGTTGAAACAATGCCAGTGGTTTTCTAGGGAGCTATGAAGAAAAGGCTGGGAATTGTCAGTAGGGATGAAAGTGACAAAAGTGATGGTGGCTACAAGGATCAGACAGATAGGAGTTTGCAGGAGTTCAAGGATAGCTCCATAATCATGATGATAAAGTTGCCCTTGTTCAGGCCAAAATTCCTTCCTTCTAGAAGAGACCATAAGGCATGAGATAGGTCTGACCACAGCACAGTACTAATGGACTGCTGCACATAGGACCTCATGCAAATTTTATTCAGTCTCATTTTAAATATCCCTGATACTGGTGTTTTTCTCATTCCCCCAGGAAGCTTTATTACTCTGCCATCAGATTGCAAAAGCAAAGGTAATAGCATTTAATAATTCCTCTGAGACTAAGACAAGTCCCCTCTTTGACTTCAGGAACAACCCAAACTCAGCTGAATCAACTCCCTTCAAGGCTCTGCTCTTTTGTCTTTCCTACAGGAGATTATTTAAAAAGCTTTATTGTTTTATGGCAGGTCAGGTGACTCAGAATCCACACTGACATCCTCAGTGGGAGTAGATGTGCAGGAGGAAGAAAAGAGGGAATATTACTGCCTCAGTCCCTATGGCCCCTAAGGCTTACTACTTTATGGGGGATATTTTATGAATATCTATTGTGCTAAAAGCTCATATGACTGCCATCTCTCTGCTTGACTTCTAAATTAACTAAGCCCTTTTCTTTGAAGATTAAAACTGATTCCTTAAATAGAATGACAAAGTGTTTGTCAAAGACATGACAAGCTGATTGCTACACCATAACACTTCAAATCAAGAACGATTAGAAATAATAATTCTAACTTTGAGAACACTGGCTGCAATTATTAACATATCGTAAATATGCAAAGAAAAGTAGAGTAGATTTTATATGCTTTTAACTTTTCATTTAACTCCAAAAATGAGGCAGTAGAGGGGCTGATGAGCTTCATGACCTTCTTAATGGCAATGTGTGTGGGAAGCATAAATTCCACCCTTAAAAACTTCGTTCTCAACTCCAGCAAAGATCTTGGGAGCAAAAATGACAAAGAAACTGAATTTTCTTACCCTGTTTCCATCTCCAGAACAAAGTCAAAATAGAACTTACATGATGTTAAAGCAGAAATCGAAATAACTTTGGACTTAGGGACAAAATGAGCTTTGTAAGAGTTAAGGCCAACTTGCAGAGGTGCTTCCCAGAGACAGGGACCGTGGAAACCAGAAATGGAGAGTGACAGGCTGAGAGTAGATGTTGATAAAAACAAACTGACTTTGGGTCTACCACAAAACTAATTATTCACATCTATTTTCAGCACTGTTGTACCTTCTGCTTTGTCCCTGTGGTCAAAAAGACAAGGCTATGAAGATAGATGCTGTCAGGTGTAAATGCAGAAGCAAAACTGAAGGACTTCAAAGTGCTCAAGCCAAAAATAACACAATTTCTGTTTCCAGAGTCCAGAAAGAATAAAGCCAGATAGGAAGGATATTTAACAAGCATCTAAGTGCAGAACAACAGACTGGCAGAAAACCAGTTTATGAAACAGATTAAATGATGAGTGTGTCTGCTATAGCTGGAACAGAGACTAATGAGGTCTGAAAAGGAAAGCTGAAGTGCTCCTTTTCTGCAGCCCACCCCACTTGATAAAAAGACTTTAATTCCACGGCACTGGCCACAGATGGTGAAACCCTCTGTTTTCTTCAGCTCAAAATGATTCTGTAGACAGTCCTCAGCTGGCAGACCAGACCTGGCCAATGCCATGAATTTATCTGGGCCATCAGATTTAAATCTATAGATCACAAGAGGTTACTTTGGCTGAAATAGGCTTTCTTTACCTTACTTTTAATTAACTTCTGGCTCTGAACTCACACCTCTGAAAAGTGCAGGTTGCTCACAGTTTTCTGTGAACTCTGAATCCAAATATCTCCAGTACAAAGGTCACATTTTCAAGTGAAATGGTTTCTGGTTCTGTGCCTCATTTGTGAACAGTTTTTAGAACTTGCAAAACAGACATAAAAATAAGCAGTCCTAGAAATGCTCTGAATCAGTTCCTGGCTCCATAATCTCTGCCCTTCCATGTCTACTCTCCAAATGATGATAAACACCACAAACTTCTCCAGAAACTACTGTTTGCCTTCTAATCAGATACAGACAGACTGGATCCCAGCCTAACCAGCCTTAATTGAAATTGCCCACTGGTGCTGGCCAGAGCTGCTCACCCTCTCAGAAACCCAGACCCAAACCTGACCTGCAGCATTTTGACATTAAGGCTTAGTGCCTGCTCGAGGAAGCTTTGGAAATCATTCTGGGAAGTGCCACAAATCCACCTGTGCAATGCTTCCATGAACATTGGAAGAAGTGTTTCTGTGAATAAAAGGGAATTGTATCTTTATTTCTGCAGGCTAAATTTAGTCCCAATCAAAACCAGTCTGACACATTTTAGTACTGTCTCAATCCAAATGACCTTTCCCATACGAGTAAAATTTATTCTAGAAAAGGGTACTGAATGGTGGGAAAATTATCAGTGCAAGGCTTCCAAGCAAATATCAAACTCTGTCTAGGTTTCTCAATAGCAGCTGCAGATCTGCTGTTGCATTGATTAGTTCTTTAAAAGAGAGATTCTTATCCCTCTTTTAAAGAAGTAATCAAGGATGATTGCAAGTCCTGATCAGCTAGAATAAAAGGCTAGCAGATGAGGATATCAAACAGTGTAAAGCCTCTGACAATTTGAGCAATGTACATTGTACACCCAGTCATTTATGTGAGATCCCATGGATCACGTGAATCAGGAAACCCTTTTTTCAGGTGAGCACCAAAGCAATTACACAGCATAACTGCTGGATGGGATTCCTCCCATTGCTGTTTGAGAGCTATCAAAACCAAACTGGCTCTATAAAACCCAGACTAGTCTAACAATTTCCTCCCAGATCTACAGCAATATGTGGAGATTACAGCAGAAAGGATTTTGTGAGTTTCTCCCAGCTTGATTACAAGTTAAATTACTACAATAGCAGTGAAAAAATAGTGGGTCAAATTCTTCTCCATTGGGGGCCCCTGCCCAGCTTTGCTGACGTCAGTGTTGCAATTACCAGATTTAGCAGATGATTGCTGGAAAAGAGGATAATGGTGACCTGCAGTTAAATGAAACCTTTCAGAGGAGGGTGAACCCTCAGTGCCTAATTCATGGACTCAAATCCCATTCTCTTTGACAGAGCTGACTGAGGAAAACTTGTCCTATGGAGCTTTTATTTTCTATTTTCATTACTTCTGATATTTTAGAGGTAGAATTGGCACAGAACCAGCTATGGCATCTGTTCCACTGAGGCACCTGTTCCCCAGTTTTTATTTCCAAGTATCAAGATCTATTGTAAGGGCAACTTGAAGACATAAAGAGAGGAAATGAGCTGTATTAACAATGCAAAATGCAAAGAACTGTTTGATTTAGGACAGGGGGAACAGGACAAAGAATTATATTATTGTTGAATGACCCAGCTTGTAGATGTGTGCAGTTTCATTAGAAAACAAACACCAAGCAATGAAATATCACGTGGAAGGACGTGCAGAGGTCTGAGCAGCACCACAAGGAATCAGGACTGATTCCCTTTATCATGCCAGCCAGGATCCATTTTTATAACCTTGTCTCACATCTTTAACATCTGCATGCAGTAGTATTTCCTACATATATATATAATCTCTATTTGATTTTATGTCAGTTTTTTACTTTGTAACTAACATTGACTTCATACACAATTTCACTGCAAATTAAATGTTTCATTAGCTGTACCCAGACTCATGAAAGAAGCATGGTCAGACTGAAACCAGTATTGCAACCAGGGAACAAACTTGATGAGAGAATCAGAGCTGTGCAGAGACATGGTTATAGTCTTCAACCACAGAGAAGGTAATTGTAAAGGAGAGAAAAATAAACTGTCTTCTATCTACTGTGAGTAGCTCATGCAGCACCATGGTTTCAAACTGAAGTGAGGACATGTGAAGTAAAACACCAACAAAAATCATAAAACTGTTGAAGAGAATGCCCAGCAAGACCTTCCATCCTTTCAGGTCTTTAAACAAGGGCCAGACAAGTCTCTGTCAGCAATGTTGGGGGTACAGCTGGCTCCTGTACAAAGGGGGGAGATTGATGCATGAAGCTCCATGCCCAGATCATAAACTTTCTAAAATCTTCACATGTATCTCATATTATTCATATATTATTTATTCCCTATACATTCTCCTAATAGAGTCTTTTTAACCTTATTGTTTCAATATTTGCAAAGGATTTTGTGATGTCATTCCAGACTTAAAAGCCCTGAATAAAATAATTAGAAATTGTTCATGAAAATCAGGGATTTCACAAGCTTCTTATACAGCCTTTCCTTGCATCTAAGTTTTTTTCTTAATTTAGACCCTCATTTCAGCAAATTAGGATGATTATTTTTAAACCTGCCCTTTACAGTCATGGAGAATGATTTATCATTATTTTTTTGTCCTTATAAACATTCCTGTATTTGAAGACTTTTATTTCTAATCAGTCTTCTCCCTTCTAGGTTAGAGCAAACACAAAATTTCAACATTTTCAGAGGACACACTGTTGAAACTCTGCTTATTTGGAATTTTGTCCACTAGATTATCTCTAACTCATCCACATCTCCTAAATTATTGTAATCCCAAACTGGATGTGCTTTTCTGGATACAAACTTAATAATGTTGAGCAGAGTAAAAGATGCAAGAAAATAATTTGTCATCTAGAACAGCCCTGTAATTTTGGAAAGTATCAACATTTCCCTTTTTATTGCTGTTTACAACAAACCTCTTTCAGTTTACAGTTGACTACAATCCCCAAATTGGTTTTTCTTTAATAGCAATTTTGTTTTGCTGATGAAAACTGAGACACGAGTATTATTTCCAGAAGTCTAAAATTCATCAATATTTATAAAAGCGCTCTGAAATATATACTGGGAAAAGCAAAGTATTTCTCAGTGGTGTATAAATATTGTACTAGCTATAAATATACCTGTACTCTCTCAAATGCTTTTAAGTTCACTTATTTTTGACCCTCTTGCAATTACAAACTGGACTAGAGAGACAGTGGGGAAGGCAAGGCTGGTGTATGGAGACCTGGGGGAATGAGCAGCACAAAAGTCTCCATTTCCAGAGAGATACAGTCACTGGTGCTGGACTGATTGCTTTTGTTTAGGAAACGAGAAGACAAGCTGCAAAAGGCAATAAAAACAGCAAGCAGCTCTGCTGTTGTGCCAGGCTGTGGCTCAGTTCCTGCTCTGTGTGCAGCCCTGAGCTGACGCTGTGCAGGTTCCCCTGCCCTGGAGCTGCCCCCAGCCCCTGCAGCCCCTTGGGCTCCCAGAGCAGGGCTCCAGCACAGGCTGCCAGCTCAGGGCAGGGCTCTTGGCCCTCCCAGGGCATTTGGGTCTGACCTTCCCCTGCACAGTAACCAGTTTGTTCAGGGCTGGGGCTCCTGCAGCAGCTAATGGAGGTCAGCATCAGCAGTGTGCAGCATTGATGGGTCCGGGCTGCTGCCTCCCTGCAGGCTCTGCAGGGGGAGGAAGGCCACTGCTAAGCAATGGGAAGGGCAAAAGAAGGATGTGTGATGGTCTGGAGAGAAGAACAGTGCACATGGAAAGTGCTGGATGGGACGAGCTGACACAGTTGCAACTCCTTGACTCAGGCCCCAGCTAGCCAGGGTAGGAGTAGGAAAGTGACTCCTGCTTTCCAGGACATTTTAGATTACCACCGCATGGACACATGTAAGATAATTTATCTTATTCATATGTGTCTGAAAAAACTCCTGTGTGCACAAGGAAAAAACTTTAACTAGAAACATCGCGGAAAATCTGCTGGACCTGGTGCAGGTTAAGGTCCGAGCCACAACCTGGAGAGAAGCAGGGACCAAAGGTGCCCCATGTCACTGCCCACGCTGCCATTCCACACAAATCCCACCAGCTGCACTGGTGATGTGCCCAGACATGGCAGCACGTGGGAATGATGTGACAAAAGAGGAGAAGGAGGAGGAAAAAAGGAATAAAGGGCTACATTTGATGCTACTCCATCTCCTCTCAGACTACTGCTAATATATCCTAAGAATAGAGACAGTTACCAGAGCCAGCATTCACTGGAAAGAAAAATGGCCAAAATAATTCTGTTTTCTATTAAATATAACAGTGCCTTCCAAAAATGCAATTCAGGGAACTTTAATATTCTCTTTCAGGGAATTGTAAGTAGAGCCACAAAAAAAAAAAAAAAGTGTCTATTTTTTTTCTGAAAATATGGTTGTCTTTAAAATGCAAAACGTTTTACATTTGTGACAAAACCCAGTGCCCTTCATAACCATCTCTATTATTCCCTACACACACATGTATTCATATTTACACATTAATACAATGGAACTGCACATCACTGCAATGTTACCTGGCTCCTGCCTGAGGACAGTCTCACCATTACCCTTATAAATACCTGTTTTGAAATTACAGAGCTAAGGAGCTCCAGGTCTTGAAGAGAAAGGCAATGTTGCACTGCCCACCTTTGGCATAGTACTTTGACTAATCCAACCTTACATGTTCACAGCTTCCAAGAAGAAAGACTATATATAACAATATGCAAAAGGTCTGGTGGGTGATGTGGAACAAAGAGCACATTTTCAGGAGGTTTGAGAGCTGGTGCTGCTTACCAAGATCAATGACATGTCATCCCAGAGGAGCACTGATAAAAGCTTCTGTAGCTCTGCTCCCCTTCTGTCTCTCTGCATTTTGTATTTCTAAGCAGGCAGTTTGCAGCCAGCATGCACTCTGCATGCATTAAGCATACACAGCATACATGTAACACAGTGCTACAGATGACAAAGCACTGTGCAAAGATGGGTGGTACAAAAAAATGCATATTTAAATTAGAAGTTTACACAGAGTTGAGATAGGAGATGGAGAAATTGCTCCTGTGTTCTAATCACTAAAATATCCATCTAGCAGATATTAAAATGGGAGGCCACGGGGAGGATGTTTGCATTTTCACTAATGCATCTCAAATGTAACAGATCTGTAAATCTGCAAATAACAGGTTTTAAAAAACAGTCCATAAGAACAACAAAAAGTCTACCTGAAAATAATACATCTGAATCAGGTTTCAGTTGGTTTTCAAGAAGCAGCCTGATGCATGCAACACCAGCTTCTCAAAAGAGAGCTTGATATAAGAGGCAGATTGAGTAGAAGGGACTTTCTGAGCTGCTGAATTTTCAAGAAGGTAAATAGCATTACAGAGAAAGGCTGAAGATAAGGAAAAAAAGAATAAGTCTTTCCTCCTACAAGTGAGGGGCAGTGAAGTTTTTAGGACTCAGCTTGGTATTTCAACAAATAATTATGTTTTTCCAACTGAACAACCAGCTAGACACGGCAAACTGTAATTAACACCAAGAAGCATAATACCATTTGGCATGCATACACCTTGTTTCTGAACAGGAGGCTTCAAGAACCCCTCAAAAGCTATTCAAAGAAACTTATAATTATAATTATGTGCTAGTGTGATTAGTCTCTTCTAATAATGTCATGCCCATTGAGCACACCCTATTGAAAAGCCCACATAAAAAAATGCACAGTTCCACTGATCTGTATGCTCATGTCAGAAGCCCTCATTTGGAGATCTGAGAAATGAAAGAAACATTACTATTACTAAGAAATTTGGTTTAGCACTGTAAAATGATATTAGGATTGAATAATATTAGCACCAACTCCTAATAAAAGTGCCAGCATTTCCCTTTAAAAGATACCATATGCAGTTTCTTATAGCTATGACAAATTTTTAAACTGTGGGATTGAATCTCATGTTCATATATTTTTTTAAATACTTAATGGCTTTGGTGACCTGGAGCAGAACTTTGACTATAGACAACAAAGTGAGCAACAAATAGACACTTTTAACTGTGCATGAAGGGTCAAAACAACATAAATAAGGTTACAGAACAATCTGATTATGCATGCAATTGTAAAGGTGTTAAATATTTCTATTATTATTAAAAATAGCCACTATAATATAAGCTATCTTCTTAATCTTTATTGCAGAGAAAAAAGATATCATCTACACCTTTTATGTAAAATAAGCCATAAAAGTCCTCTCAGTGCAACTGAATTGGTAATTAGCTCTTGTTCATTTTAATTTAGAAAGACTGTGAAAGGTACAAGAAAGAAATGAAGATGCCTGCTACCTGAGGCCAATTAATCCATGTACTCAAGGATGTGTTCTCCAGGATTAAACATGGCAGTGACATCCCTGGGGCCCCACAGCACACAGAGAGGAGAACAGCACCTGGCTGTGACAATGCAAAAACCCTCTGCAGGTACTGAGCTAGCAGAAATGTCAGTCAGATGCCTCTTGAACGCCGGGGTTATGGAGCAGTTTTTGCAGATAATGACATCTTCTCACACAGCCTGGATGAGTGCTCAGAATGTGGGACAAGTCAGACAAAAGATCCTTCTTTGAGCCATTCAGCCTCCCTTCCCCTCTCAAACAGCCTTGTGCCTCATCTCACAATCACTCACCTCCAGATGTACCCATTATTGTTATTTCTGGAGTCAAAGTCGAATTTTCCACCCCCATTTGGAAAACGCCCTCGGGGGCTGTAAAAACCTTCAGACAAAGCAGGAGGGATATATAACACCCTATTAAGAAGAAAATGAATTAATGTCCACAGAGCAAGGCATTACCATTCTCTTCATCTCCTTGGAGACCTGGTGGCCTCCCAGGTGGTTGTAGAAGGGCCGGTCAACCCCCCAGTGAGGCGGGTTATGGCTGATGGAGTTGGCGCGCTGCCGGTTCATCTTGGCTATCGTGGCTTTCTCGTCTTTCTGGAATACAAACCACAGAGAAATGCATGAGACATCTCCAAACATTTACACAGCAGTCATTCCCCAAGCATCTCTCACTTCTGATCTCTCGCTCCAAAAGCTGGCTTGGCACCTTGAACTCTGTAAAGCAGTCACTGATCAGAAGCACAGTCAGCATCTCTCTCTTATTTTTAGAACACTTTACTCTAAATGTTGCCCGTCATTTTATTCCTTTACTTGTTCTGAACAACCACCATGACCTGTGTAAACATGGGTAGTATTCAAAAATTGAGACATCTGTTTTCTTTATTAGCAAATTGAATAAAACACAACAATTTCAGATAGAAAATTGCAGCTCCAAGATGAGATGCTACACAGAGGATCCTCAAAAAGCCAAAGAACAGTTACATCTAGAAGAGAAACAACAGACAGAGTGATTTGGTTGAAGAACAGGAGCCTTGAAGCTCCTTGAAGCTCCTTGAAGCTATGGGAATACAGGACACCTTTCTCCATAGGCAGAAGCAAATAATTTTCCACACTTGCAAGAGCATATTCCCAGACACGCTAAGGAAAGCATGTAAATCTTGCAAACAACTGGTCTCATGTTAAGGGTAATGCAATTGCAGAGTGTGACAAAATGATCCTCCCAACTCTAATGCTACCTTCCAATTTGACAGTGACACAAATTCTCCTGAAGTTTGGACAGAGTCTTTGTATTTGCTATCAAGGCTTTGCCTCTTGGCTGCAATGGGAACCTACTGTGAGGTTAGCACAGATATATCAGGTTTCATTCCAGCTCACTGCCAGTCTCAAGAGCACAGAAGTGCTCTTGAACCTGTAACTAGGCTCAACAACAGGTAGATTATTTCCTTATTTTGAATATAGTCCCTAGCCAAAAAGACAGGCATGTTTCCACGAGGAATGTGCTCTGTGGACACAAGTCCCCCTAGCAAAGGCTGCACTGCAGACTGGCTCAGGGAGGATTGTGTGATTGACCTGTACTGACTCAGAAGGGTGGCAATTTCTATATCCTTGCTTAAAACAGACAAACTCTGGAGAGACTGAAAATTCAGAAGGTATGGATTGTTGTTTCTTACTTGAGAGATTAAACTTTTTCAAGAGAATTGCTGCTTCAATGACATTAGAGAAGAAAACAGACTTAATAGTTAATTTTAGATTTCCAGACAAATGAGTTATTTAAAAAGAAAGCCTCCATTGCTTTCAACTCTAGAGTTTTGGTTCAAGTGTTATTTGACAATACAAGTTGGTCTGCTGCTTTTCTTGCCTGGAGTCTGCATTCCATATCTATTTATTTTGATTCCCCACTATTCAGTGTAACTTGTACCTTTCAGGAGTTTGCAAAATACCTGGTGTTATCTCCATGGTAACCACAGAGTTAAATGTCAAGTGCTATGCTGCCTTAAATTAGGGTTTTTAAAAAGAAATTTTAAAAAGCTTGCTGAAATTCAGTGCTGAAGAAAGCTGCCTGACTGACAAGCATGGGAAATCATCTTCTCTCTCCTTGCAAGGAAGAGTCAGCTACAATGACAACCTTTCCCTGGAGACCACAGCTCACCACACGGGCACCCAACATTGCAGAGCACGTGGGGCTGCAGCTCCATGACCACGGGCTGGGGACACGGGGCCACCTGGGACAGAGCCCTGTGCCCCACAGCCAGCTGGCCCCGTGACAGTGAGCAGCTGTGGTCCTGCAAAGACCTTCACCCAGCCAGGATGACAGGTGTAGAGTCACAAGGAAACCCTGTGGGAGCAGGATGACCATCAGGAGAACCAGAGGTGCTCCCACATGGATGCCCCCAGGACAGCAAGTGCCTCCCATATCTCTTCTTCCCCACACTGAACCCACCACTGGTTCATCTGAAAAGCCTGAAAATTGCAGCACTTGGCACCAGCTGAGTTTCCCATGAGCCACCATGACAGAGCCACTGGATAACCTCCAGGAGAGACTTCTTTTAAATGTTTCTATAAATACATTAATGTGATGAAATCTTGATGTCCAGATTTGCGTTGGTTTGAGGTTTTGTTTTTTAAGACTCGCTGCTCTTTATACTCATTGCCATCATTTGTAATACTTTCTTGTGGCTTTTTTCAGTTATGCAATCTTTTTCATAGTTATACTTCTTTCTTTTATGATGTGATGCCAGAAAACTGGTAGGAAATACAGTTTCATTATCTCCAAGCAAATAGATATTGTTTTTCAATAACAGATGTGACACTGTCAATCCATTTTTTTCCAACTAAGGGGAGGGTTTTCAACCAAATGGAATAAAAAATCCCAGATGTTGAAACTAGTCTGAGGACCCATAAAAGCAAAACTATTTGATTACTTTACAAATGCCTTTACATCAACAGATGATAAAAGTGATATACAGCAGGTTTTTGCCCCATGAGTTAGTAAATTTGGTTAGAATTTGAGAAAAGGCTTAATGCCAAAGTCCATGAAGACATACTGCCCCTCTCAGCCCATGAGTGATCCTCATACCTGCTGCAAGTGCTAGTGGGTCTGGAGCACTGCTTGATGAATTTGAAGGAAATTAATGACCTCATACATATTTATTGACACATCTGGACTGAGGTAAGAACAGGAAAATGGGTAAACATGTAATTCTGAGATTGTTTCTAACCATGAGGTCAGGTGCCATAAATTTTCCATGGCTTCTTGAACTCTGGCAGTATTTCCCCCCACACCTCTTGTAGGAAGTTTCCACTGGATTGTGGACAATGTTTCAGCAATATTTCCAATCAGATTAAAACACATACATACAAGCACAGTGCACTTCTGCTTTTCCACATTACATAATGTGCTACGAGGTCATCTTGAATAATAGGACTTTGCTGCTAACAACAACGCTTATTAAAGAAAAAATTAAACATGTTGTTTTAAAAACTTGAGATAATTTATTTTCTGCAAAATCCCTTGTTCAGTGGGTGATGAAAATAACAAACTCTAAAAATGAAGCATTAGATGGGTCACAGCTCCTCTGTGGAAATTTATGAGGATGCCTCCTCTGTTTCTTCCTGGCTAAGTGACAGCATAAGGACAACTTGCACACAAAGCTGCCTAAGGCATAACAAGACTGGAAAAGAAGAATAAAGAAAGAGAAGGGATGATACCTTTCAGTCCTACTCATTACAGGTACTACCAACAAGAGAAGGTGCAAAAGTTTCTGACAGCAATGAGTTTTTCAGATTTTAGGTGGCTAAACTCCAGAAAGCTGTTGTGGGAACTTTTCAAATCTGGACTCACAAAGAGACTGTAAATCTGATTCCCAGGGGTTTTATTGTGTTCCCACCACCAGTTCCCACACACTGAGCTACAGTAATGTTACAGCAAAACTGCAGAAAGAGCTGGGGTTTTCTTGTACTTATCAATTGAATCAAGAATGCCTGCTATTTCTTTTAGTGTGTGTGTAATAGGATTTTCCAGCATATTGATCACTATCAGTGCAGTAGTGAAATCTGATTATGGATCAGCCATATCAGATTTAGCTACATATTATTTAGATTTTCTTGAAGTCCTTCTGACATGTGCATGATGTTTCTGGTAGTGTTACATGCTCCAAACCACTGCCTTCATAAATCTACATAAGTGGAACCCTGCTGAGCTCTGATTAAATGACTTAAATTGAGGAATCATCACATTAGATTGATTGTGTTTTGGGAGAGTCACATGCTCAATATTTAAAGGACCATTTTGTTTCTTCAGCTGGACGGAATTCCAGGGCGCTATTTAGAAAAGAATGAGAATTGTTTTTCTAGGAGTTGCAGCCAAAGTTTTGTTGAGCTGTTTTAAGGCCACCATCAACAATCATTTCTGAAACTGGTGTGTACCTGCTATTGTTAAAAGAAACACCCAAGTGTAATCAATTGTAAGACATTAGAAAAAATAAACATTTTTTTCCCTTTGCAGACTTTGTGCAGTCAGCACAGTGTGTTTGGTCAGCAGTATTGCTCATCTGTTTGCAGGCACATTTTGTTTCTACTCGTGTCCAAAGCAAAGCATTCCCCATGATTTCTGACAATGTTGAGGATGAAAAAACTAGCTGTAAAACTGTGTGCTGTTAAAATCTTATTCCTCTTAAGGTCTGTTTCCCACTCCTCCAAACACACACTTTTCCTTCTCAGAGTAAAGCTTTGAAGTGCTGGGAAGAGGAGTTGTGATGGCTCTGCAAATTAGAGCAGCACCTGATCACAGAGAAGAGCAGAAAGTGAGCAACAACCAGAGTGACATGCTCCTGTACAGACTGCAGAAACTTGGGCAGCACAAGAACTGGGAATAAGTAAATGGAGTTCTGTAAGAATTTCAGGGAAGTGATAAGATAGCAATAATGACTGGGACAAATGCTTTGAATAAGATTCAGAAGGGCAGATATAAAAGTTGTGATGGTGGAGGATCAGAGCTATGCAATATGAACGCTACAGTCTGCAGGGTAAGCTAAAAAACATGGATAAAACAAAACCACTCTGTAGAAGGGTAAAAAGGGTAAATACATTGCTCTGCAGGCCATTGCAATGCCTAGGGGTTAAGTTTGGGAAGTATTAAAACGTGGGCAACAGTTTTAGTAATTCTAGCTGATAAATTGCTTGTTTATCTGTTAATACAGACTTTCAGGTAAAGAATGAAGCCAGTAAGGAAGAAAGGCAAGGATCTCCTTGGAGAATTCCTGTATTTCTACCATGCTAATGTGTTCAGTCCATTAGAAACACATATCCAAATGATTGTGAAAATTAACTGGATAAGAATCCAAGTTACCCTGTGCAAATCACCCTATACCATATGAGGATAACAGAAACTTACAATTCTTCATTACTGTAGAATAGAAAGAGCAGATTGTATTTTTCCAGGTAATCACTACTGCCTCAGTGGAGGCAAAAGGAAGAAGGCTCATAAGCACAAGGTTATAAATGGAAAACATTGAATTATAGAATCATTTAGGTTGCATTTAAGATCATTAAATACAGCACTGCCAAGTCCCACAAAACCATGTCTGGAAGCAAAACTTGAAGTGTGATGTGCTGAAGTCAGAAAGACAACCTCCATTCCAGATCTGTGGAAAACTGCCAACTTCCATGTCAGTTCTGGTAACGATATTTTTAATAACTATTTAGTCAGTGATCATGACACATAGCCTGCAGAGCAGCAAATGCTGGGTTTGGATTAACAGACTGGAATCCAAGTTTTTCTAAAGAGAAAAGAAATGCAGCAGCTCTCACTGGCTTTGTTTCTTCCATAGAGCCTTTGACAGAGTGCTGTGTTGGAGAGTAAGGGCTAAGACAGATGGGGAACATGAAGCTGGGAAAAGAGCTTGTTTCTAGTGAAATGGCAAGAGACAGTGTTGAACAAGGAATTATTAGTCTGGATGGAAGTTACAAGCAGAGTTACTCAGTTACTACTCTTAGGGCAGATTTAATTAATTTTTTTTTCTTATCTCACCTGGCAGCAAGTGAGCAATGATTTGGCTAATGGGAGAAGCAGAGGTGCATTTGATAGATATGAAGAAAGGGAATATTAGCACCCAACATTTGAGGACTAATAGTGTACAAAATGCATCATTCCCTTAGAGATCACAGACAGAAACTTCATTTCATTATCAGGAATCACATTAGTTCACCACAGAATAAACAGAAGACACTGAGATAATCCAACTTTGCAAAAGGTAAAGGTTTCCTTTGAGGAGCAAGAAAATATGAGAGATGTGATTGTCTCCTCTTTGTTGTGTGAAAACATAAGAAGAGTCTGCCTCAGGAGAAAAAAGGAGAGGAAGGGGGGGTACAATTGCTGACAGACAACCAGAGCAATCCAGGTTTTAGAGCAGTCCAGTGTTAGCACTAATGGGAGCAAACAAACCACAGCAAAAGATTCAACAGACCTGTATGGCAGAACCTGCTAATTTCATCTTTTCAGGCAAGTGCTCACCCATGAGGGCAGCAGAATCACAGGACAGGGCAAACAGAAAGGTGAAAGCAGATCTGGAGGTAAAGATGAGGAGAAAAAAATCCAAAAAGACTGGATTTTAAAACTTTGTATTTTGGTCTCTTTTAATAGAAAGCAACTCTTCTGTGTATCAGACAGAAAACAAGGACTACATTTTCAGGTCTAGCAATATTATTAAAGACTGAGGGAGCAGAATCTAGCTTTTTTCCCTCCTAAAACCACACTGACTATATTCCAGTTAATAGCATTTTTAAAAGGAAAAAGCAAAAAAAAAATATTTTCAAAGAAGAAGCTATTTTCAGCTCCTGGAACAAAAATATTAGATAGATGTTCCTCCCATTTTGTGCCCAAGAAATGGCATTAACACAATGAAAATTTAAACAGATAAAAAAGACAGAAAATTCAAAGTTGTGGCTCCCTGTGGCAGCAGTAAGAAGAAAGAGTAGGGAATACATACCCTTACATTTTATCTATTTATCAAAACTCATAGTATTGTTGGGTTTTGATGGCTGTGGGACTGATGAAGCAGGTATCCAGATAATTCTGCTATGTGAAGTAAGGAACAGCTCAGGCAGTTACTTGGCTCTGCTCTCAGGTCAATACTAATGCCAAGCCTTATGTACAAGGACAGCAGGAACCCAGACACAACTCACAGCAACTCTTCACTAAGCCAGGTGAACATTTTATGGCCATCACTGGAACAGAATGAACTGAAAACCTGGCTAAATACATCCCAAGAAGTCATTAAAATCAAGCAGAAATGAAAGGAAAAAGTATAGTACCAGAACTTTGCCTGCCATCAGGCAAAAAGTTCAAGACTGACTGAACTGACAATGGGCAAAAGCTTTTCTCACTTCTGATCTTCATGTTGTGTGAAAATGAGTTTTTGAACAGGGAGAGAACTTTAAACATTGGACTAAGTTGTCAGGAGAAATAGAGGATGTCCCATCCCTGGAAGTGTGCAAGGCCAGGCTGGATGGAGCTTTGAGCAACCTGGTCTAATGGAGGGTGTCCTTGCCCTGACAGGGGGTTGGGACAAGATAATCTTTACGGTCCTTTCTTCAAGCCTTAAGGTCAAGGCCTCCTATGATTCTGTGAAACTATTCACAAAGAGATAAAAAACAGCTATGGGAGCACAGAAGTTACAGCAGTATGGGAAAACCAGAAACTCCTCAAACTCCAAACACCTAATGCCCATGGCACTGCCTAGCTGCTTTTTAATGTCTCCGTTTAGCCCAATAATTACATAAGTCATCCAAATGTCCCAGTTTTTAGCTACTCTGGGATGCAGCATGTTACAGCAGCTTTATAGTAGTGCTCAGAGACTTCAGCTAAGGGCTACACTAGGTAACAGAGCTGCAATAAATACATATAAAGCAGTGAAAGAATGGCCCATTTCATTTTCCTATGGCAAATCAAGGCATAAAGATGCAAGTTCCTCAAAACCTATGTCTGGAATGGAATCCACATCTCTTATGAGTCTCTGTCCCATCTCCTACTCAAAACACATCTTGTGTTCAGAAATGAAGGCAGGTGCCAAGCACTCTGAAGTGCTTATGTCTTCATCTTCTCTCCAGAGAAACTTTTGGTTCTCTACAAAAACATGCAGACAACCAGGTATGATTTAAGAGTCAGTATGGGGTCTCCACTCCAGGAGATAGGGTCTGACCACAGGGGTATTTTGTCTTATATTCTTAAATCTGCCCAGCAAAGAGGAAGTGACTTAGATACCTAAAACAGCAGCTGGCTCACTGACAGGCAGTGATGCTCAGGAACAATAATTTTGCCCTGCAAGTTCTAATCCTCTTTTGAAGATTGACATTGTTAATGAGATTTATTTTATGAGCAGATAGAGACCAAAACATCAGCTTCTCTCTTTAGAAGATGATAAGGGATTTTCTTGGAGATTTTTTACACAATATCTATTAAGGAGATTTGAGACTTCCATTCTCTCAGGAAATGAGGCAATGGTAGCAAAGTCTTTCTATACAGGTGTTGGTTATTCAAATCAACTGTGCTGTTGCAACATGTCACAAACACTAATTCACTTAATCTCATAGCAGTCATATTTATAGATATGGGAAGGTTTACTTGGTTTTAGATTCAGAAACATATTAAATTATTTTCAATTCAGGTCAATCTGTGTATGCTTGCCCATACTGTGAATAGCAAAGTAGGGGCTACAGTGCAGAAATTAAGAGAAATATTATTGGCTATGCTCAACTAGATCAAAAAGGTCCTTTTCTAGTATTTCTATAATTTTTAAAAAGAATACAAACTAGTGATAGTTTGCTATTGACAGTCTCACAAAAAGAAGATTTATTGGTTGACTTTATTGGTTGATGTCCACTTGAGTTTGACTTGATTCAAGTTCAAGTCAGTAATGCCCTCATAGCCTTATTTTGTGCAGCCTGACCCATGTCATGGTTGGTATGATCTCATCTTACTGCCACAATGATGACTGATCATTACAGTGGACCAGTTTTTCTCAGCTTCAGAAAGAGAGGCTGAAAAGCAACGATAGGAACTGCTCTAATCTTCATGTTCATTCATCTGGTTGAGCAGGCAGACAAAATCACCTCTGTAATCTGACAGAGAAAAGATCTCTGTGGTTTTAATCTATGCCTTTAAGTATTTCTACAAAATGTATATCTATATTAATAACATTTTTCAACATGATTTTGAAAACAACTGAGGACAATTTCTTTGAAAGAATTAGAAAGAGCTTGATGCAGACACTTTTGTAGATGGTGGCTATTCCCTCCTGTGCACATAAAAGTTCAGGAAGAGGAGAAAGAAACAGGAAATTTTGTCACTGAGTGTCAACTCTCTCATCTATAAAGGCTCTACTTTGGTGTGTCAGAGACATCAAGTTAGGAAAGGCACCTAAACCTGCGTTAGTTTGCTTGGCCTTACCCTCTTCTGGCTGCACCTCACAATCAGGAAGGTCTCAATGCTGTGCTCTTTCAGGTAAGCGTTGCGCTCCCCTCCGAAGCCCAGCTCCACCTCGTAGTCTCCATTGAGATAGTTCAGGGTTGCCTTTGTTATGTGGATGCGCCTTCAATGAGACAAAAGACAAGGAAGTTTTGTAGACTCTGTAAAGTGATCACCTAAAAAGCCAGGTCCTGTCAGGGATGGGTTCCATGAACTGGAACAAACAAGCAATGAACCCCAATTGATTTAGCCATGCCACTACTCTTATACATCCAGTGTGGGAGTTTAATGGATAAACACAACAGCTTGGAGGAAGCAACTTACCCAGCTTTGCCCCCTGCTTCCATGTGGTTGGCTAAGGTGACATCGTTGGACCACACATCAAACTGCCACTTCCTGAGGCCCAGGACCCCGCAGTGAACTCTGCCACTGTGGATCCCGACCCTCATGTTGACATTCACACCCGTCACTTCACGGACCAGCCTGAAAAGAGACGGGGGGAGAAGAGCCGTTACTAATAGCTGAATGGCTGCAGTCAGCAGCACAAACTTGCACCCAGAACACAAAAATCCATCATGATCCATAAATTATTCACAGATACACATGGCACAGCTCATCCACATCAACAGGACAGCAGAACAAAACTGGACGAGCTGTACTGCTCTTGGATGGCCAGGCTGGCCAAGAAGAGCCCTAATTAGAACGTGGAGCTCTTGGAGTAAATCCATGTACACTGAACTCAGGACCAAGTTGAGAACTCATAAAAAAATTATCTCTGGGGCAGTAAAAGGATTAAAGTGCTGGTCTCTGATTTCCATACCAAAGCTGGACATAACCTGCCAGCACTCGGCCTCATTAAGAGTAATAGCATGTTGCAAAGAGAAAAAGGAAATGATTTCAGAGATCTTAATTTGTCTGTATGGCACCAAGCATCAACTTTTCCACAGATGAAATATGATATGTGTGTGAAATACCCCACTGAAGCTGGAAAGCTTGAAGAGGCCTTACAGCAGCAAAACCAGAGAACCACATCTATTGCAGTCACTCCAAACAGGCAGCTACAAATACTCAAGTTCTGAATGTAATGAGGTTTTGGATGCTCTGCTTACTCCCAAAAAGACTGCTGGAATACTTTGTGAGTTTTCCCCTTCAGGGCAAAAGTTAACTTCAAGAGCTGTTCACATGAGAAATATATTTAGGGGGGTGGGTAGGGAAAAGCCTTGATGAGGCCTTCAGAACAACTCTGCTTCTCATCATTGCCAATCACATCATTCCCAGAACATCCATGCTTCACAGGCCAATTCACCTCCATCACATACCACTGTCCCTTCCTTTGAGTAGTAAGTTTCTTGCACAAGGAAGTTCTTTATACCTATCAGATTTCAGTCCCTTCAGTTTTCAGGTTCATCCAGTCGTTTCTAGATAACATCATCTGGACAGGTAACTCCTCCCAACTCCTTAACATCAACACAGCCCTAATATTTATGCTTTAGTTATTAATGGAATTTCATGAATAAAGATAGACCAGTTCTGGACTCCAGTTCCCTCCTAACAGTGCAATATGTCCCTTAAAACAGTGTCCAAGATGACTTCTTGTTGAAACAGCTCCTATCCTCTTCGAGTTCCTTTCTCTTTATGATCCCTGTCTTATGTTTCTTGTGTTTCACTACCTTCTTACTGAAGTGATATTCATTATTTTTATTAACAAGCAGCAGAGATTGTCTAGCAGGTAAAGGAAGCTGATATGGGCAAGGTGTTACGGGCTTATGAACTGAAGAAGCTCCAACTACAACACTCAAGAAAGGAAGAGGAGCTGGAGTAATCCAAATGTAGCTGCACCCATAAACCTGATAGAAACAACACAGCTCCAGTTCCTCCCTCCACTGGGTGCTACAACCCCTCCTGCACCCCTGCCAAGCCATGTTACTGACACAATACCAGGGAACTTTTCTCAGTAGAGTCATTGATGACCAGCTGACTTTGTCCAGACTTTGCAACAAACAAATAAGTTTGGTTATTCATTGGATAAATGAAATATCCTTTGTTAACTTCCTTTTTTTCAGCTCATTTATACCAGTGGTACAGTGAATACAATTTTCATGAAGTCTTTCCTATTTGGGGTAACACTCCCTGCTGTTATTAGACACAGATGAAATCAGCCTACAGGCAGGGCCCAGTGCTGGTGAAGTCTGCAATCAAATGTTCAGTAGTTATTTGTTGTTACCTGCAATCAAATGTTCAGTAGCTATTGGTTACCTTAATTGTGAAACCTCTTATCTTGATCCTTAGGGGAGGAGGGGGGAAGAGGGAGAGCCGGGATAGTGAGAACAGAATCACCTTCCAGACTTATTAAGAGATAAGATTGTTAAATGCATTCATTATACAGCGAGTGGGAAACAAGTTTTAAAGGCTGCTGAAGAGCTATTTGTAAACAAACACTGAGTGCACCTCAGCTCTGTGTTTATTCCAGTAAGGTGGGTTGCAGCTAATCAATGAAGTCTGGACTTCCTGGTGTTATTTAGCCTTGTGGGGAATTACACAGCAACATGTGAAAGCCTCTGGATTTCATCAGGCCAACAACTGGGCAATGAACACAATATTCTGTGGGGCTGGTGGCTAAGGATTGCTGCTTCTTGTGCTTGACAGGACCCTTTGTCACCTGCTACTTAATTCTATCTCACATGGAAGAAAGAGCATTCTTTCAAGGGCTGCTGGGAACTAGTTACTTGCAATTCCTCTTATTTTGCACATTGCATACAAACCTAGAAAGGAGATTGGTGCAAGACAATGGAGTTTAAAAACAGGAAAGAAAAGGTAGAAAGTCCTGACAGTGTACACTGTATATAAAGCAAGGGAAGGCTGTTGCATACTGTGCTTTGAATGAGGTCTCCTGGGTGAAAACACTGCTTTTTACCCTGTGTATTTGTGTTATGAAAATGAGGTTGAAAACTCTGGGGGTGTATTGATGTCCTTGCAGAAATTCAAATGGTAAAGCATGTACTGTACCAACCTCAGGAGGGAGGTATCTCTAGATTTTATCAAGCTGAAGTGGAAACTCCATCAATTTACTTCATAGAATAAGTGGAGAATACTGAGAGATCATCTACTTCTCTGTTGGTACCACTAATACTTCAGAATATACTTTCAGAAAATAAAAAACAAAAGAGAAGGGAAAGAGCAGGAGAGTCTGTGCAGAGAGATGGTGTAGACATCAAGGTCAGCTTAGCTACCATCCAAAACTGACTGAACTTTGCACCTGAACTTGCATACACTCAAGATGACCAAATAAATCTTCCTTCCCTGAATTCTGAAAGAATTGGCCTGTGAAAGCACATGTACAATGCAAACAATATTCAACACTGTCTGGAATCCTCCAAGCAATAAAACTAGACATGGATCTCCTCTTTGTTACTCTTGAAAGACAGGAATGGTCTGGACTAACACAGCTGCTAGTCTGACCTCAGCAGCAGGCAAAGCCCCACCACATGTTTTAAAAGAAAAAAATACAGATGGGGAAGTAAAGCAAAAAGACAAATCTGTGTCAGTAATTAATTTAACTAAAGTAAGAAAGCCTTGAATCTGACCCTTTTTGCATAGAGAGACACACAGAGAAGGATTTGTTGAACTAGACAAGACAGATCTTAGCAGAGCAATTTTAAGGTGAGTAAAAAACTGGTTTAAAGATATAAATGAATAGTGACTGAAATTTAATAAAGTTATTATTAACCCTCTGAATTCACAATTCTGCAATCCACTGGAATCCTCCTTTGGGAATGAGACTTCCAGTAATTACAGTAACCTTTGCCTTTTCCATCAAGAGGCTGAGCTCTGATAACCGCGTGACTGTATGGACACAAGTGTCTGTTTTGGTGCTGTCAAACCTTAACAGCATTTTGGGTTTTTGTTCCACCTGTTTTCCCTTTTTGCTGGCCAGAGTTCTCTGGTTTGGTTACCTTGCTCCTAATATTAAGAACTAACAGGAAAGAGAATCTACTTGCATTTGTTTTGAGCTTCTCTCTGGGGAATATGGTACTTACGAGATGGCCTCTATCATATCCATTCCCATTTCAACACAGCAGTGTGCATGGTCAGCTCTTGCTTCTGGCAACCCAGACACACAGTAATAGCAATCACCCAGGATCTTGATCCGTAAACAGTGGTTCTCCTTAAAAAAAATAAGAATAATAAAGGAGAAAGAAGTATTCAGCTTATATTCATGGTTGCAATAGCTTGCCTTTTAGGGCAGTGAATATTTAAGAAATCCAGTGAACCAGCACAGTATGTCATTCTTGCAACAGGAGAATGAAAACAAGAGGAAACAAAATTATAATAGAAAACTTACAGCTGCAAGTTTATCGAATCTGGCAAAGAGCTCGTTCAGCGTCATGACCAGCTCCTGAGCAGTGCACTGGGAGGCCAGGCTGGTGAAACCCTCTATGTCTGCAAAGAGGATGCTGGGGAAAAGAGAGGGGGAAAACAAAAAAAAAAAAGTGTTACAACATTTGTTGCTGATATTTGTGTAAGTGTAAATTGCACATAGAAGTCCGGGATGGGAAGGCATGTGGGGTGTCCCAGCCCCACAGCAACAAGGAGATGAGCAGCTTGAATGCACCTTAGGATGCAGCCCCTACCCCACCTGCAGCTCCCAGGAGCTCCTCCCAGCAAGGCTGCAAGCCCAAATGTGGGAACCCAGATCATCCCTCTGGCCAAAAGATCCCGAGATCCAAAGTGACCAATGTGCTGCCAAATGACAATTGCAGACCTTGCCAGCTGAGGCCAACTGGCAGGGATCTGCAATTAGGATATCTCTGCATAAGGATATCACATCACAGGTCCACCCAGGAGGGACTGGGAAAGCCCTGTGAAAGCAGCCTGGACTGTTTTGAAAGCACAATTATTTGAATCACAAGTATTATTAATGACTCTTTGATTTCAGTGAATCAATATTAATGTTGTGCTGCAAGGACAACAGTGGGTTGCGGGTTTTTAAAAAACTGCACAAAGATTTTGTCTCATTGATAATTACAACATGGAAAATACTGACTTGCAATCAAACCCAGCCATTATGGCAAATTTAAAACTATTCAGTAAAACAAGCAGCAGACTTTATAGATCCAAGATAAAATGTAGACATGCACATACACTTATATAAATAGAAAATTCATGAGTTCTACTTGTATATTGGAATATTTATCCAGTGGTTTATTTGTTCTTTGAAGTTGATTATTGCCATCAAGATGTACTTGGAAAAGAAATTAAAAGTATAAATAACAACCACTTTGGAATTGTTTCTTCTTTGTAAAATAAAACTCCAACATGTTTTAGGCAAATTGCAGAGGTATGTTTTTAGTTGGAATTCCCTGCAATGCCTTCAATCAGAAAGCAAAACCAACAAAAATATTTTTACAAGCATTTTTTGCAAAAATCCCGAAACACATTTCAATTCTGGCATGCTTTTCATATTTTCCTTCTACATTTCAACTCCAATAAATCACCAACCAAACATATTGCATTAAATACTTTGTTAGTCACACTGATGCTAAAATGTACAAGAGAAAAACAAGATGAATGCAGGGATGTCTGAATCAAAATATACTTTGCCATTTTTAAACACTTGAGAAAACACACAAAAATAAATCAAGATTCCACATATTTACAAATAAAAGTAAACCTCCTGAAGAAACACACTTGAAATCAAATGAAAGCTTAGACAAGTCCGTACTGCTCATAAGCAATTGAAGTACGTGCTAATATGTAATGTACAAATGGGAAATGTCTCCAGTTCTATGGCAGTAACCAAATATGTCTTGTTGAAAGCACGTTCCTTTTCCAACATAGGGCAAATTGCAAATTAATAGTTTTTGAACATGTTCACACTCTGCTTGTGTGCATGTTGCAATAGCCTTGTGTTAGAACAGGAGAAATGAAGATCAGCTGCTGCCCTGACATTCAGATACCAACGGGTGTATCTGAAGATACTACACAGGGATGCCCTGAGCCTTCTCCCCATGCCTAATAAATGTGGATAAATGACTGAGGTTGCTCTCTTCATTCCCCATTTATCATTCCAGATAAATGGATCAGACATTTCTAGAAGTGGAATGGTGGCAATATTTCAACCACACAAATGAAGCAATCAGCAGAGCCCTATGGAGCTGTTCTGCACCCAGATTTGTGTTACCTAACCAAGCACCTGGGTGCATTACAGCCAGCCAGCTGTGTGACCTGCTCTGCCACCCAACAGCCACACTGCTGAGCTATCAGCACTCTCTGGGACACATGGGCTGCAGGGAATGGAAAACCTCACCAGAGTATGGAAAGGACTGCATGTGAGATGGCAGAGGACAGAGCAGGTAGCTGGGAACTGAAGATGGAGAGGACAGACACACATTTGTGCCAAACAACTGGAGAAAGAACAAGACACAAGAGTCAAAGGAAACAGTCCTTGACAACTGGAACCCAGCCTGCAGCCTCTGTCCTCTGCTCTCAGCAAGGTAATAGAAAGGCACTAAATCACATTTTACTCCTCTGCCCAATCTGCCCCCTCCACACACTCCTGCTAGCACTGCAGCTCCAGCAGCAGAGACTCCAGCCAGGTTTGTCAGTCCCAGCCCCTCCTGCAAGGGAGGAATGGGGACTGAGGAACTTCTCCTGTTATTAGCCCTTGTAATCCTTACATTCAGCCTGCTCCCTGTAAAATACCCAACAACCCAGAAGTGACAAGGAAAAGAGTTGTCTCTTACAGCAGCCATCATGGAACAGCTCATGATCCCCATCCTGAGTTTAGTAAGAGCTGTTATTTGAAAAGAAGCTTGTTATATCTATGTGCTTATACACACAACACACAGTGAGATGTCTGAAGCACCTCCAGATGCTGCCAGCGCATTTACCCAGACTATCAGCCTTAGAGATTAAACACACAGGTTCCCACTACTCTTAACTCCTTACTCCACACTTCAGCCATGTCAATGACTACCCTCAGCAGTGAAAAGGTTTTATTACAGGACCATGGTGTTGGTGATTGTGATGCCCAACTCATGCCAACTATTTGTCAGTCTTCAGAGGTCATGCCATCTCCTTGCTGGAGGGAGGACAATGCCAGTAACAGCCTCCCTTGTGTCAAATGGTGCAGCAAATGACAATGGGTCAAAAAAAAGTCAAAGGAAATAAATATTATAGCTATAAAATATCGTGAGATGAGTAAGGCAGTGGTTTAGCTGTACTATTTGCTGAAGCAGATTAGAAGGGATTGACCACACAATCTGCAGCCTGGACATCAGCAACTATTATCAGCCCTGAGTTCCAGTCCCCTCATCTGGGAGGCTACTGCTTTGTGGAAAAACCAGTTTAGCATGTAATTAAAATGTTGTAATGGTTTCAGAGTTCTTGATATATTTTCCACTCCATCACTGTCTTCAGATTTACCATCTGATTGGGTTTTGTCCAGCAGTAACCAGGGTATGACCTCAAAAAATACAGAAAATGGTTTATTTCTGGGAAAGACAGGGAAGAAAAGAGGACTTATCATTAATTTTATATGTCTTTCTAAATTCTTTCTGTTTTATTTTGGTTGAAAAGTACCACAAATTGTGTTTTAGGGTAGAGGTGAATACTTTCCTAAGCTCCTATTTCAGTTCCTATTTCCAGCAAGGACTGGCTCAAGATTTCATAGCTGTACAATGCAAGCTCAGTTTTGTGGCTGTTGCCCTGCATGGCTCATGATGCTGACAGGAAAAAAGGATGGAAAAGAGCTTGATGGCAGATCCTGCCATCCTCCCTTCTGCTTAAGGACCAGCTTGACACCTGCCTGGTCGCACCCAAAGCCTAGGCAAGGGAAGAGGAAAGGCAGATACCGGGACTGGAACACCCCATAGCTGCTGGCTCCGATGGATTCCACCATGTCTGAAGGGCAGCACAGGGCGGGCTGGGCTCACAGCTCCAGCTGCTGCTGCCATGGCAATGCCAGCTCTGCCTGAGCTTGGCTCTTCCCAAAACCACCAGGACACAGTGGACTGCAAGGATGTCTGAGTGCTCTGTGCACAGTGCCTCACAGAACTGCAAAGGCAGACTGAGCTGAAATGGAGGGAACACAGCCAGGATGCAGAGACAAGAGGAGAAAATTCCCATCCTGCTGAGTTCAGCTTTTCCATTTTTTGGTCTGTAATGCATTCACACAACAGTTAAGATACCTGTGGACAAGCAGCTCTCAAACCAGCAGGAGCCTCAGTGCAACATCCCAGAGACCAACTCAGGTCCACCCCCCTGCTGCATCAAGTCCTACCACTGCAGGTCCTTTAAAACTATCGCTGTAAGGTGATCCTTGCACTACTGATGCAGAAGCACCACAGGATCTTTGGGATGGCAAAAGATGGCAGAGAACTTTTTTTGCAAGTGTGCAGGAAGGGGAGAGGTTTGGCAGAAAGCAAAGAACATAAGGAATAAGAAGAACTAAGGACAAGGTGGGAAGCAGGAAACCACGAGATGTTTAAAAACCACACACATCTACAGGGAATGATTTTGCAATGCAGACTTAAATGTCTGAAGCTAATACAGTTATTAAAGGAGGGACACGACACAAGTTTCCCTGCAAATGCAGGATTATTCAAAATGCGAAATTAAATCATGAGTGCTTCTAATGTAAAAACAAAAAAACCCAGCCGTGTTCTATTTCAAGCCATGTGCGTGCCATGCACGCCAGCCACAACATAAATCAAGCAAGGCAAGAAACACAAACCCTATCACCATCACAACGGTGATGCCAGTCAGGAATATAAACACCATGTGTTGCTGGAAACCAAGCGCCACAGGCACTGCATGGGAAACAGAACAAAACCCCACACTCTGAGAGCTTTAATGCCTTATAATAACTGCTAAGTGCTTTTGACTGGATCTGAACCATGGTATTTTACCACAATGAACACTAGCTACAAGAGAAGAAAGAGTTCGTGTGCCACAATGACATAATCATTGTTCACTACAAGCAAGCATTCACAAGCAAAGGTGTAACAAGAATGCCACTGACTTTAGACACAGTCTGCCCTTGCCAGTGAGCTCACTAAGCTAATGGGGGAGGACAGGGTCTCAGGGTGCTACAACACCATCCACTGCAATTGGTGTTGCAAGCCATTGAGTCATACTGTGAACAAGGAAGAACAAAGGAAAAGGATGGACCAGGATGAAGCTAATAAAACTCTCACTTGAAAGGCTGGATCAAGCTCTTTACACCAAAGCAGGCTTTCAGAGAACCACAGTAATGGTGAAGTTGGAAGGGACCTCTGGAGGCCACCTCATTTAACCCTCTGCTCAAGCAGGGCCACCTAGAGATGGTTACCAAGACCATGTTCAGATGTCTTTTGAGTATATCCAGGGTGGGAGTATCTCTTCAGCATTTTGGTAAACAAGTCAATTTTTACACTTGGACATCTGTTTAAAAGCCAATACCTCTCTTGCACTGTAAGCCCAGAATTATTTTCCATCTCCAGTGGCACAAACAAAGTATTAAGTTCATCTAGAAGTTCCTGGAATACACAAGACATCAAGATAAATCCAATCTCTCCTTCTTAGCTACTTGGGGATAGGATGACACAGAGATCCCCTGTGTCTTCTACTCACCCTGTGCACAAGATAGGATTCCAGCTTCCAGAAGCACTGAGAACATCTCATCATGCTCTTTCCCTGCTGAATTTGACAGCAGCAACAACAAAAGGACAAACCAAAACAAGCTGAGGACAAGTTCCCAGCAGTGCCACAGTGGCCATGGTACCAATGTGAGCAAGGGCAGCAGAGCCCACCTAGGGAGGGTGAAGGGGCCCACACAGATCACTGTGCTGAGTGACAGCCCAGGGACCAGCCCAGCAAGCTGCTTCTAGATCATCTCAGGTCTCAACAGCATGTCAGCCTTGCTCTCTTGGGATGTCTGTGTGACAGGCTAAAGACACAGCCTTAGCAATGCAAAAAATGTTCTCCAGAACAGCAGGACATCAGACAGACCAGAGGTTAAAATTTTTCCTTTTCCTACAGTCATGGGAAAAAAAGCAAACACAACAGCAAAAAGATACATGCTCTGTCCTCAACTTATATGGTCATTTTGGAGAAGATCCATTTAGTACTGGAAATCACCTATTGTTTAAAATGAGCCCTAGCTCTGCTGTGACACATGAGCTGGCACAGCTCCCCCCTGGAAAGGAGGACTCAGTCTCGCACCATGTTCCACCTTGAGATCATTCATGCTGGCTCCCACTTGCTCAAGAGGGTGAGAAGGGGCACATGTACACAAATGTTGTGATAAGCAAACGAGTACTGGTGAGGGAGAGGAAAACACAAAGTAGGAGGAAATACACACACACAAAAAAAACTTCTACAAAACCAAACCCCTGGAAAACTGTGAGGCTTTTCACCTTTTTCTTTTCAACGAAAGGCAGAAAACCTCAAAGTTGCCAAAAACGTAAAACAGGCTCACATGCCATATATGAGAACTTCCCTCTGCAAGGCCATACTAAGTGAATCTGCTGGCAGCAAACACCAGCAAAGAAGCAGAAGACCAGATGGCTCTGGGAGACACTGGTGGCAACGTGCAGACTGCCATCCACAGCCACTGCACGATGACAGCCAGGCTCTCTGCAAAGACACAAACTGCAGAGCCCTGCTTTGGCTTGATTTTCCTCTGTTTGCTCTCAGGTGAGTGTTACTGGAGGTCAGAACTGCCTGAGGGACTCATCTGGGAGATGCACATCTCCAGCACAAACATGCCACATTTGTGGCTGCAGCTCTGTCTGCATTAGCAGGGCTGGGAATGCCCTATGGAAAGGCTCTGGCCCTGCTGATGCTCAGGGGCTGCTGAGAAAAATGGCACCAGACTGTCCATCATGGTCATCTCCTCACCTCAGCGGTCTGTCCCTCACTGACAGCGCAGGAAATGGGAAGAAATTTAGATCCTGACATCACTAACCAGAAGGGGGAAAATGCACCAGTCATGCAAAGAAAAGTTTTTCCATGACTTCCCTAGGTTTGCAGTTTACAAGCATGAGTAGCATCCCCAGTTACTGGAATTTAGCCATAGCTAGGCAACATCAGTACTCCCTTTTTTATTTTAAACATGAAAAACTTGCTATCCTCTCCTTCTAAACATTTAGAGTTACAAGATTTTCCTATTTCAGCAGACTATATTTAACCAGATTGATTTTTCACTGGAAACAGGAGTAATAAATAGTCTTTTGGGAAGAAAAGCTACTTGAGGAAGGCAAAACCAAATAAAAATAGATATGCAGCATCTACCAGCCAAACTATAGGTGTGACACACTATAGATGGCTTTGAGATGACTGAAAGAAATTTTAATCCTCCGTCATTGCCAGCTAAATTAGATACTTCTGTCTGTCAAACCTAAAAAGGAGATCCAATCATTCTAAATAAGACTTTGTGTTATTAAGAAGGAGGAAATTTAGACCTTTTTTATTTAAGAAGGAACTGATGGGAATGCCTATTTTTTTCCAATTTCTCTGGTCAGGGAAAAAATCATGTAAATGCAAAAGATGCCAAATCCATTCCATCTCCAAGGAAGTTTAAGATGGCAAAGCTGAAGGATGGGGCCTTTTGCAGGAAGGACCCACACACAGCACTGACCCCAACCACGTGCCTTTGCTGTGGCTCTGAGCAAGCTCTGCCTGAGCAGTACAAAAGAGCTGGCAGGTCTGTCCAAACTGGAGCTCAATCCAGTCCACACCAAAATAAACCTCAGATGTTCCACAAGACAGCCTGAAATCCAGACCTGCAGGTAAAAGAGAAAGGAAAAGCCATATTCTGATTTTCAAACTTCAGGTGTGCTTTTTCCTTTGAGCATTCCTGCAGCCTGTTTTCTGAGCTTGGAGCAATCTCTGTTATGAAAATCCTGCTGTAAACCAATAAGTAGGACAGCAGAGCTAAGAGAATTCTGAAAAAAGGGACCAGCACAGTTGTAATTCTGTTCAGGGCAGGAAGGCACTATTGCTTCCTGCCTTCTCTTTGAGACAATACCTTTCAAAATTGACTGAAGCTACAGAAGCAGCATGGTAAGAAAGAGAAACAACTGAAAATTTAAGCATTAAAGCAAAAGCAAACCTGTTGCAAAGGGACCGTGTGCCAGCAATCCCTCAGTTGTCAGAGAAGGCAAGAGAGAAATGTATTTTGTCACAGTTAACAGTTTCACAAGTGCATCCTGGCTCAGGCACACGGCACAGAGATGAAATTGCTTCTAATCAGGTTTGTGATGCTTTCTGTTATGTATTGCTCAGATCTTTGTATTTGATGGAGAAAGAATGAGCTCTTCATAGCTGTGAAAACTGCCTTCAGTCTGTTCTTCTCTGGTATCATGGATATTCAGGCTAACAATGATGCTTTTGTACTCCCTAAGCAAAAAGCTGCAGTGATTCTGCATGCAGCCAGCACTTCAATCTAACCTTACTTCTTCACTTTTTCCCAGTGTTCTGTCTTTTGGGATTTATTTACTTTGTCATTTCAGCAAGTCAGGGTTTTCCCTCTGGAAAGTCACTACAGAATGAAAACATAACATTAGTATATAAATGTCATCATTTAAAGCATTAAGGAGCAATTGTGCATTTCCCAAAGTGGGTAGGTAGCAAAATGCACAGACTCCCAATGGATCAGCTGAGAAGGGACAAGTGCTGTGATGTTCTGTGTACATGATTTCCATGGGTAGCTTATTAGATCAATAACACAAAGTGGCCATTTGGTGGGAAAACAGTACTGAGGAGCATAAACATGATTCTTCCTGCCCTTTTTGGAACAGTCAGCATGAGTGGACTCACTGTCCTCCCCTTCTTTACTTTAAAATGTAGTTGAGCAGTTGTGTTTTTAAAATTACACTGATGAAACTGTAAAGAGAAATGGACCCAAAGCATTCAGAGACACTTAACTGTGCACACTTTATAATGGTCACTTTTCTGAGAAACACTAATGAACATCAGTGGAGAGGAACTGTAAAATGAAGACATAATTCTTCATCAGGTACTTTGAAAGTTAAAATGGCTGCCCAAAGAAAATGGCACAGCTCATTAACTGAGGGATCAATGTTATTTGATTAATAAACAAATGTGATAATAAATTTAATAATAAACCACATTCATGCTTTCAGTGACAAGGGAGATTGGCTGCAATGTCAGAATCAAATGAAAAGGAAAAAATCCTGCAGGAAATTGAACTTGTTATCTGGCTGTTGTACACTGCATTAATTTTCCTTACCTGATAAGAACCAGTAATGAATAGATACACTCAACTCACAACTAAAGTATCCCAACTTTACAAGACCTATAATTTAACATTAAGGGTTTTTTTCCCTTTTTAAGATGTCACCTACCATCACATATGAATTGCCGAGTGGCACTTAGGTTGATATCTATTTTTGGTTCCCTTTGGTGACACAGAAAACTCCAGCTTCCATGGAGAAACAAGGTAAATATAATTAAATTCTGTACAATTGCTATCAGCAGTAGAACCACTCCTCCTCAGAAGGCAGTTCAGGTGAATATAAGGATTTCTATGCAAAGATGGTCCTTGAACAGAGAATATGAAATTCCATGCACCTCTTCAGCCCCTAACATATCTCATATTCCAAATACTTGGCATATTTCCATGATTTCATAGAGAGTAAGCAGTGACACTGAGCAACTGTTAAAATGCCATTGGTGCTAGGGAAGCAACAACACACTATCTTCTAGAGACAGCAGTATGGTCTACAAATAAAATACAGAAAGATGCTCAAGGTGACATGGGAAAACCCTGGCAAAGCAGGAATGTGAATCCTGGCCTCCCAAGCCCAGGAAACATCCACACAAACCCCACTCCTGACATGCTGGAGCAGGAACCATGGTGAAGGCAGGTCTGCTCACTGCAAATGTCTCTCCAACTTTCCCCTAAATCTCCCCTGATTTTTGTACTCAGTGGTTTCTTCTCATAATGAAGCAGACATATAATTTTAACTTGATTTCAAGAGAATTACTGTAATTGCCACCAACAGAATAATAGATCTGCATATAAAGAAATGGCTTTTCTCTTGCCTTTTCCATTGGAAAATTTAATTTCTGTGTTAATGCATTAAGATATTTCACTAAGCCATTTGCTTGGTACTCTCAATATTCACAAAATATTATTATCAAATGTAGTTTCTGCAAACAGCTATTAGTTTACCAGTGTTCTAATATCAATAAAATCAGTAGAATCTGACCAGGTCTTTTCTACAGCATAGAAAGCCACCTTGGAGACCACTTAAACCATATAATATGGTAATGTGTCTCATAGCATAAAAATAAGAGGAAAGTTGCTGTTTCAGATCTTTCTACATCTATGCAAAACCAGTCTAGCTAATTTCTGTATACTTTCTATGCCAGCACAGTAGCAGCAATTTTGGTTTTCACAAAGCTGCATGGAATGGAATTTAAGTGCCAGGGAGGACACATGCCCATGTGAAGTCTAACAAAGCTGGCAACAAAATTGTGGCTGACGAGTCACAGGACAGACAGGTTGGGACTTCTCCCCTTGGGGATCTGGGGAATCCAGAGCCGAATTCACTTGCAGAGAAGGAAGGAGTTTGAGCAAACTGCCCCAAGTGAAATGTCTGTTGGAATACCCATGTTAACAGCCACACTGATCCTGTCCCCAGCACTGACCCATTCAGGTTTCTAAGAGATGCCTGGGATTAGAGTGATTTGCTCCTCCAGACAGGAGCAGGCATGGCTGAGGTGAAGTGTTCCTCAAACAACTCATGCGTGCTCTGCCTGGGGTCCGTGCCGGGGCTGCGTGGACCAATGTGGCACCAGGTCCCAGTGTGAGCAGGGCCTGGGGCTGTCAGGCACATCTGGAGCAGAGGGCAGCAGAAGGAAACAAAGCATGAAAACACAACACAAACCCTAAAGATCTTTGAACAGCCTGCAACTTGCAAGATGCTCACTAAGGCGAAGTGCAGCTGTGCTATTTGGTGCTTGTGTGGCTGGGTTAAATGCTCCTGCAGTTCAGATATCAGGAGATGATTCCCTGTTCCTACACACCAAGCCACTCTCCGGAAGCCTGAAAATGCTTAGCACAGCTACTCTATTTCTTAAACACCACAATAAACAAACTTGCAGAAGTGCTGGATTCTAATAGCCACTGCACAGAAAGAAAGCAAGAGGGGAGGAGGGGAAGTGCAGCAGCCCACACAACATCAAATGCTGGTAGGCTCAGTGCTAAATAGCAGATGATTCTTACTGAATAAGTGCCCTAGATTTTGCAAACAATACAGGGAACAAAAATAGAAACCCATTTACATATTGCTGTTAATAACTTTATTTATAGTGTCACAGCTAGAGCACAATAACTGCAGCCATGGCTTAACTTGAAAGCCATTCACTGTGGAGGAGTCAGACAGATACTGTTTTCTCAATCCTTATGCAACTGAAAAAAAATCCTGCTAACAACATCCAGTCACCAGAGTCCTTGTAAACAGAATATGAAAAGAAGTTAACAGCATTCAAGTCCAAAAGCAAATCATCCCTGGGATCCTCTTGGCTTCTGCACCTTCTGGCTACTTAGGACATGCTGTGGTTAATCAAAGACCACCAGAGTTAGAAATCCTGGCAAGCAATTTCAGTTTGAGCCTCGTGATAGCACCTTACAGGAATATTCGACTGTTGTTTAATTTATTTCTTTGGTTGTTATTTGTTTGTTTGAATTAAGAGGTACAGACAGGGCTCAGACTAGGTCAGCAGCTACAATAAGAAACAGTATGTGTCCAGAATTAAAGAGAATCCCTCCCACATCTGTGCTGCCATCTACGTGACTGTAGCCAAATCTTACCTGGGAGCCAAGATTCCTGCCAGATAAAATACCACTGGCCTGACACAAAACACTGGCATATCTTTAAGGTACAGAAATTTGTATCCTTGATTCCATAGTATTTTGCAAATGCCTGCTATTTATAAGTAAATGGAGTGAAACTAAAAGCAAGAAAACCATCTCCTATGACCCATCACCCAAAATGTGAGAAAACATGGATCTAATTTTCCCTCTGCTTGAATCCAGCCTGAACTGGACAACTGGCTATTTTGGATTGGGAACAGGGGTGCCCTCAGGACCTCATGCTGCAGCTGCTCATTACATATAAAATACTCAGAATAATTAGAGGCAGAGACGGCGAGTGCTCCTCTCTGCCCTGCTGATTATGGTGCACGCTGTGACATGGGACAGTGGGATTCAAGCTGCTGCTCCAGGGTTTGATTCTTTTATATAGAAAAATGAAACAGAATTAACAAAAGAAAATGAGGATGCCTTCTTCATTTATGGCCTCTCCTAGGAGATGTGGCCTCAAATGCCCTCTGGTACATGGGAAAACCAAATTCAGATTAGCTACCCTGGCAGTGGCCTCCTGATGAGCATGGTGTGCCTCATCCCTTGTGCCTCTTCAGGTCTTTGCTACCTCTGTGTTGTCCTTTCTGCCACATGGAATGTCAACTGAATTATTAATTCTCTGGGTTTCCATTTTAGTGAGGAACAGGAAGATGCCCCTTTGGCCTGGCAGCCCAGGAATGTCCTGCTCGCTCCCCTGCACCCATGAGAAGTGCTCAGCACAAGAGTGTGTGTGTGTTTGTGTCTCTGTGTGTGTTTGTGTCTCTGTGTGTGTTTGTGTCTCTGTGTGTGTCTGTGCACAATCCCTGCTGGCTCCTCAGGCACAGCTCCTCAGAGCCTTCACCACACAGACATCAGGACATTTCTGCAATGGGAGCCAAGCATGTCTGAGCTCTGATCAGCCTCACCACCAAGTCAAATTAAAGAACTCATTGTCTGTCACAGGTTTTAACTTTTCAGGCAAGATACCATTTTCAGTTTACTTCTTCCCCCACTGCATACTTCAAGGAAAAGCAGCTCAGCAGGTAAGCTACACCTGCAATTTCAGTGTCCCTGGGCTTTGCAAGAAATTTGTAATCACTTCCAATTTCAACAGAAAAATTTTACTCAGTTTGCAGCTGAAAATTATAAAGAGTACTAGATAGTAAGAACAGAATATCACTTAGAATTTACATTCTGTAACACAACTTTGTCTCTACATGAGACCTGTCCTCCTAAACTGTGACCTGAGGTCCACCATGCAACAGAAGGGAACAATCTTAGGGAAGAAAGGCGAGGACGTGAGTTTTTTCTCATTTTAAATTGAAACAAAGTAGAACTATTAAATGAAAAGGCCTCTTTTTCTCTTGCCTGGAAAGGAAATTAATCTCACAAAGGGGCTTACAGTAGTTTTGAATGCAATCCAGAACAAAAGGTTCCAAATGAAACAGAATAATTATACTTTTATGGATCAGCTCTTGGCATTTGTTGAAGCCTGATCTGTAACTGCAATGCTCAAGTTCCCCTGAGCAGAAGCCAAAGTTTTGTTTGTTTTGTTCTACAAATTGATTCTTATTAGCTCATTCTTTGGAAACAGCCATGGCACAAAGCAGTGGTGCATTGGTGTGCAGGCTCCTGGGAATGGAGGCTTCCACCAATTCTGCTATGGCACATAACTGTCCACCTGCTTGCATCTGGTTTCCACTGCCCTTTCTTTTTTCCTCCAGAGATCCTAAAAATTGGTAAATTTGCTCCTTTCTTTCCAAGTTTTTTTTTGTCTTCCTCCTATTTTTTGCCTACCTCCCCTCACCACTAGCATCCCATCAGCTCTGTGACACAGGTTCTCTCAGTTCCTTCATGGTCCAGGGAGTTACAAAGCACTTTTCTGAACTGCTGCTTCATTCAGCACTGATGTATGGGTCTGCCAGGCCTTGGAGATAACAGAAATTAAATAGTTGTGACAAGAAGGAGGGTTGTCCTAGTAACCCTCTATTAGCAGCATTCCCCACAGTGAGCAGGAATGGAGCCAGTGCATGATCACACTCTGCAAAGAATCATGCTTACATGAAAAAAACCTGGCCAAAACACACCATCAAAACATCCCAAAACAATGAGCTGACATGGTGGATTAAACTGTCACTACTCTAACTCTGCTGGGACAATTCTCCACTGCTTCCTACCTGCACCTTCCCCTTCATGTGGGAGGACCAGTCGTGCTTCCAGGTGCTTTGCACAGCTGCTGCTGGGACACACAGGCATTTACAGCTGATCCTACAACTCAACAAAGCCCTGGACACCAGCCTTCTGCATGCCACTTACTGGGGAGGTCTCTGCAACAGGAGGCTAGGAGAGAATACTTTCCTCATGGCCACACAGATCCAAGTTTTATAAATACTTTTATAAATATTTATAAATAGCACACCAGGTTTTTCATCTTGGGGGATAAGTTCTGTAAAACTGCAGATGAGGAAGTTGATTTTGGATGTTGATGATCCTCCTATATGTTTAAGGCATCAATTTAGGAGGTTGATTCAAAAAATGGATGTGGTTACTGGTCAAGAATCTCCTTAGATTTTCTTAGTGCCTTTGAGAACCTCAGATACTTGCTAAAATCACACACAACAATCACAAAGAGCTCTGCTGGTCATGGTATCAAGGAAGATAACACCTACAGTGCTATATTTTGGTTGCTTTTTAACTAGCATCACACAGACACTTCCCAGTCTCTGAAAGCTACCTGCAAACTTCCAAGTCCCCAGAATCTACACAATTTTACAAATCCTTATTCCCACCATTTAAAATTATGTTCATCTTTCTTGGGCTTTGTAACAAAAACACAAATGGGCACAGAAAATCTCAGTTTTCTAAAAGGAGCCCTTCTATCATTCCACAAGGGCAATGCCATGCCAATAGGATGTGTGTGATGAAATTAATTAAACCTTTGGTCTTTTGCCTCCTTTGCTCTTTTGTGCAGTCCTGTGGTTCTCCTCATTTCTGTCAGTTTGTTTCTGAAGTGACCTGTTCTTAGCTTGGTTTCTTACAAAAACCCCACTAACAGAATTATGCAGACTGCACAGTCAGTACCAACCTCTTCCCAACTTTTTCACCACTTAGCATAAAGCAAAGCTAATAAAAATGAGAAACTTTAGAAACTACACTATGACTTTCATTTGCTGAAGGACATAGACTGAAGTTAGCAGTGGTACTAACTTGAGTCACAGGATGCCAGACCACTCAAGAGCTCTTCTCCATTAATTGGTTCCAGCTTTTGTCTCCTTCATTACTTATCCACTGTCAAAATTATATATACACCAGTAGGAACAGATGCACAAATTAGCAGCAATTGTTGAGGGATATAAATACAGTATAAAACAAGAAAAGTTAATCCATCCCCATCAAAAACTGTGCCTCTGTTTTTATAGCTTCTGTAAGAGAGCTTCAAATAGTTTTGCAAAGTTTCCTGCATTACAGAATAAAAAGTTTAACTAATTTTTGCTTTTCAGTCATTATCATCTAGGGAGGAAGCTAAAAGGTGGGATGATGATTTTAATAAAAACCTCTTCAAATGTTATATAAACTCAATGTTCTTAAAACCACTTTGCATGTTAACTACATGACAAAGCAGTTCATCAACTGAAATCTCACGAAGTCTTTACAGGAGAAAAGCAACTCTGTAAAAGCAAGTCTTTACAAAAGAAAAGTTTTGTTCAGAGAATACTCAAGTTTTCTTGTCAGGGTTACACCAGAGTACAGAGGACTGGGAGTGAATTAACTGAATAAATGTAATATGATGGGGTTTTTTTACTATAAATTTGATACGTTTGTTTTTATCAGACCAATCAGCAGTCATACATTTTTTAAAAATCAATTTCTTCTTAGTACTACTGAAGAAAAAAGAGAATCCAAATAACCTTGATGAGTTAAAATTCTGCTCTGTAAACTTCTGCAGGCACCTTCACTATTCTCTCCAAATTACCCTTCACAGTATTTCATCATTAAAACATCTAACACTCTTGAATCCATCACCCTGTGAACTTCACAGGCCCTTGTGTACACTCAGATAGCAGGGTGTGAATTATACATCACAGGCCCTTCCTAATTGCTGCTGCCTGGCTGGTGGCTGCAGATCTGCAGTCACCTGGCAGGCTGCACCCCTGGGACCTCATCCTGAGGGCAGCACACGTGCTCAGCACAGGGTGCCTTGCACCAGGAATTTATCTGCCTTGTTCTGCACAGGCTACAAGGCTCACTCACAGCCCTGAGACCACCAGGGGCTCCCAGCAGGGACCAGGATCACAATATATTCCCAGCTCAAAGAGGAAGATCACAGAGCAAATGAATACTTCAACGAGTTAGCATGTATTTGTTCTTAAAGGTTGCTGTGTACATGCACAAAGAGGTAGATTTGCTAAAATATAGAAAACTGGTGTCCTTATTGGCTTAGAAGTTTTCATGGCTGAACCATCATCAAGATCACTCCCTGTCTGGTGTTCTGGTGATCCCTGTCTGGATCATTCCCTCTCATTTATTATGGAGAGGGAGTGATTCTGGGTTGAAACATCCCCTGTAATATTATCACCCAGACTTATTGCCCAGCTTTGAGGTCAGCTCCAGGTGTGTAAAGGCTGCAATAAATGAATTTCTTTACACATGAATTTTAGTGTGAATGAAAATCTCCAAAAGATAAGTGACTTTTTCCTGTCCAAAACAACATATTGATTAGGAACAGACAAGTGATTAGTGGTGGTAAGAGCAGAGTATTTCACCTTCATCCATGGGTGAAACCTACTTCTGCACTTCCTCAAACTTATTGCTAACTTGAAAAAAAAAAAAGAAAAATCTGCAACATTAAAAAGCAAAGATTCACATCTGCCATGCACAGGTGAAACTCCCAAGAGCTGGTTCTTGACAGAGAGAGTTCCCATTTAGGTAAAATTCCCTGCTGTCATTTGGGGAAAGATGTGGGCAGGCTCATTTCCCTCCTACTCACTTTTCTCATCCTACAGCTTCAACCAGAAGTTACAGCAATTAAATGCTCTAAACTCACATGAAACCCACAGTTACCCCCACCTACAGGCAAAAATAACTTTCTACTGCCCGTGGGCACATGCCTTGAGCAAGGAGAAGGAGGGAGAGGTCTTGCCAAGCCTCGATTCTGAGAAACAACCAACCAACCCATCAACACACTTTGGAGGAAATTGAAGCTCAGGGACTGGCACAGAGAGCAGCAGCAAGGATGGAAAACATGGATAAAAGTGGCTCTTGGGCTTTCTCCTTCTTAATGCTGGTCTTGCTTGTTTTTAAACAGAAACCATCAATTTTTATTCTGCCTCCCCACAGAAAGGAAAGAAGACAAGGAGGAAGATGGATTATACAGTAAATATTTTAAAAAGTTACTGCTCCTGCCCTTTCCTGGCAATGAGGCTTTCCAGAGAAATTAAAGCTACACAAACTTTGGCTGAGATGAGGGACTGTGTAATATTTGAAAATATCCCTGTCAGAATTGCCAGAAATTTATACCTGTCATAATGTAACTCTTTTATTAAGGAGCATTAAGTCCTTCACCACCAAGAAACATTAAGAATGGACGTCCTGTGTGTGAGGAGAGTGGGAGGAGGGAAGAAAAAGATGTTTGCTTAGTTGAATTCTTCCTTAAATGTCCTAGTTCACAATTCCATAGAACCTCGCAACCCGGGAATTTAAAAAACTTCCTAAGCAACTAATAAGGCATCACAACACCTAAAAGGTGAAGAGGTTAAGTTGACACAGCTGGTCTGAATACCCTGACACTCAGCCAAAGCGCAACTCTTTGGTCATTTTCAAGGGGAGAACTTTTGGGTGTTAGAATGTCATTAAATCAGAAGACGAGTTACAAATGCTTTTCATTTAAAAAGCCGAAAGCAAATGGTCTTGTTTCATTTCTGCAAATGGTTTAGTTCAAGTTGTCAAGAAGTTTAAGAAACTCTGAAAGCAGGTTAATGTTGTTGAGTACATGATTCATAAGAATTATGTGAAGGGGTGAAGAGAGGAAACTGTCACTTTTACTGCACTTGGATGCCAGCCCTAAAATAAGCTTCTTGAAACAGTTCATTAAAGGAATTTCAATGACAAAGCCAACCTTTATCCGTTCACAGAGGACTTCAAGCCTCCTTTTATAGCACAGAGATTACTATATTTGGCCAAACCTAGATAACATTAAAGCCATTATCACTGCAGTGAGACGCTATAAATAGCAATAGTAATGTAAAACACTTAAAATTCTGTCTGGGAAGCATGATAGATAAACAATATTATCTATGCATAATTTAGGGCTTGTCTATCAGCCATAATCTCATTCATGATAACATGAACAAATTTAGTTACATAATTCACCTTGTTGTTTACCCAAAATTACTTGCATAGTCTTGGGAACTCCTTTCCTGATGGCTTTTGACAATAGACTTTATATTTAACACACACACATGTGGGAAAGGTCAAATCATGCTCTGAGGTTCTGGATTTGTCAAAGTTAATTCTCATTCAATAAATCAGGACAGGAAAATGTTTCATTTTCTGTTTAAAGGTTCTGTTCATGTGCATTGAAAAAGAGGGTATTAACCTCAAACATTTGCATCTTTGTTTTGTCACCACTAAAATTTTCAGAAGAACATGATCCTGAAACAAATTTTGCTGCCAAAAATTACAGGAAATTATATTTTCATTGTGGATAAATTAGTCTTTGAACTTTACTTTCCATAACAATAATCAGGAGATTATGAACTCATTTGCAGGAAATCCAGATAAAAAGATTTGCTCAAAAATGGCTGTCTTTTACCCATTCAGATCAAAAGTACCACAGTATTTTGCATTTAAAAAATCATCTTTCCCTTAAGGAGATACAGCCCACCCTCTAAGGGAAGTGTACCACAGTAAGAAATATCATAGCAGAACTGCTCCTTATGGAAGGATCATGGCTGTGCTTTACAGACCTACTGCTGCTACTTAAGGAAGATCTCTTCTACACAGGTTTAAACTGACTTATTTTTTTCTTAAACAAACAAAAAAGAAAAAAAGAAAGTGTGTAACCTCTTTTTCTAAAAAAAAAAAAAAACACACAGAAAAACCCCACAAAAAACCCCAAAAATTGCCCAAAAAACCTGAACCATGTCACCTAGAATCTAAAACTAAGCATATAAATGCAGAACTGTAAAATTAAGGACACTTCATTTTTAAACTAGCAAAGAAAGCCTACACACATTAACTTCACATAATTTTAGATTAACGTTTTCTGCTGGTAGAGTGGTTTGGGTTTGGTTTTTAATTAAAATTAGAGGTGGTCCCAAAAGCCCAGACCCAATCATCCCTGAAAATTAAAATATTTAATCTTGTCTGGAAGAGAATTTAGCAAGCCACTTCTCCCACACAAAATGTCAAACCAGGCTAAGTGCACCAGGCTGTGCTCCAGTGCCTCCTGAGTTCAAAGGACCCAAGTTAAACCCATCTGGATGGAAACCTCCAGAGCCTCATTATTTCCTTGTTGACAGTGGGTTTGGAAAGCCACCTCACTCTGAAGATCCAGTAAAAATCAAGATGTTGGGTTCCAAGCTTGAAGATGACAATCAAACTTTTAAATTAATAGTTAACAAAAATTCCCATCCATTATACCTTCATTAAAATCTGCCTTTATACACAATCTTGGGGAATGGGAGGAGAAAGCATCACTGAATACAGCTGATGGAGAAGGAAAACCCACAGCTCTGTGCAGACCTTCCCACTCCTCTGAGCTGCAGAGGAAATGCTCCTGCTGATAAATCATCAACAGGAAGCCAGATTCAATGGCTGGGCACAGCACCCTTGCACTGACTTCACATACTTCTCAATTGCCTTGACACAATAACCTTTAGCTCATAAAAACTTAGCTCTTATGACATTTTTGAATAGTGACAAACACAAACCAGAATTGCTTGGAGCGTTCTCCTCTCAAAAGCCTCCCCTTAAGCACTTCCCTATGCAAAGTAAAGAGCCTGCTTGCCTTTATTCAGCTAGTTCATTAATCAGCATCCCTGAGATGCTGCCTCCCCCCTCCAGGGTGTTTCTGTGTGCACGTAAATGCTTCAAAATCATCCCCAGCCATTCCCACTAGAGGTGGTTTCAGTGCACCCAGGCAAGAGCAAAGGCTCCGTGCTGAACTCCTGGTGTGAAATGAGTCATTTGTTCCAAATCATGTTTCCTTTCTTCAATATTCGCACTTAGTTATTCATTTCCCTAAAGTACATGAAGATGAGATGTTCCTGAGTTATTTTCTATTTGCTCTCAGCATATACACTATTTTATTCCTATTTCTTATCTCACTTTTCCAGCCTTTTCCATGATTTCAGTGGGCTGTGATTTAGGACCTCACAGGCATAGACAACAAAGCCCACACTTTGAGGAAGATATCATTTATGTTGTTTCCTCTTAAGACCTTTTGAGACCTCAGAGTCCCTTTGCACTGGAGCTGGTTGGTACCTGCAAGGGCCCGATTCCTAAACACTCATTAGCATGAGGAATAAAGTCAAAATTCCTTGTAAGCAGCAGAAGTGACACTATTACATAAATGCTTGTATTATTCAATAAATATGCAAGATATGAAAATTAAATGTTTGCCAGAGTTCTGTTAGCTACTCATCAGGAACTGACTGGTGCACATAGCCATTTATGTATTTGTGTTTCACCTTTCATGTTTCTTCACAGCCATAGCTGAAAATCATAGCTCTTCTCTCTTTCTATACTCTCAGCCATGTGCCATTTTTTGATGCATCTTTTGAGATCTCCATACCAGCCATTATCTTTGGTCTATTTTTCTTTCAGTCATTATTGTTACATCAGATTCCCCTTCCCTCTTTAAAATTTTTCATTTGCAAACTTAGTTCATTGTTTATTTAGTTTTTGCATATGTAATCATATAGATTAAAATTTCAAATCAGTATCATCCTAAAGAGACAATCAGCTTTACTAAGATTTGTCCACTGAACCACTTTCAAACCTGCAAAATAATGACATATGAAAATTGATGTGGAAGACTAAAATACCATAGTCTTTTGGCATGCTAATGAATTGCACTTAGTTTGAATGTCAGGTTGACCTTTGAGTAATGGAAAAAAGTAATTCACAATCAGCATCTATCACAAGTAATTTACACACCTACTTGAACAAGCTCAGTGTCATTAAGGAAAAAATGAATGTGAAGACACAAAATGTAATTTACTGTAGCACAAAGTCTGCTGAGGGCACTGTGGATGGCCTCTTCCCCTCCTCTTCATCACCATGCATATATCCTTTATTTTTCATCACTGAATGTTACTGTCTTTGATTTCTGATACTGATTTGTCTTCATTGTCTTGCTAGTGGATCTTTATCTCTTTACTGAGTCACAACCAAAAAAACTGAAGGGCTGAATTCCATCCAAGCCAGCACACAGACTCTCCCTGATTTCAGTGAGTTTTATATAAGACTACATTCAACACTGAGCAAGCTCCCAGTTTTCTGCTTGTACATTGCCTCTCCCAGCTACCCTCAATCCTAAGGTAAAGTCTTCAAATGCATCAGAATTTCATGTGGATTTTTTTCATGTCAGCTACTGGAGGGAGCAGTATGTTAGAAACTCACTTTCACTTGCTAAGCCTAAAGTGTCAGAAAATATAATTCAACCACATAATAAAGCTGCAAGAGAGAGAAAAGCTACAGAGGGAGTTCACAGGAAAAAACTCTTGTTGTGAAGGGAGATGGAAAAGGGAAGTTCTCTGTCCCCAGTCCCTATGTCTCAAAAGAAGCACTTATAGACTGACAGAGCTGTTACACAGTTCCAGGACCTGGCTTAGCTGAGACATAAATGTTCTCCAAAGAGATCACGTACAACAGCAGAAGTGAAATGTGTTAAGATCAGGTTAAACTTTGCAAGTGCAGCCTATAAAGCTATCAAGCCACCTGAAGTACTACTTTATTGTCTCTTCGCTGGGAAACTGGCCAGGGGAACCAGGAGATGTTCAGAAGCTCCTGGGGCTGGACTACCCCAACAGCACAGGCTGAGTTTGATTTTGCATGACTTGACAGAGATTGGATATCAAACTCTTCTCCTCATCCAGGTAGACCAAGGAGCAACACATTGCTGGGTGACTGAACAGGTGTCAAGCCTGTCACTAATGGACCCCCTGCTTGTAATTCCAAACTGCCAGAAACCACGCCAGAAAATGTAGACCTTAGCCAGGCTCTGCAATTCACCCTGCGGGAAGTGCTCCCAATTTTTAAATTGCATTCCATCATCTCTTATCAAAGGGGTGCTTGTAATTGTCCAGAAATAACTCAGCCCCAGTATAACACCTTCTCAAAACCATCAACACTTACTCCAGCAAAGAAATAAGGAAAAAAAAAAAGGAAAATGTAAGGGAAGAGCTCAGTTCAAGTCACTTCTCAAAGAAAGATATTGTTTGAATGAGGCAATCCTCCTACCATCTTATAAAGAAACTTTCAAAAGTCAGCTAGCGACACTTCAGAGCCTTTACACTGATTTTGGATTATATGTCATTGACATCTTCATCCCTGGGCATTCAGGGCAAAGCACTGGGAGGGTCCCTCCTCCCCCATGGCTGGGAGACAGGCTGCTGTTCTTACCTGACATTGTCATGCTTCTGGATGTAGATCTTATGAAACATCATGTCTTCCTGTTTGGCATTAATGTCAGCTTTCATCTCCATGGCAACATGTCGAGGAAGTACAGAGAGCAGGAGACGCTCCTGTGGAGTCAGACAGATGAACCAATTAAAACACCTGCTGCCCAGTTAACAAACACACTTTGTTCCTTACTGGGGAGAAATGACTCATCAGTTTGGTGAGAGATGAGTACAGCCAAGCAAAATGGGCTCCATAACCCCAGGAGCTGATCCCCTAACCAGTCATATGCAATTGTCTTCCCAACCCCACAATAAGACTTCAATGGTTTTAGAAGAAATGTATTATGTTGCATTCCAGGTGCACTGGGCTTACAATTCATGGTTGCCAATTCTCATGCCAACCATGCAACTCAAAGAGTGTCCGTGCATCGTTCTTGGAAGGACTCTGATAAATGAGATTGTCTGACCTCCCACACAGTCTCTGCACACCACCACCAAGTCTTCCTTCACCTAACACCAGAGGAATGATACCCCAACGCCCTTGGGCACTATTTAAAATTCCTTCCTTGCTTATCTAATTATCTAAGCACATTCCCCCAGCAGGCACAAACCTGCTCTTAGCAGCTAAAACGTCGTAGAAACGCCCCGATAACACCAGCATGAGAAGTGCTACTGCTACACTTTAAACTGCTGGTAGTGCCCAATTGCATTAAGATCTGTAAACCCACCCACTCACCTACCAAGAGTATTTTCAAAAACCACAAACCATCAACAGTTTGTGGCTCTCCTTGCCCCTCAATTGGCACTTTCATTTACTGATCGTAGATTTTGTGTGACTTTTGTAACATTATTTTGCAAGCTATTCCTACAGAGTATGCAAAAATTGACAAAATGATGACTTCCTGGTGATTTTCCTAAAAACTCACATAAAAGCAAGTGCTTGTTATTATTCTAAATTTGATGCCAATTTCACACAGAAATTATAGAATTTAAATCTGCGGGTAATTTGTGCCCCAGGGATGCGTTTTTGTATATCAGGAATCACACCTGAGAATTCTGCCCAGAGCTGCATTCTATTCCCAGTCACACCCTGTGAAGTTCAAAAGGTTTTGCTATAGCTCATGAAGGTGGGGAGCATCTCCCTTGGGATCAGCTCTGCTGTGTTCGGGTCCAACTTGCAGGCAGGGCTCTGGAATAGCTTAAAAATCCCAAAAGTGGGATTTTTTTTTTTCTTGTGTCACTCTTTTCTTTATTTTTCCTTCCCTGCAGTGAGCAGGAGGAAGAGAAGGGCCTTCCTTCTTGATGACACAGAAGGAAGGTCCCCAACCTTATCTAACAGCTCATTAATTCTCAACAACACAGGGAGCAGCAGGGCTCAAACTCAGGCCTGACTCAGAGGGGTCAGCAATCCTGTCCCAAGTACTCACGTCACCAAACCACTTGCCCATGCTGCAGTTATAGGCAGCTTTTTGGCTTCTAATTCCTAGCTTTAACTGAAATTTCACCATCTTTTTCTTCCTCTAGGGAGAGAGAGGAACCCTGGGGGAACCAGAGGAAGATGAATTCACTGAAAATGTGCTCAGCATGCACTGAGACATTTAATAGTCTGTAGCACTGCCCAGTATTTCTTTTAACCATAAAGAGAACCTGCCTTCAGTCTTTGAAGAGATAGTAATAACACAGAAGATGTGTTGGAGGGATTTGTATCTCTGCTTAAAACTGTAGCAGTCATGAAAAGACGCTTGTTTTTTAAAGTACTGTCACCGTCACTAGCATACTGCAGGTGCTAACAGTTACATATCCTTATTTTTTTTTAAAAAAAGCAGCTCATGAATCATGCACGTGTCCTTAGGCTTCTGTCAGCTATTGGTGCACTCCTTGAGTGGAAAAGCACAACACATTTGTATGCTTTCCAGAGTAAATGCTGCATACCCTGTTGTCATTTGCATATTCTAATAGGCATCCTCAAATGTGTGAAAGCTGCTATTTTATGTGTGATTTTACACATCCTCTAAATAACTTGGAGCTTTACGGGAGGTTTGGGGGCACCCACAGGTTTGGAACACTCCCTGTGGGCGCATGGGCATGGAGCATTACTCGCTTCCAAAACAGAGAGAGGAGCCTGAGTGTCTGTTTGGAGCATTCCAGGAGATTGTCACTTATATTTCCGAGTAGCTTTTGCTTGGGAGCCCCCACCCCTACTCTTCCTGACACCACAGGAACTTGCCAGATTAAATCACCAATATTTTCAAGACACTTGAGATCTCCAGGATCTGCACTACCGCTGCTCTGAGCTAATAATCAGGGGATGAGATAGGCTCATCAGGTGAAACAAATGCACGTGGCACAACATCCCTTCATGCAGCTACTAATTAGGAAGTTGAGCTGTGTTACAGAGCTGAGCATTATCTTTATTCTGTTTGCTTGGAGTCATAACAATCACTGGAAATAACCTCTGAAGGAGAGGAGAAGGCTGTAACAGGAGAAGGCTATAACAAGTGCATTTGTAAGGCATAAGCCACATGAAAAGGCCTTCAAAACAACACAATCCCTGTGTTTTATTTCAAATGGAGCAGAAAAATGAGGGTCTCCACTAGAGAGAAATTTTCATTTTGCTCCAATAACTAGAAAGTGCTGCAGTCCTCGCTGTAAAATCCTGTATTAGGCACCAGTGAGGTGACCAGGACTGGTGTTTTACAAGTATAACAAGGCAGCATTCTGACCTGATAAAAATGCAAGAGCAAATCCATATATAATTCTCCCTTCAAAATAACATGCAAGTATAGTTCCACTGAATTATACATTAAACAACTGCATCCCAAGGACAACTAGTCTCTAAAACAGGCGCATAGATGAAGGAGCTCAACACAGATCTACCCTGTTTACATACGTACACATGGATATATTTGTGCATGGGCACACACATCCCCACAATGACTCTGCAAAGAAATTTTAACTATTTATGAAGTCCTCCCCCAAGATGACCTCAAATCACTGTGAATATTTAGTATGTTAGGATTTTCCATTTCTTCTCAGGTATAGCAACAGTTAGCTTTTACCAGAAGTGATGCTGAGATAAAAAAAGGAGAGAACAACTTTGCAGAAGTGATGCTGAGATGAAAAAAGGGAGAGAACAATTTTACAGAGACAGAAGACATGCAATGCTAGAATTAAGACAGTGCAGTCCCAACAACCCATCTCTTACCCAAATGCTATTTGCTCCCTACACAATGTGGAGAACACATGATTTTTCATCCAAGAATATTTTGTTTTGGGCAAACAACAGCAATTCCTGTTATGGCTCTGCCCTAGCTTATCTCAAGTAATGACATCACAAGTCATCTTTTTTCTGCATTGGATATTCTGGAATTTCTATTTACTTTTAGGCTAATTTTGGGTGCTGTAGATGCTTAATAAAGGAAAATACAAGGTCATTTGCCTGAGAAAATCTGCCTGCCTTTATAAGAGAACAGCACACAGCAGCACCATCAATCTCCAGAAAAAGACAAGCAACTATAAATAACAGTGTTGGGCTGTGCAGTTGTGTTTTCCTCCACCCCTGTTTGGACATGTGGGCTGATCTGTCCTTATTTGTGTCTGCTGTCACCTCGTGCTTATCTCAATGCATTATGCATGGAGTCATCTGAACTGAACCTGGAGATCAATGTCAGCCCAGGCTGTGGCAGCAAATAATCTCATTAGGAGTCTCCAGCTGCCAGGACCCGCAGTCACTGCTGCAGGCACTGAGGAGCACTTGGCAGGGACTGGCTTTGACCCACGGTTTTCTGATGTCCTGGCTTTCTTATGTGTGCCATGCTTCCTGGAGAGGGGGAGAAGAAAAAAGCATCAAGATAGGGCATTTGTCAGGGCTGCTCCAGGGAGCTGCTTCTGAGACAGAAGTGCCCAAATCCAGCAGAGCACAGGCATCTGAGCCACGCTGCTGAGGCTGCCTCTCAGCAGGGAGCACAGGGCTGAAATCAATGAGTAAAATGGCACATTCTCTTGGCTCAGTCCTTTCCTGCACTTCAAGGTGTGGAAGGAATAGGCTGCTCATTTCATCTTTCTGATACAATATTTGTTGCAAAGGAAAAAGGACTCTTGAGTGTGAATCTTGTTTTCATACAGAAAGCACCAAATAAGCACATGCACATGTTATTTCACAGCAAGGATTGAACAGCAGCTATGTCAGCCAGAGGTACCTCATGAAACACTGCCAAAACACAAATCCATAGATACAGATGGGCTGAGACATGAAGGAAAATGAAACGGAGTTGCCACAGAGATACAAAGACTCCCCAGCTGATTAATTCCCCCAACCTCTCCCCAAATCCACAATCAAGCTCTGAGATATCTCCCAAGGGATGAGTGGAAGTCCCATTTCATGATTAATTTCAAATTGGACTGAACAGACCACTATGAGATGTAGTGCAGGGCAGAGATATGTGTTAGTTAGCAAGGGAATAGTTAAGCTGCCCCAAAAGACCTTCTGTGTCTAATTCTGAGACACAAGAGATTCATTGCAAGAGAACCCACAAATGAATTAGGGGAGCACATACATTCAGCACCCTGACAACTAAGCTGTATGTTGGCAGCAAGAGAGCTTTTTTAGCAAAAAAACAATGAAGCTCATGATGAATCCTAATTTTTGAACAAATACAATTAATTTGAAGACAATAGGATACAGAGAGGTGTGTAAGCAGGTAAGAACCTTTGGGAAAAGAGGGAAGAGGACCTTCTTTGGAGGCATCAAGGAACATTACATTGTGTGGACCAATTCTTGCCTGCCTTACAGCTCTCTTTTGGCAGTGGCTTGACATGACAATCATGCCAGGCTTTGACCTTACCAAGAGGGTCAGTCCAAAGCCTGTGTGTTGCATCTGCATTTAACACTTGGCAGCAATGATGGGTGCAAAATCTATGCAGACTCTCTGTGTACTGGGTAATTTTAATCCACGGAGCACATGCCACTGGATATGTAGCTTGTCTCTGGAAAAGTCCATCAGAGTATTAGACAAGAACTACACCCCTGAGCTTTCTTTCAAACCCTTAAAAATCCTGTCCTCTAACAACAACCTATTCTTGCCTGGATTACTCATGAAGCAAGAAGCCTGCAATGCCATCCTACAGGAACAATTTGCATGCTAATTCTGTTTCAGCGTTTTCATGCTTTATTTCCAACTGTTGCTCTTACCTGCTGCTGGTTTTCCCTTTGAGAATGCAGCCTGGCTTGTATGCATTCCCTGGTCTCCTGGAAAGCCTGTCTTTGGGACACCTCTGCTGGGTAGTGGGTACACACGCCTACAATGTTTGTACAGGAGAAGATGAGAACATTGGAGACCAGCTGCAAAAAAAAAAAAGAAAACAACAAAAAAAAAAAAGGAGAAAAGAAAAAGAGAGAAAAATATTTGGTTACACTTTGGAAAACTGCCATTGGTAACAAAACACCAGCCAGAATCCAGCCCCTTCCATGACTCCTTAAACCAACACATATTTAAACCTCAGGCTCTTAATTTTAATGAATTTTATCTCTCTAGTCTTTAAAATATAAAACTTCCATATATGACCTCAAATATAGGTTCTTTCCACTGTGTACTACTTCACAAATAAAAGATACAATTCGACTGGTAATTCTGCAATCTTGCCTTTGGTTATCTATTATCTGGGAACTACTGAGACACAAATCAATCTAAAAGTGCATCATTGCTCCATCACTGGAGGTCACATATAACTCATGCAGAGAGATCTGGCAGAGGGACACTAATATTTTCATGTTTGTGCACCTACATATTTGGCTCAAAAACATTTCAAAGGCATATCAACCATTGTTTTGAAATAGTTCTTAAAATACTGAATGTAAAGTGTTGGTATTCACAAGGTTTCAGAGTTGTTTTTATAATCTAGTTCCAACTCAAAATTTTATGTTTCTAGATAAAAACATATGTTTTTTACATTTCTATGGAGGAGTACAGAAATGAGTTGCTAAGTCTGAAGCATATTTCAGCTGGACAAGCATGAAGGAAGAACTATGTCACTCTTCCACTCCCATGCATGTTATGTTTTGTAAGGAAGCAGTCACATAACTTTTGCTGAAAATTTGTGTTGCAACCTTTTATTTCCCAACTATTTTTTAATAAAAAGGAAAAAATATTCATGCCCATTGCTGGTATTTGTTTCAAGCAGAATGCTCAAAGCCTGTTCTGATGGCTTAATGTAAACATTTCTCTTAACAGAGGCCAGTCCCAGTAGGACTTTTTGAGACTTGCACAAACTGTACTGGATCACCCTTTGAGGACAGACTTATTTGAAACACCTCTCATCTCTTCCAGGGGAAAAGACAGTTAGACCTCCAAGATTCTTAGTAATACAGATCTTTGCTCTCTTCCCTAATGAGTCCAAATATATCCTTTGCCTTTATTAATTTTTTACTTGCAGAATAAAAAAAGCAGTTTCCAGCCCAGCCCATTCCCTGAAAATATGGAGACACTCTGAAGGGCAGGAGAGCTGCAGGACACCCCTCAAGCCCTGAGCTCACAGGGGGTGCTCAGAACTCCCCAGACCAACTTGGACACTGTGGAGGAGAGAGGAGCTGCCTCCATCTCAAACACGGACCCACATCCCAAGAGTAACAACCTCTCCATAAAAATCTGACTGCTATTACTCCAACAGTCTGATTACATTCCTATGCTAAGGACAGCAACAATTCTTTTATTGCCAACTCCAACTCGAAACAGGATTTAGACAGAAAAACCTCATCTTTCAGCTCAAAATAAGCAACACCATCAACCACAGGCAGAGGAGGGATGCCTCTCTGTGGATGGCTGCCAGTAGATGGCAACACTCCAACTTCCCAAGCTCCTGCATCCAAGCGCTGCATTTTGGGCCATGCCCCCGCAGTGAGTTCCCACATTTGTGTGCCACTCTACAGCACAAGGACCTGCAGGTCATGGACACCCCCAGGTGACTGTCACCAGTCCAGATCTATTGGCAGACAACATGGATGAAATTATTCTCACCCCCTACCAATGGGTCCCTCCATGCAGAGCCCACAGATGGCACAGAGGTGTGATGAAGATGAAGGTCACACATGAAATAATCTAATACTATCTAATCCAATACTAAACCTACACAGCCCCTTCACAATTGTATTCTCACTCAGCTCTTTCTAAGCCTGGCTGGATCCTGCCAAATCCAAGGTTCTCCACCTTTCTCCCCCAAGTGATCAGACACCAGTCAACCCCCACCCAAGTCCTGCCCACTTAACCTGAGCCAGTGCTGCATCCAATGGGCATTTGATGCTATTTTTTTGGTGATAATGATGATTTCTAAACATGATAAATCCCTCCTAGCATAAAAAACCTTCAGCCAGTGCTTATTCTGTTGAAAAAAACCCCAAACATAAAAAGGGTGTCAAAATAGAGCTTTCTTAGGATTTACTCCGGTTCTTACTCCATGGATGCACTGATTGAGACTCTCAACCAATGAACACAACTTCTACAAGTTCAATGTGGTTAATATGGGCTCAAAGGGGTTAAAACTAAACAGCATCTATTGCATGTCCAGATTACAGCAAGACTCCCAAATCCTTGCTATTGGAGTTGTGCAGTGATTAGAAAATTTGCCAGGGATTATAAAATTATATAAGCATGTATATCTTTTGAATGGATAAAACTGAGAACAACAAATGTTTTAAGGAAATAAGCAGTTTTCAGCTTAATCCCAAGACTCTGAGATTTCATTTCACTTACAGTCACTAAACCCCAAAAAACCTCCCCAAAGCAGTGACTCAAGTCTTGCACCAAGAACAGGAGACAAAGGGTGGCTTAGATGCCAGGCAACATAACAAGAATTGACCCAGCAGAAAGAGGAACACCTCAGCCCTGAAAGCAAACTCTTTTTAGGTCTTTTGGAACAAATTGGTGTTGTGCCAATAAAAAGTCCCCCCAGTGGGGTCCATGCACAGACACAGCTGCTATGATGATGCCTTAAACAGCCGGGCTGGGCTGTTCAGGGTGTGTGGGTCATACTGGACACTGAGACAGGGAGTACAAAAAACACCATCAGAACTGACATTATTGATAACATTTTTGGAACTCCAAGCAGTTTAACTTTTCAGTACTCCCATCACTTTACACAAACCCAAGGGACTTCACAGACTGATTTACAACATAGACTCAGATGATCATGCTTCATCAAGTTGGAACAAAAACTATATTGCAGTGTAATTTTCAAGTAGTGGGGGGACAGGTATCTGTATTTATTCTGTTTAGCAGGAGCTCATTTAAATTACAGTAGGGCATCTTTGCAACACCCTGAAACACAAGGAGTGAAATTACTCTGTATTATCTCTGTTACCGCGTAACTTTTCTGTGAAAATATTAAAGATCTGCAGAGATTTAAAACTGAAGCTCCTTTTATTTGCAGCCACACTTGTTAGTGAGAATGGGAATTTTGTTCAATATCTGTTCACAATAATTTTCTACACAGCCATTTTAAAACACAATAAAGGAAAAAAAATCCTAGGAGCAACCGTTTTTTTTTTTTCACAGTCCTCTGTCTTAACAAAATAAATTTATATCCTGTTTGCCAAATGGTACTACTTGCTTATCAGCTTCCTTGCCATTTTGCTATGGTAACCAGCTTCAGTCCCAGGAGGAAAGAGATGATGTAGATACTAAAAATCTGATTCCCTAAGCTCCATGGCCTGAAAAGTAAAAACATATTATGGCAGCTATTTCAGACAATCTGTGCTTGAAGAGCTGTTCAAGGCAATGGAAAGATAAAATTGTCTGTTTTGTAGTTGACTTCCTTCCCCTGCCTAACTAGAGATTTAAAGTAAGAAGATTGCTACCTTTCTGCTTTTGGAACACACTAGTTTATAAAGACCATTTAATTACATGTAACTCCTAGGTAAGCTAATAAACCTGCCTGCAGTATTGGCACATGTGATATTTCATATACTAACACGTTCACTCCTCCATGACCTGGGTGAGGCCGAGAAATGCTGCTCTCCTGGTGCTACCAAGGCAGAGCTCTTCCAAGGTGATTCAGCACCTAAGGAAGAGCTGTGTGCTATGAGGGGTTTTCAAAAACCACAGTGGCTCCTTAGTGCCACTGAAATAATAGATCCCTCAATCTCAGACAACAAAACAGTTTCCAGTGGCTTTGATTTCATCGCACAAACAGAGCACTGCAACGCCTTTGTTGAATCTCCCGCAGGAAACTGTTTTCAATAATTTTTTCCCCTGGTGACTGAAAGGGAAAAAAGAAAAGAGATGGAAACAGTTTAGTTCCACATGTTCTAGGAGTTATGAAAACCTGGTATTACAAAATCAAAATGAAGAGCTAAATTTGGCCTGACACCAGTGTTACAAAATTGGTGTTTTGGGCACCTCAGGCCAAGCTGAGGAAGAAGCAGGACATCTCAGTGGCCAGGAGAGAGCCTCCAGACCACCACAGCAGAAAAAGTATCAGCTTGCAGCAATATTGCCACACTTCCCCCTGCTGTGTTTCTATTCGATAATTCTTCAAACACCAGATGCTATTCAATATGTAATTAAGAGACAACAACATGCTTAAGAGAAATAGCATCAAGATAAATTTAGTTAGTTCCCTACCTCTGCCAGAGCAAACAAGGCTGGCTACTGACATGAGAAGGTGGGCCATGTTCCTTGCAATAGCATTGCTTATTATAAAAGTCACAGCTTATGTTTTTTTTTTGCCAAGTTACTCTGCTTTGGTGCACCTCTGTTGAAGAGGCTCAGGGCTACTTCTGTTCTAAGATCACAGCATTAGGCTATTCCTTTTAGTTTCCAACACCACTAACCACTATTCTGTTTTTCTATTTATTTTTCATTTAAATCAAAATACTGTTTCAATATTTTCATTAGGTCCTGTTTTGCAAACAATCACTTTTGAAGCTTTTACTGTGAAGCAATAAAACTGTCACAAGGAGAAATAAAGCACATATATGGAGATTTAGAAGTCATAGGAAACAACCTGCAACAAACACCAAACCACGTACCCCCTTCTTCCAGTGTGACACTGCTCTGCCTCAGATTTCCAACTCTCATGATACTCAGCCAGTAGCAAATTGTTTGTTAAAGTAATCATCTGTGCAACTGCCAGATTAAAAGCAGCTAACACTTGACTTTCTAAGCTGCATTTCAAAGTGGTTGTATATTGAATTAGCAAAGTGGTCCAATTATTAATTGCAGGGGCAGACACTGAGATTATCTTTACTTTTGAGAGTTACTTTTTAACTTTTAAAAATCATTATGAAATCTTGAATACTTACTGTAAACAATGTAAGAACAAAAATATGACGATTACAAAAGCTCTAACTATCCAAGACAATTCTGCTACACCAATATTTGCAATCATGAATTAGAAGTATGGATGAATTCTAAAGACAAAAAGCACCAACATTATGAGAAAGTGTTATTGTTATAAGATATAGCTTGTGCTGTTTTTTAAACACTCTCCCTGAACTGCAATTAACCCTCTATTGCCTCTTTATACACTACTGTCTAATAAAAAAATTGGAGCAGCTACAGAGCCAAAGGCATAATGAAAATTAAAATGAAAGACAACATCAGCTGGCTCCAAGATCAAATTACTCCTGTATTTGTGTTGTATATACAACAACATCTTTCATTTCCCAGAGCTACAGCCAGCAGAATACTAAGATAGTGGAAATTTGTAGATTATGCTAGAAAGATAATTAAACAGGTAAAGTCACATGGTCTTCTCCAGTGTTTGGCTAGTAAAGAGCAGTGTAAGTACTAGTGAAGAAATCAGGAGGTTTCAATTTCAAATGCTGCAAGTACTTCTACTGAGTAATGAGGGAAAACTGCAATATCCAAAGATTATATCAATACACCAGAGCCTCAGAACAAATTTTCTGAAGGTGCTGTGTGCTGCCTTCCCTCTGTTCTGCTGCTGCTGTACAGCAGCCACTGCTTGGATCTTGAGCAGAACAGAAAAGCAGCGACAGCCACCACCTTCCAGAGGCTTCTGTGACACAAGAGCAGTGCTGCTGAAGCCAGTGTCACAAGTTTAAATGCCTCCCTAAGTCATAGCTGAACTATTGCAAAGCAGCAGAATTCTTTAGAGAGTATTAGAGAGCGATGTTCTACATGTGCACTAAATCTCTTCAGCTGATGGAGAGAACAAAAAATGTCTCTGCAGAAACACTTCTGAAACTTTTCTGATGTGCCTTCTGTTTGGTGAGCCTACAAGGAACAAAAGCTGCCCACTTCACTCTTTCAACTGGATTCTATATTTGGCACAAAGTTACTTGCTGAGAGTGACCTGTGGTATTTTGGGTGAAAACACTAAAAGAGCCCTTATGCCACTTGTGAATGTCTCTGTTCAAGGACTGCAGTCAATAAAAACATTCATCTGATGCCATCCATTCTGTGCATTTCAGTGAGCAGCTCACCTTTCCAGCCCCAATGTACACTGATCCCTCAAACGTGATGCTGTTCTCCCAGAGGAAAGCCAAACAAGTATTTTGCTCCACATAAGTTCATTCTTTCCTTAAAAAGGAAAATAATTATTATCTAATTTACCTTTTAAATACATAGCTGCATGTGGAGACATAATACAGTATAACCCTAATCCTGAGGAAAAAAAAAGATATTTATATTTTTCAATACTCTTAATTGTTTCAGAAGATACAAAAATCTTTGATGATGCATTCTTAATTGTAATGCTTTCTACCTTATTCTATATAATTTTAATTCATTTAATGATTGTTGTAACTGCAAACCTTCTGTGCATTCTTGCAGCTGCACCTATTCTTGCCCAACAATATTTGTACTGTCATGCAGAATCCAGTATTTATGATTTGGGTTTTTTTTATCATTAAAACCTTTAAGTCCTACTTTTATTAAAGAACAAAATATTATCAACACAGATTTTTTTTAATAAAGCTTCTAAAAGGAAAAAAGTCTTACATAAAATGGATAAATTCTACTTCCTTAACAGTGTTTTATTAATTTTTCTGCTGGAATTTAATTTTCTTTCATTACTGACTGATAAAATTAAGAAGTGGAAAATATATTGTCCTAACGAAATCTTGGTGTAACATCAGTTAAAAGAAATATTTGTGTGTCTAAGTTTTCCTGGAATTCTATCACGACCCCAGAAAAGCATCCTTTGCGTGGTGGCACAGCCTGGGGGGAGGGAATGCTGCCCTTCCCTAGCAATGAAACAGTAGGGAAGGAGATTCCTGGGTCTGCCATCCACCCTCCACAAATCTCTGTGGCAAACAAGTTTTTCTTCACCTCCACACTTGAAATAATTTAAAAGGTACAAATCAGCACTGATTTTCATGCAAGGATCCTTGATGGTGATCCAGATGAAGCCAGGCAAGAGCTGCCTGGGCATTCCAGGGAAACACCTTGGCCCTTGGATGCAAGAGTGAGACTCTGAAACAACTTAGGGGGAGGCTTCCTCCACTAAAACAGGGACATTTCCCCTTTCCTTTCTCCTGCTGACAATTCAGCCTCTACTTTTTAAATTTAAATTACCACCTAAGTCTTTGCAACCAGGCTGTCTCCTTGAAATCCAGTGGCTTCTTATCTTAAGAGATGGAACACCAGCCAGATACCCCTGCTGAGCACAAGCTGCAAGTTTGGCCTGTTTCAGATCTGCTGTGGCAGCCTCCAGAAGGAACATCATGATAGAAATGGAGGAGCTGGATTGAAACACATCTCATGAGCAGTACTGTGCAGTGTTTTTAACAATTTAACCCTCCAGCTCACTTAACCTGACCCTAGTAAAAAAGCATTTGTACCAGGAGTGAATTCATCTCCCTGGAAGTGTGTTTATTTCTGACCCACAGAGGTGACAAAGACTTCAGCAACCAAATAAATTCTTACCAAAATAAATGCTCTTGAAACAGGCCTTGAAACATGAGGTACTTCTCCTTGAGGATGTGAAAGTGGATGAAAGCTTCTAGACTTTCTGTGCATGACTCACAGCTGTCATTGGGTAAACATCTTCCCATAAAAAACATGTCAAGATAATTTTGACAACTGTACAAAATTTTCCCAGATGCATGATAGCTTAGGCAATTTAGACAATGACTTTAGTTAAGAAAATTAAGCAAAGCTCTGATATTCCAGCAAAATCAATTGTTCTGTGAATTATTGTAATCACGTTTGAGTTATTTTCATGCCAGTCCCACCTGTCCCTGTGCTCCCAAGACACGAGGAGCTGGTAAAGATAAGAGATACAATAGGTGTTAATAGAAAAATATTGTAATTGAATAGAAGCTGGATTAAGATGTCTGGTTATCCAGATTCTGCACAATGTCTCTGAAGCTAAAGGGAGGTCTAATCAATGAGGAGAAAAGTCAAGAAATGTGCTTTATTCATCATTTATATCCAATTTCCTTCTCTATCTGATAGAAAGGATGTGAGGGACAGAAGACAAATGCCTAGGTTTTCTATTAGGCTCTCTTAAAATTAGTCTGCTACACTGAAACACACATGAAAGTCCATTAATACACACCAACTAACTCAACCAGCAAATACATAAACTGCTCTAAGCCACGGTGGAAGCAAGATTATGTTTACTTTGCTTTTCTGCATTTTTCCCCCTTTGGAATGGGTTGTGCCTGGCAGCCATGCCAAGTACATGATCTCAGCAGAGGAGACTTGTGAAGTCCAGGATCCCAGTCCTTCACAGTCACCCCCATGGCTGCCACTAAATCCCCTCCCCGTCCTCCTGCCCAGGGGAGCTCTGCCTTTCCCAACACCCTGCACAGTGCCAGCAAATGCTCCACAGAGAATGCCTGGGACTTGTGCTTGAATTCAATGGCTTTGGGAGAAAATGTCTGTATTGAACAGGCAAAATCATGAAGACAAACATCCCTCTGCTTCCCCCTGTCACAGTGAATCCTAGTCCTTAGTATTCCTGGGAATATTTCAGGGAGCCCTGGACTCAGATACAGGCAATGCATCACGTCCCTTATCTTCCATCGTCATTTAAGCACAGGAGTCACCTCCAGGTCACTGGGAAAACAAAAATATTTATCTAGTTACATGAAAGACTTATTTATCTGGGAAAAAGGAACATTCTCCACTTGCTCAGCAGGCAGAAATGAGTGCCCTAAATATGGTCTGTAAGACACAAAAATTACTATTTCCCAAGCATTTAGAAAGTGTGTTTTTGGGAGATGGTGAGTTAGACTGGTTTTGTTTGTTTGTGTGGGAAGAAATGTAAAATTGGAGAAAGAATGGAATACAGATGGGTATTTTGGTTTTGATTTAAAAAATACCTCCTTTCTTCTTCTGTTGCTGGATTGCAAATCAAGCCAGAGCAGCTTGCCCACAATCTCTGTTCCTTCCTATTAACATCCCTATCCCAACATATATTTTTAATAAACAAAACTTACCAAGCACTACCAAGCAAAGTTTGAACTCTTGAACTGAAGCAGTGGCTTGCACTAGATGAGGTGAAGGAGCAGCATTCATAGGAGATTGCAAAGATTGTGCACAGCCACCACTAACATCCAAGCCAATCTGTGAGGGACCTGGCTGGATCACATCCTCTCCTCCCAAGGCTGCTGTGGGTTTTGCCAGCAGTTACAGTAAACTGGGCTCACTTCTGCATCACAGGGGCTGCACACAAGTCTGAGATTTGTTATCACATCTGGCTGCTCCAGCAGCTGAGCATACTGATCTCTAAACAGATTTGGATTCAGCAACACAAAAACTCAGTAAGCAAATTCCTGACCAAATTTTAACTGAGCCCAGTGATCAGCTCGAAGGAGCATTCCTTGGCCTTCAGCTTTGTCACACTGAATTTCAAAGGTCTACACTAATATAATAAAGATTTCATAGAGAAGCTCTGAAAGACACTTCAGAACTGTTTATGAAGGCAAGGGTAAGACAACCCAATGACATTGGTTATGACTGGCTTTGTTTATAATACAAATTACGACATAATTTAGCCTGCCTCCATTTCACTGTGCACAACCCCTCTCCTCTGTGCCTTTGGAGCTGCACTACTGCACTCTCCATGAGTCTTTCATTCTGCCACACATTTACACAGTAAATCCTATTTGTTTCCACCTTGCACTTTCTCCTCAGCTCCCCAGCTCTGTCTGTCCCCAGACACACACACACAAATGCCTCACGACTCCAGGATCAAACCAAAATAACTGCTTGTAAATTAGCCAAGATGAACCTCGTTCTGTTCCAATAGCATCAACAATTTGGTTACTCAGTACTACGTGAGTTTTTCACAGCATACTCTGCAAGTCACAACTTACATTGCCTTGCAGAATCCAAAGGAAATAATTTCAAGCTAAATTTTCAAGGTATATGTATTGGAAACATTATCCAAGCCCCATATCCAAGACTGCACCATTAATTTCTGTAAGTATTATGAAATGGCAGGAAACTGGATTCTTGAATCAAGATATGCTAAAGGCAAAGGATATTTTGGTAGGATCTTTAACCTGCTTTTTCCTCCTGTCAAATGTGTAAGATGAATATACTGAAAATACTGAAATTACAATACTGTAAAAATTCCACTTTTTTAACATAAATAAACAAATTAACCTCACTTTCCTGGAGAAGTACAGTTTGGAAGAGCCTTTGAATTCTGACAATTGAAATAAGTTGGGTTGGCTGGGAATTGGGTAGGATATAAAGAAACTAAATCCAAATTTCTGCTGCTAGTGGAAAATTTTGAGCCTGTAATTGAGCATGTACTTTTATTCTCCCCAAGATCATTACCAGAGATTATGCAGCTGAATAGGTTTTCTGAGGTGAACCTAAAATAGACCGAATATCATACTAACCTCCCCAAGAGGATACTATACACCACAGAATTGAACTTTGAAAAACAATAAATTACAATTATTTAAAGCAACCTAATATGAGGAAGACAGACATAAAAAAATAGGGAGTACTTATTTTCAGAATTTTTTGTAATATGACAACAAGACAGGACCTAATAGAACTCCTGGACTATAGAGCTTATTTCCCAGTTGCCTCTTAAAAATTGCCATAACCAAAAAAACTGATACCACAATTCTGTTGAAATCTGAAGTCCTCTGAATAGTAGTAGTTGCTTTTCTCATATTATATATAATACTTCTCTTAATACATTCCAAAGAGACATTTTTTCCTGGAGTGGACAATATTGGCAATAAACGAATTAGCTTGCAATCCTCTTTCCCTGTCATCATCATCTGTTGCACCACTGCTTAAATATTAAGGCATGGTATCAGATTTTTGATTCCCAAGAATACAGCTCCTGTGCACTTGGCCTTGCCTAGTCAGCCTTTCACAAATCAGCCCTTGTATCATGTGCAGATTTACTAGTTCACTTCAAAACAAAATGAGTTCATGGAAAGTACTTCAAACGTGGAAGATAACTGGATAAACAATTGCCTAAAGAGGAAAAACAGCTGAGAGGTTTTGCTCTCTACTGAAAAACAGGTACAGTTTTTGCCTTTATGTCTAGGAAATGAAAGTCACACAAATGAAGAATTTAGCAGGAGATCATAATGAAGAAGTGGTGTGAAATGTTTCAGGATGTGATCAGATCCATGACTGTGGCTCGAAATCCTTAACTGGTTCTTTGCCATGCTACTGTAATGTGATAGCATTTGTCAGTTTAAATCCAATAGGGAGCTCCTAAACCATTTTGATAGGATAAAGATATTGGAATCAGTTGTCTACTCTTATCAGTTTAACTGTATCAGCTTAAGACAGATAGAACCAGGGAAAATTATTAATTATATTTCTAAGATGTTATTTCATCACACACTTTGTGCTTTCTGGTGAAACAAATATGAGCTATTCCTTCAAATGTGAAGTAGGTGGTCCTTGACAGCAGCGATAGCTGGCACATCCTGCTGCAGAGCTGGTAAAATAACAGTAAACAGAAGAAAAAGGGAAAGGATGGCAAAAATCACAAATCCAGATATGGAATGGAAAGTGGGAGAATGCACAAACATAACAGACTAAATCAAAAGACTTAAATGGGCCATTTTTTCATCACTTTGATTCATCCACTGAGGTCTACAAGACAGTCTTTTAAAGAAGCCATCAGCTCTTTGAGAACAGCAAGCACAAAATAAACTGACTCAGATGAACATTGTCTGCCTATGAACAAAAAAAGTCCAACCTATTCCCTTTTAAGAAACAATTTTGGAAATTTATAGCTCGTCCAGCAATCAGGCGCTAAGCTGTTGGCATAACATCAGGCATCACAAGCAATAGTGACCACTGCTAAGTCTGTCTGATGCTTTTGTTATTACCATAACCTGCTTGACAATTTATCATGTGGTTATCATCCACCAGCTTTCTTCTTGCATTCATGCTTAACTGAAAAGTTCACAAAGTCTTTGCAGTTCTGGAAAACACACACACACACACAAAAGGCACATGGAAAGGAAAGTGCAGTTAAACCTCAGAAGGGGCAGAACCCACACCAAATGGGACAGAAGAAAGAAATGGAGATCAGAACAGAGGACTAAGAGTGGTAAGTCATGGACAAAGAAGCACAAACAGCTTTTTGGAATGATTACATATTTCCTCCCTATGGAACCTGAAATCAAACTACTAATTTTTTCCCACTGTTTTTTCTGCCTCAAAACCAACTTCTGCTCAATAACAAACTACACATACAGTCCCTTCAACCAGCAGGTCTGCAAAGGAGCAAATGGACTCTGTTGCCATCCCTTGCACAGCCAATGTAAGTATTAAACACTGTATGTGTCCTGAGACTGTCTTGAATCAGAGAAGTGAATTGAGGCTGCAGCAGCAAATACCTAAATGCTGAATAATGTTCATCAGCTCACAGGCAAGTTTTTATCTTCTTCAAGCAAGACTTAGTGGGCAATGTGTCACATTTCCAAGCATGAGTATCCAACTTCAGAGATTCCATTTGCCCTTAAAATATCACTTTTACAATGCAATATTTCTGTATCTGATTATCAGCACTGCACAGATCACAAAGAACTCTCTTAAAAATGGCTGTTTAATTACTTCAGAACAAGCTGTGTTCTTTTGGAAGAGAAACTACTTGAAAGATCAGCATCATATTTTACTGGACTTCCAATATGTGCATGAGACAGGTCTATATCCAGGACTTGGACTCCAAGAAGAATGTTTACCTTCCCCATCATTTCCTACTGCTACAGATGGGTCAGATGCCAGATATCCAACTATGCACAAATCAGTTCCAAACAAGAATTAAAATGCTAGAAGTTACCTATCCACAAGAAGAATAAGAGATTGAGAAAAACAGAAACAGGAAGATAAATTGGCTTACTACCCATGTGTTTCTTTAATTCAAGAAACATGAGCAGCACAATTTCTTGCAGGACGGGAAAGGGAGAGAAAAGAAAGATTCTTGGTCTGAATGCAGATGGAAAATGTGCTCAAGTACACTGATTCCTAAACTGTCCGGAAGCAGATGAAGATCCCTGACTTTGAAAATCCTCTTATTAACAGCAGGTGCAATTCCCTCAGGGGAGGTGAATAACTCCATGCAATGGCATCTCAGTATTTCCCCAGCTCTACAGAATTGCCTCAGCCCAGATACACTTAAATCTCACCCACCAGGAGTTCCATCAAGCCCCCTTTTTACCTCCTCTGTCTGTAACAGCTGCATTAAACAGAAAATACACATCTCTTCATGTTACCTTACACTTTGTGTAGTCAAGAAGTTTGTGCTAAGACCCATAAAATATTGACACTGTCACTAGTGCTTTATTCAGAGAGAATTTATTTAATCCCTGAAGCTATTCCCACTATTTTTTACAACTATCACAGGGAGGGGTATCTTTTAAAGAAATTATTATGTTTCTCAAAATAACTTTTTGTCATATATTCCCCCTTTCACCACAGTCTGCTCTGGTCTTGAGGCCTCAATCACACTGTTTTCTGTCCTCCTGAGTATAATTCTAGTTCTTCTCCATTTGGCAAAATATACAGAAAGTGGATTTACAGTCTAGACCTCCAGGATTATGATTCAAACAGAATTTTAGCACATCCAGGAGACTTTTACTTACCAGATATCATTATACCACATCCCTTGCTATGTCTATTTTGCTAAATCAGACCTTCCTGTCCTTTGTTTGGCTATTGCCTCCTTTTCTCACTGTGTGCACTGCAGAGCCCAGTTTTAATTGCTTTGTAACAGCTGATTTAAGACTATCTTGGGCATATTCAAGGTATGCACATTAGAAATATGTTCTAGATCTCATGCTGCATCACTCAGTCACTAATCCATTTAAGCAGCATGAAGTGATAGGAGTCACATGCAAATTCAATCAGAAGATTTTAAAAATTGCCTTTTTCTCCTGGTCCCACAGGGAAATACATTTTTGGCATTTCTGCCTACACACTCAAAGATCTTTCAGGTGTATAGCTGTCACCAGTTCATTAAGATGCTTTGATGAGGTGTTTTTAGGATCTAAAACTCAGAATCATAGTTTAAACAAATGAGCTGCTCCCACAGTAAAGCATTTACTTTGGGCATCCAATATCAAATGCAATTAATGACCGTTTTTAAATGTTCAAAAAAACCCCTTAGTTCTTGTTCCCCTGCATATTCTGCTTGAGCAATTATATCCTGAGTTTCAATGAAGACAGACACTGAAAGGTATTAACAAACAGTGAGGGTCACTGTTCAGAAGAGGAGAGGCTGTTGATTTTATTTCCCACTGGAATCTACTGGGAATAAATGAACTAAAGGATTCCAGAAGAACAGCTTGTTCTCTGGGCCCTGCTCAGTTCAAACAGGAAAAACATAAGTTATTAAAATATATACACAGAACACGAGGACTGGAAACAGGCTTTTTTTTGGGTTCTTTTGCTCTCCAAATCACAAGTGCAGACCAAATGCCTTTACTCTTCTTACTGCTTTACTGCTTTTTATTACTACTAGTGACATGTCAGCACTTCTGTCCATGCTACCTCCCCCACCATACTGTCAGAGACTGCCCATACCACAGAGGTTCCCATACAAACCAAGTTTTTGTAGTGCTTTCATAGCAAGGGAGCTAATGACTGAATAAAGGGACAGTAGTCCCCTTCAAACAGGCTCAGTTTTCCAAACCAGCACACAAACCACCAAGTACTGCTACCTCTGCTAGACAGCAAAACTCCAATCCTAATATTTCAAAGAAACATACTTCAAGAAATTCTATGTTAGAACAATGTGTCACTACAATAATCCACACAATATTCCTCCAAGAGCCCATTATTTTGGCACTGACTCTTCAGCATCATGGTTAATATTTCTTTTGCTATCCTAAAGCAATATGCAAGGGGACGAGGGAGCACTGATCTCAGCCAGTCCTCTTGGTACTTACCTTCTACAATCCCTGCCCTACCACCCAACTCTAGATTTAGTTTGTGATTTTAGATATAGAAAGGATAGAGTTAATCTATCCTTTCTATATCTAACACTAATGAGTGTTAAACAATTTCCTACTTGATCATTAACCTGTCAAATTCAGCATAATAAAACCATCACCAGTTTAAGGAACTACAAAGGACTTGTCATGGAGAGAATTTTAAGAACACGACAATCATGTATAAATTTAAAAAAGTAATGATGATCCTTTCTACAGCTTGATCCTGAAGAATAATTTTCCACCTTCACACAGTACAAGCAAATCTTCTGCAATAAGTTTTTTTTTTTCTTTTAAAAAAACTTCTTGAAACTTTCTGAGCCTTCTTGCAAAGAACACATTTGAATCACAGAGTGAGTCGATGTGACACTTTAATGCTTTTCAGGAACTAGGCAGTGGTCTGGTATACTTTAAGTTTATGATTTATATTTCCTTGTAGTCTATCACAAGCTATTACAACTATCAACAAGAGTTAAGGTGGGAGAACTAACACAGTAATTTTCCATCTACAATATGCCAGCTCTCAAATGCCAGACCTGTACTCCCGGTGTGTCTGCAGAGCCTGCAGAGGCAGTGCAGGGAGTATATTGCAATCTCAGCTGTGAGCAAGTTACTGCCGGCCAATTTTCTAATACAGCGTTAAAATGCAAGAGATAATTCCAGGATCTCCACAAGCAGTAGGAGGAGGACAGTGTTCCAGGCACAGTTTGCACTCCTGAGTTTGGAAACATCTGCACTATCAGATAAAGAGCCTTTTATAAGCAGCACTAAGTTAATGAATTTCTATGAAGTATAAAGAGAGCCACAGAACAGAGATCCTTAAGTGGTAGCACACTGACAGATGAGGCCTATAATTTTGTGGGAGGAATTTCAGTGTGACTGCTTTTCCCTCACTCCGTTGTTTCTTCTGGTGACCAGCTCCACTACCTACACCCTTCCTAGAAAGAGGGCTGGCAGGGCAGCCGGGGCTTTCAGGCTCCAGGATCCACCTGACCACCCTGGGCTTAGCACAGGAGTCACTGACAGAAACCGGGAGGTTCAGACCCACAAAAAAAGGTTTGTCCTCAGGACTCAAGAAAAGAGGGCCTTCAAGGTCACTTCAGAAGGCTTCCTCTCCTTATTCTGAATAAATGACACACTGAGCCCTTTGGGTATTCACAGAAAGGAGGGCTGCTGGCTGAGGTCTGGGTGTCTCCCCTGAGCATGTCTGAGCACAGGCAACAATTCCAGTGGAGAAGTGAGCAGACAATCTTAGGGTGGCCTTGTCTGATCGTGACGGAGGAGACTGTCCCGTCTCATTCACTCACTTCTCCACTTGTAGCCCTGCTTGATTTATTTGTAGCAGCAATACATTAATGTTATCTGACAGCTACTATTAAAGTGTCACAAGCATGTGTATGCCATAACACAGATGCTGCAGGGAATTTGCTGCAGGCCACCAGCTCCTAGCAAGGGGAGGCAGGGGAAATACCTTATAAAGCAGAGATCCACTCCTTATTCCTCCTATTCAGAAAGAAAATTGACAAGGAAAACTCCTACAGAGACCAAGCACAGGCAGAAGACATGGTAACATTCAGACAAAATTAATGCTCCAAGTTTTCCCACCTGTGTCCTTAAAACTACAAAACCCAGCAAAAACAAAACTAAAGACAGGATGTTGGAATAGCAGGAGACACAAGAAAAATCTTTTCTCTTCACTTTTTTTTTTCTTTACAGTGGTGTACAAGCATGGTGATAACATTTGGTTGATGACATTTCCTGCCTCCATGACCCCTCAAGTACTCACAGATCTATTCTTACACCAGGCTTGAAAATGACAGACATAGACCCTCATGTCTCATACACACAGAACAAGCAAATATTGAGTCCAAGGTCACAGCAAAAAACAGCAGCAAAGCCAGGATTTGCATTCAGATTTCTCAAGCAACAGATTATCCAGTACTTTAATAAAAGCACTCACCAGATTCTTTGTCTCAGTCTCTGAGACAGAGCTAAACAGGGAGAACTAAGCAAAATATTCTTGCTGTGTCACCTGAAGTCAGAAATGTTACAGAATTTGCCTGAACCATATCCTCTGTGAGTTCTGAGAAGGGAAAGTGACCCCAGGTCACTCATGAAGGGCTGGAAACACTTGACAGCTGCAAAAATCTCAGATACTGAGGAATAAAATCACTTTGACCTAAAGAAAACTACTTTGTAACAAGAACCAAAGAATTATTTCTGTTCTGCATGAGACAGAGCTTTTCATCTGCAAGTATGTGGAGGACATGTATGATTCTCCTTGGCCCTTTTTCATGGCCTCACTGAAACCATCAAGTATTTTGTCCTGAATATTCATGGATTATGGATCAGAATGATCATTACTATATTCACTGAAATTCAGTGAATCAGATAAAACAGTATAATTCTGTTAATTCTTCAAGGAATTAACAGAATGCTGACATGGCCTCTAGAAAGACAGTCTGAAGTGGGCTGTTTGTCACCTGTCAAACATACAAAAACCTCTTTATTTTATTATTAGGACAAATGTCTTCTGTCCTCTGCTTCCATACTATAAAAAGCTAACACTACAAAGCACTACTTTCTATCACACAATTACATTTTAAAAAATTTATCTTCATGTTGCTTGAGTGACTTCACTGAGCCAGCTGATGTGGCTTGCTACTCACAGAATGTAGCAACATTCAAAATTGAGCAGAATATAAAGCAAGGTCAATAAAAGGTGCTGCTCAGTGGTTTTTGGTGCCTGTGCCACCATTTTGATGTGGTTTGCTAAAGATTCTACCACACAGGGCCTAGCAAATGCACAGCTGGAAAGGTTACTACATCTTCTAAGTCAGAGGACTCTTAAACCATCAGTGCAGTGCTCTTTGCCCAGCCACCCCCATCACCATCCTCCAAGCACCTTTCCTTCTCCTCAGCAGGATGGCTGATGCCCCAAGGATCAACAGGGAAACAAGCTGTAACCTATTAACTGCATAATCTACTTTCTCTCCTTTTAGAGCGAATATGGTCAAAGAAAGGGTATGGGTCAGATTTGCACAAGTATTTAGGCCAGATGTGAAGATAAGCAGTTAGACTATGTAGACATACATTAAATCACATTAAGTGCCTATCTGCACCGTTTTGAACTGAGCTTCTTTCCCTTTATCAGATTCACAGTAATTTAATTGGAGCTGATTAGAAATTAAGGTCTCCAGGGCCAATACAAAAAGTTTACATCAGATCACTCCAAGCCACGCTGCCAGCCACAAACTGCTTGCTGTTGTGTAAGCAGAGGCCCAGGGCCTGCAAAGAGGTGCCAGGCAAGGGAACTGGGGAGCGGGAGACACAAACCCTGAGCCAGCTCTGCAGAGCAGCAGAAGAGGAGCCTGGTGATGGCTCTGTTCCTGTGCTGCAGCCAGCTACATCTCCAGCTGTGCCTTGGCTTCAAGTGCCCCACAGGGTAAAAGTGCACTAAAAACAAAGGCCAAATAAAACATGCTTTAATTCGCAGCCATTAAAACCCCAGCTGCAAATATAACTGAAGCATGTTTCTTTTTAAAGAAGCAACACAACACTTTCTCCCTCCAGCCCTGTTCACTTCAAAGGCTTCAAAAGTAACTTGATGCCACGACTAGAGGCAAAGCTGCCATTAAGTGCCAACTCCTGCAGTTCCAGCTTTTGAGGCCCTGAATTCTGTTTTGATTATTTACCTTCAAATGAATTTTAAAAACAAAAAAAAAGAGAAAGAAACAATGAAAGTAAGATGGGAGGCAGTTTCCAGCATGGCTGCCTGTATGCCTGCCTGTATGACAAGAGCTGGTGGCAGGTGAGTAAATGCACAGAACTTACAGTTGTAAGACATAACCTTACACATACTTCTGATACACTCTAGTGAGAACTATCCCTCCCTAGTACTACATATAGCTCTCCACACTGGATTTCTTATGTCCCTGTCCCCTCTTTTATTAGAGTTTGTTCTACCAGCCTTGATCAAGTTGAGCACTTGCAGAAAATAAGCCTGAATCTCTTTTAAAGTGACTTCTCTGGTGTGCATATGTCACAGGTCACTGGGTTTAAGTCAGCAGAGCTTTATTCCATGGCTTAGCACATCAAAAAAACAGAGTTCCTGCATCCACATCACACACACACACACTCCTTGAATTCAGCTTGCATGGCCTGCCCTGGCTCCCAATTCAGCCTCATGAAACCCTCCCCTGAGCTGGAGCCACAGGCCAGGGCCAGGTGAGCTGTAAGTTTAGAAAATGAAAGGCAAAGGGTGACAAGGCACCCAGCACACTGTGCTGTGACAGCGCTGCCAGTCCTGCCACCTCTGAAAAGCAACCAGAGCACCAGGCCCTGCCTTGTCAGGACAGCTGCACTGCAGCCCAAGCTCTGCTGGCATGGCCACATGCTCAGCTACAGAGAACTAAGAGAGAGGAGAGGGAGGGAGGAAAAAATAAGAAGAAAGGGAGGAAGCCCTGTGGTTACCATGTTCATTGAAGAAGGATTTGTTCCTTGCTTATGCTGTTGATGTTCTGGTACAGACTGCACATGAACAAGCTTTAAATTTATTTTGGTGTTCCCAACAAGCACAAACATAAAAGTTACACTTCAGAATTTCCTGTCCCTGCATATTTAAAATAATGCAGCCACAACAGAACTCCTTGGCCACTGCCAGGTCTGTGGAGAGAAGAATCAATTCAGACAATAGCCCCTCTTTAATTTCCAATTCTCCATCAAACAGATGAGGGAGAGAAAAAAAGCTGAGGAGCAAATAGCTGAGTTGACTCATGTCTTCTAAGTGTCTTTTTAAAATGACCAAGTAACTGTTCCTTACCCAAACCAGAATGAATACAAGTCTTCATATAAAAGTATCTTGCATAATGACAGATGCTGATCACAAAAGCCTAAGCTCAAACTAAACACACTCCTATTTGTGCATCCTATTTGTGCCAGTGCAATACACAAGAATCTTGCAATCTCTCAGTTACAGTAATAGGGGTAGTAGAGGATTGAGAGCAAATAGTCTTGAGGGAAAAAGCTGTAATCCAGTCACACTTGTACGTGCATCTACACCCTCCTCTGGACAAGACCTGATCGAATAAATTAGAGCAGTTAAGTGAGAACAAAAATAATAAAGAATTAATATTTTCTTAGCACATAATGACAGCACAGAATACTTCAGCCCAGCTTCCTCCTCTGCAGCAGACCTACTGTACAACCCACAGCTACTCACTTAATATCGTTATGTGTCAGAGCTTGGTTGTGGATTATTTTTGTTTCATATCCCTTCTCATATTTAACCAGGCCTCTCAGAGAACAGTTTACAGTTTGTTACTATGCAGCTCCACAGCCTCTAGCACAATGCAGCTCCAGTCCTGGTCCTACAGAGAACAGTTTAATAAGCATTTATTACAAACAGTGTGGCCGGCCAGTGGCAGCAGGGAAAGGCTGCAGCAAGGCACAGCATACACAGAGCAATTACTCTTCATGATTTAACCCCACAGTCCTGTCCCTTGGACAAAGTCTATCTTAGTGCCTTCAGCTGGTCAGAGTAATCTCTTAATTTCTACAAAAAATAAATCAATGCACTTTCAGTAGCATCATTAAATAGCTGTTTCCTATCACCTACCTCTAAAACCTCAACCTGTTGAATCCCCTCTGCCACCCAAAGCCCCAACCAATGTGCTGAGTCACAACAGGCAGCCATGAAGGCTATCTTCAAATAGCAACTCGAAATATCATTTCTTCCTTCCAGGCCTCCCTTGTCTCTCTCTGAGATGTGTTTTCCTATGACAACAAATAAAATCTGTTTTACTTGTGTTCCACTTAAAAGCAATTTGTAAAAAAGAAGCAGTGAAAATAAGAAACAGACAATGCCTTTTTCTTTAAATCTTTCCAACATAAAATAGGAAAAAATGCCTAAAGGTTTCCAGGCCAGCAGAGTTTTCTTGTTTTGTTTATTTTAACATAAGTAATTCAGAAAGCATGAGATCAGGACGTACTGGTACCAACTATGTTATCTCAGCAGTGCTGCAATTTCCCATAGCCTACACTATCTGCAGGACCTCTGTTTCTTTATGGTCATGAATTCAGAAACAATGATAGAGCTGAATAAAACCATGAGCCTTGATGAATAATAAAGCACAGAAATCCTGCATTTGACCAAGGCTTCCTGGCTGGTGCTTTAATGGAAAAAGCTTGGCATGGGAGATGCCTTATAAACTCAAGTACTTACTATTCAGAAGACACACAAAACAAAACCTATACTGCCCTGAACCCAACCTTATCACCAGTCTCAACTTTTCCTCACTACCTTTCATCTGCAAAGGGCACTGAGCGTGCTGAGTACGCCCACAGTGTATTCACAGCCAGAACTAATGAGTGCCATGGATGGTGCAGGCAGCAATAAAACCATGTGGGTGCCCTAATGCCAGCAGTGGCTCTCCTGAATGCAGCTCAGGACCCTGGCAGCACAGCCACACAAATCCTAGCTGGCCCAGCCAGCAGGATTTGCTGCAGATCTTTGCTGCCTGCAGAGATCTTGCAGATGTAGCCTGTTTCTGTCTGTCGAGGCTGGAGAGCCTTTCCACTGAGCAGGACAGGCTGAGCAGCAGGAACAAGGGATGTCAGGGGCTGACCAGCTGAGTCTTGCTTTCTTCAGAAGTCACAGCAATTTTGCACTGACAAGCAGCTCTGCACTGTGAATGAACAGCACACCTGAGAACCTGGTGGGGGAGACCTCCACAACAAGAATTCACTTGATTTTACGGTGTACTAGGGAAAAGTGCATTTCCCCAGCTCAGGAAAGGCTAAATGAGAGAGGGTGAACCTCCCATATTCTGCCATTGCCTAAGTCTACAAAACAGCAAGTTAGCAGCAGCACAGTGGAGCTCACAGTGTAATTTCCCTCCAGACTACTCTAAACTTGGAATGGGGGTTTTTCCAAATTTATTGCTTCTCTGATTTCATAACAAATTAGCTCCATGTACCATTACAAAAATTGCTTTGCTGTCAGCCCTGCAGGCTTAATTTGGGGTCTGGGAAGCAGAGGGCTCTTCCCTTCTCACACATTGTCAACAGCCACACAAGGTTTTGAACACTGAGTTCCACCCACGCTTGTCCTTGTACAACCCCAGTGAGGCCTTTCACAAGGTTGGACAGGTGTAAAATGACAGAACCTGACCTAAAACAGCACCAAAAAGACAAAGCTGGGGGGGTGGGGAAGGGGGAAGCTGTTACTCCAACATTACTTAATAGATTTGAATTGACTACATTTTCTGTTTTTTTTTTTTTGTTTCTGCTTTGTTTGGTTTTTTAAAATAATATTTTTAAAAGAACATCAACGTATCAAATCAGTATGAAGATAACTGAAGGAAAGGGGTAGGAGGAAAGAGAATTGCTGCCAACAGTCAAGGCAATACTACTGTTTTCATAGAGCATGTGCTCCCTTTAAAAGGGGCCTGCTAAGCCATGCTGCTACTCCAGCACTGTGGGAATGCAGAAGGGATGGTTGGAAACTGGGCCCACGGTGTCGCAGGCAATCTCCAGCAGATTTATGTAGGTGACTCTTGAATCTAATTAACTTTTTCCATCTCTACTATGCAGATCTCTCACTGATCATAAATACTATGCATCCAGCCAGCACAGAAAGAACTCCTGTTGGGTGCCTGCTCTGTCTGGTGCAATGCTCCTATCGGCAGGCAAAGAAGAGCAAAGGCTCAGGATTAAAATAATCCAAATTAGGTTCGGATGTAGTTGCACACACTAATTGAAAAGACTGCCCCAAAGCTGCAGTAGTCCTGAGCACACTGAGTACACGTGCAAGCAAGCATGCTGTCATGATGCTGACAGATGATGAATTTGTTTGTGTGGTGAATACATACAAGGAAGAAGCAGCTGGAAATGCATTGTAATGCGTGCTCTATATGAATCTACTCTCTGCTAATTTTCTGCAGATTCCAGCTGCTGGCCAGATGGGTGCAACTGTGACAGCTTTGGGATAAATTTCTGTTTGTGACTAAAGGACCAAAGAACTTTAGCTGAAGGGCAGATATTTGAGGAAGGGCCAGCATAGGCTATCCTAAAATAATATTGTTTGAAGGCATAGAAACAACAATATTCAGCTTGAATTAACTCGCAGTCACATATTTTTTTGTTTGAATACTCTCCTCTGGTTTAACTCAGTCTTCTCCTGCTCTTAGCTGAAACAGGGTAAACAACTATATTTTAAATATATATTCGGTGTTACTTTTTTGTAATTTGGGAGAAGTTATTTCCTTTTAATTTCCCTGTGTGACAGAGCAGCTCTCCATTTCTTAACTAACCCCTTCTTCCCCTATACATCTAATTTCAGGAAATTAATTCCCAAGCCTGGCTAGCCAAACCTGTATGCTGTATCCCCAACTCCACAGGGTCTCATTCAGTGTGCAACAGAACTGCTAATCCCCCCTTGGATAGGGAGCATTCACTAAATGCATCCCAGGGTTGCACTTGTCTTTCATGGCTGCACCAGCAGCAGCTTAGTCATTCTCAGACTGACTCATGCACTGTGGTCTTTCTCCTTTTCTGTCATTTCCAGCTGATGAAGGTTAAGCATGGAGCTGAAATGGAATCTCTGTGATGATTTAACACCCATCAACTCAGAAGACCCTACCTCTAGGGTGTGCACTCCTCTAGAAGGTGTGTGCAGCTGTAAAACAGGGTTTGAGGCCAAGGTTTCTCTTTGTCAATAAAAATCACAACAGAGATCACCCAGAAGACATCCTAAAAGTTCACTCAGATGAATTTCTCTTCTCAGATATCCATCTGCATTTGCCATTCTCTCCAAAATAAAGCATTCCTTAAAACTCCTTGTAATTCAGTGTACTACCATTTGCCTGTTACAATTTCTTTACTCATTTTTCTCCCCATCTCCACTTCAGCATGCTTAAAACTTGCTTATATTTAAATATGTCAATTACACCATCACTTCTCCATATCTCTTCCTTAGCAATGCTCCTTTCACCTCTTCTCTCCCTCTCCTGTCGTTCAGCGGAATTGTCCTGAGGCAAAACAGTTATTCACCTTTAATCCATTCCTAGGTGGTCTTTAACTCAAACCCAGACTTGGCAGCTGCTATTCTTCCCTTGCTCTATTTTTATCTTGGTAAATATGTTCAGGCAGGCAAAAAAAAAAAAAAAAAAAGGACAGGATTACTGCAATGAGGTGGGTAGTTAAATGACACAGTGTGATGAAGAAAGCCAGTTTGTAACACCTCAGAACCTCGTGTTCTGTAACCCAACAAGAACTGAACCAAGAGGCAGAAACCCTGACCAGGGACAGGTGAGATACTGATCACAGCCCTGCCACAAACATCAGCTTGTTCCTAAGAAATAACAGGGTACAGCTGCTATCCTTGTATTGTAGTTACAACTCACTGTATTCAGTTACAACTTCACTGGCTGGTGGTTCACCTCATGTTTTTGATTATTGTTCAGATCCATTTTTTCTGCTTCTGCAAGGTCAGCTCTAAGAAATAATAAAAAACTTATTCACACTAACAAACCTCGAAGCAGTCAGAGAGCATGGAATCTTTTGGCAGCATATCTGGAACTAAATATTTACTGAACACATTTCTAATCTAGGGACTTGGCCAAAATGAGAGAGAAGGCATGTGAAGCCAGCATTTTCCAAAGCAAGCATAAAACCTCACACACACAATGCCACACATCCCCTGCTGAGAGATCACAGAAACCTGGCTGCCCCAGAGATCATTCATCTGAAAGGAAAAACAAGAGTGGACTGGTAGGCTGGGAGGCACATCAGCCAGCCAGCTCAGCTGTGGTGTGCCAAGGAATGGCTGCTGTGACCCTGCCCCATGCTCCTTTTTCTCCAGCAAATATTGCTCCTTGCTCCACTGAGGCAGAACTCCAGCAATGTTTACACTCTGCAGGACTAAGGTGAGGTTTAGAACACCCCATTGCACATGGTCCTGTTGGTGTGATGGGAATGTGTGGTTGCCACCATGGGCTGAAACGAGCTGCTTATTTTTGTTATCACCTTCCTTTTCCCACAGCAACCCTTTCCAATCAAGTAACCCTAACTGATCTTGGAAATCAATCAAACTTCTATGATGTTTACATACAATAGACCACCATGACTCACTTTCATCTGCAATCCTTAAGCTTCAAACACCAGTTTAAAACAGGCCACAGATTATTATAATCATGTTTACACAAGAAGTGTAATATGCCAACCTGTCAAAATATTGTCAATATTTATTCCACATAAATCCATCCCCCCCAAAACTGAAGCAAAACTTAATGAAAGATTAAAAAACTGAGGTAGGCTGGAAAAAAGGTAGAAGCAAATATTTGAATCAAACACTACCAATAGAAGGATGAAGCTAAAAAAAAAACCCCAAAACTGAGCATCAAAAAGAGACACTTGTCTCAAATAAATTGGGCAGCATCAACTAGCATAAAGCACATGAAATTAAAAATTCATGACCTACAGAAGACATCAATTCCAAAGAGGAAGGATGGCAGACTGCCCTTAAGAGTCAGGAGAGAGAAGTGCAGTGCAAACCTGTGTAAGAGGAGGACAAAAGGCTACCTGCATAGAAAAACAGCAAGAAAAGCAAGAAAGGAACGTGCCTTGCTTTCAGAGGATGAAAGAATATAACTAGATGGCCAAGCATCATGACAAGATGAAGTATATTTCTATAAAAGTGGAAATTGGGCATGCCTTTTTCACTGCCACTCCTCAAGGAAAAGTTCATGTGGGAAGGGGCTATGTTATGCTGAAGGGATGCAAGGAATCTTTAAAACCAGACAAAGCTCATTAAGCTACTCCATGTTTCATGTCTCCTCAAGGACCTATATTTTCTATTACATCTGGAGAAAAACAGAGCTGATTTCCACATCATTTAGTGGTGCTTTTTCTGAGAGATTCTGCTCTGTCCCATGCAATGCAAGCTTGGATGGATTTCAGTGGCAGTTGGAAAGTGAAGTTTGCATACAAATGTCAGGAAGGAACTCCATGTTATTTGTACCTAATCTTATTTTTCCATCTGAAGTCATCTGGGGCAGTTTTGTTCCTGCTGGAACCCTGCAGTCCAGGGGAGTTTCAGGTAATCCATATCTTGAATTAAACACTGCACAAACCAAAGGGCTGACACATGGAAAAGTTAACCTTCTTTCTGCCTTGCCCAAGTTCAAATCTGTATAATATGGGGTGATACAAAATGAACTTGAAGGGCTCATAAACTAGCTCTTATTTCCATAGACTTTAATGGAAATAATCCATACTCTCAGCTTTGCTGCACAACTCTCAGTTTACAACAAAATCCTGAAAGTGTAAAAATGTGACGCTAAGATGAATTCAGTAGTTCAGAACATGAAAACAAATAGAGTATTAACACTGCTTACTAGTCATCCCTTACATTCCTATGGGCTAGGAAACATCTCTGACAGAAGTTACAGAATATTCTGAGTTAAAAGGATCATCAAATCCAGATCTTAAATGAATGGCCTGCATGGGGATCTCTTTTTAGGAGTTTGCAAAGTGCAAGGTCCTGATCCCTCACTGCACGATTACAGGGTAACAGAAATTAAGATCTGTAAGGAACCATTTAGTGGTCATGTCAGTCCCCCCAACACAAACAAACAAATTTGTGGAGATAAAATTCTTTCACAATATCAGTTATTCTAATACCCATTCTCTGCTGTTACCTTTTCAATTTCAAAGGCCCACTACAAATCAGTGTCTTTTCATTACCAAGTTATTTTAACTGACTTCTGATATCTTTCCCAGTTTCTCTCTCTAAAATTCTTAGGATCTTCAATATCTACAATGACATACATATACGTGTGTTGCCAACAGAGTTTGCAGCATTGAATGAAAAATTTGTGGGTTTTTTACTCTTGCTTCAAGAATATGGCACAACCAGCATCCATTTTAAAATTTTTCCTTGTTTAGTTTGCTCCTCAATATTCAAGTTTGTCCCAGTTGGGACCTAAAGCCTATACAGAACTGATCACTAATAATGTCAGTTTGATTTTTTGTTGTATCAGATATAAAATGACCTGTAATGTATCTAATCCATACAAAAATCAATGCAAGTCTGAGAAGTTTTTGATCATGGATCAGTAATTATCCAGTAATTGATCATGCATGGTAACAGATAAAAAAGAAGACCAGGAAACTCTCCAGAGAAAAAATAGGATGATAAACTGCATACAGAAGGAAGCTTCCTCCTAATCTCCATCACTCACCATAATTCATGGTCTGAATCAGAGAAGTTCCTCTCTATAAAGTAAAAAGGGGGAAGTTATTGGTGGATATGTTCCAAACCTTGGGTAGGCATCATTTTGTTCAGACCTCATTACTTTTCTACTAAAGGTGCAGCATTACTAGAATGGAATTAGTGACAGAAAATGCCTACTAATAGTAAAGGAAAATATTATTTGCTGTCCTCTTCTGACATATGTTCTGTTAGATCACCACAATACAATGAGCTGACATGCTCATTCAGCTTCCCACAGAGGAAGCTCCAGAAATAAATAATTTTTCTTTCCTAAAAATATTTTTCCACCCACAAACAATGGCTGTTAATTTAAAATTGCCCAACGTGCACAAATCAGTCTTTTTACTCTTTGTTCTGTGACAAAAATGCATTTCATATACCACCATGTTCATTCCTCTCATTTTGCCCTAATCTTCATAAACCTCTGCAGTTCCCTGCCATATTGAACTGCTCCCTATGCTCCAACACATTTTCCCAATTATATTCATAGTGTCCATGCATCACAACATGAAATACTGGACTTTGTACAAAAGGAAGTATTCCTAAACTCACAGTTGCTTGGCAGAATGCTCAAAGTAATGCTACCATTAGAAGCTGCAGCAACTCAGCAAAGAGGATAACAATGTTAGTGAGTAATTTTACCAGCATATTGTGACCTAGGGGACTCCCCACATGTAATACAATTATTGGCTTTGGAAAAATGGAGGACAATGATGTTTGCAATACAACATTTAAGGAAACTTTGTGCCCTTTGGCATCAGGGCCAGCTGGGTGATGACAACTTCACTCAGCTTTCCAGTAGCTGGACATATCTAAAACACGAAGGAAGTATGGGCCTTTGAATTCCTCTATTCCTTGGAAAAGGAATCCTATGGGTAGAGCTGGGGATGAGTGGGGTGCTAAATTGGATGAGTATTTGGTGAGGAGCTAAAATACAGAGAAGTATTTCTTCACTGAAAACTAAATCCTGCTGAATGTTCCATAATTCTGTTGGACAATGACCTCAGGCATTAGCCTGACTTGGGAACAAAAAGCTGGGATAAGTTACAGAGCAGTCTTCCCTTCTCTCCCATGCCAGGGAAACCACATTCTCCAATGTGCTATTTCAAGACAATGTGAGAAGCTTAGAAAACTCCTTTAATCCTCTATTCCCAAGAGTTGGCTTTGGGTGGGCCAGCACTATTTGTGCCCCAACATCTCCTGGTCACTTCTCTGGCTCACACCACTTCACAAGACAGCAGCAGGGATGAAAGCAAACACCTCCTTAAAATTCCCATTGCAATCCAAACAACAGCTGCTATTCCTTCTGAGGATGGCACACGTTTTTCAGCCTGGTTATTTCTCTCATCTCTTTTAAATTCACACATGTTAGAAGATTTGGATTTTACCTCCAATAAATGTTCAGTTATACCCTGAAGCTTTTCATTTCAGAGCTGGTACAACAATAAGAACAGTGGGTCTCTGCTTTTGCTTTGCTGCTAAAGGAGTAACACATTTCATATTGCCCTGGATTGCTGGGTTTGCCTTTCAAAGTGACAGTATGATACATCACTTCAGCTTCTGAGCCTGATCCTTCAGCACAGTGTGCTCTGCACACATCCCAGAGCTGCACAAGAAACCATGGCAGCCTTCAGTCCTGCAGCTGTTCCTTGAGAGGTTCAGACCTTGGTAACACCTTTGGTCATGGATGAAAGATGAGCCAAACACCCATTGCTCTGACTAATTCACCAGTACATAGTACAGATCATCATTTGGCCATAATTCTGAAACTGAGCAGTTCTATGAAGCTTTAACACATGCCCAATTCCGCTCGAGTGCTGGTTGTAATACAGAATTAATGCTTAATCTATTATATCTATATAATTAGTCCTATTTCAATCCTCTCTGTGTCACCTGTGGTCCAAAATGCACTGAAGATAAAATCTTTTACAGTTGCTTTCAGTTTAGATCATGAGATCTGCATGATTATCAGTCTTCACACCTATTTGCAGAATTTTTCACTAGGAAACAAATATTAAATTAGAGGTGCTGAAGTAGTTTTACTCTGAGTGATTTCTTACAGGAGAAGAAATAAATTAAGCTGTAAAGAAATACCCTAATGGGAAATTTGAAGTCTACCATATTTTTAAAATTATGCATTTATTATAACTATCTATGCTTTCCTTCTCTTGCATTTTTTAGCATTAAGATGAACATTTGCATTATGGTAAACAGTGAGGTCTTATACAGAAGCACCATTTGCAAATATTTTTAAGATAATAAGCAAGAACTTCATTAGTCTCAATTTTCTCATTTATTTCTCTGTTTTATTCCTAATCTAATTTTCTATGCAATTTTTCTACCTGAAACTGAAGTACTGTGGGTTTGACACCTTTCACAGTGAAAATGCTTAGGGAATCACAAAAGATGATAAACTGTGAAAGAACAGAGTGCTAGTCATGCAAATTTTGGAGAGATGGAGTTGCAGCATTCCAGTTGGGCCTGGAATGTTGGTTTACCTGAAGACATCTTGTGTCCCCTAGGTTCAAGATTGCATTAGTTTAACAACACTGCCAAACTCTCCCAAGAGCTTCTCTTCTTTCAGCTTTCAGGCAGTTTTTTATCTCCTTTAGATTTGCCATCAAATAAAAATTTATGGGCGTTATATTCAATTTATGGCCATACACAGAAACCTTAAGTTGTTCATCTTCTAGGACATCTGTGAGGCAGTGGACAAGTTTACATGACACCACGACAGTGCAAACAGACATGAGTTATTGCTGGCCCAAGGCAATATGTCTGGCATGGCACAGTGCAAAGCCATCTAAGTCTTATTAACTCTAGTTTAAGGTGAGTTTATTTGGTTGCACTAATGCTAATTTAAGGAGGTCATTACTCAGTGACATTCAACCTGACTGCAGCCAGCCAGCTCAGGTGTCTTTGCACTGAATTCCTCAGCATTATAGGCTGCAAGGACAATAGAGACAAAGGTGCAAGTTGTTGGAAAGATGGAAATTATGTTTCCTCATATCTTCAGTGGCAGCACTGATAGGCAGTTTTACTGCCAATCTCTTTAAGTTTCTATCATTCTCTCCAAGTCAATCAACTCAGGCTGTGATGCCTTCTGCATTTTTATATTCCAGCTGAACACATCTCAAGAACATGAGGAATACTGAGATGTCATGGTACTAATGATATTGCAAAAATGTTCTGATGCCCAACAAAATCAAGATCCAGATTTATGCTGGAAACAGTCCAGAGATCATTGCTGAAAGAATCATTTCACCACATTAAGAATAAAGAAAACCACAATACTACAAGACCCTGTGAGACAGTAATTTGTAATTATTAATGTGAATCAATTCAAAACCAATAGAACACAAGATAAATGGTAAAAAACATAGTTGCTAAAATTTCTACTAGCTTTCCTCTATTTCAACTCTTTATTTCTCCATTGTCCCCACTCTAATTTCGACCTCATCTGATTTGCTTTGAACAAGACCTGGTGGGATTTTTTTCCTGAAAACAAGATAAATCAACCATTTGCAAAGATGTGAGCAGTTCCTTTGATTTATCTCAGCAGCCACAAGCAGCTATCATTAGGACTCCCCCTCCCTGGAGATGCTCTAAAGCTATCTGGATGCCATGCAGAGTAATGTGCTCCAGAGGACCCTGCTGAGCAGGGAGGTTGGATTAGATGACCTCCAGCTGTCTCTTCAAACCTTACCCAGTCTGTGATTCTGTGAAATAGACAAGGTGAATATTTACCAATATTCCCTATAAGAACTGAAGCAAAACTGTAATGTCAGGAAAACAACATTTAAATTACTAAAATACTCATTCCCCCTTTATATGCCATAATCCAACATCTTCACCTCCTTTTTGTAAGCTACATGATGCAGTTGTCATATATTTCATCACGTGATATGAAATTAAGTCAAATATTAAAAAAAAAAAACCAACAGAAACTCTGTATATAAATAGGAACCTGGTCTGTATGACACAGACAGCAATGCTGCCATTCTCCTCCAACAGGAGAACACAGATCATTAAAGTAATACTGTAAGAAGTAGACAGTTGCAAGACTGACATTTTAATATATGAAAGGCTAGTGCAAAAACAAGGAAAATCATCTGTTCTTCATGTTCTTCACTGTTAGCCAGGACAAGAACTTAATAGCGGGGGAAAAAAAAGCAGATTATCATCATTAGTTTTCTTCTCTTTTTTTAAGGAACAAACACAACTTTCTAAATGTGAAGATAATTAAGCAGTGAAACAGATTGCCTAGGGAAGCTGGGAAATCTCAAACTCCAGAGATGCTACATAATAATTGAGACAGGTCAAAAATGACACTTAAGCCTTCCATCTTGCTTTTTTTAATTACTATCTTACGAGCATGACTTTTTAAATGGCACAGCTTTTTAATAAATACAGTGTGTCAATTAACATGTCTGAGGATTATACATCTCAGTTGGCTTATGCTAGGAGAATGAAACATTGAATAAATACTGAAATTATTTTATTTATTAGAAACACTTATTTTCTAATTAAGAGGAAAATGCACTCTTGCTTGTATAACTAAGGGATTCAGCAGTGTTCCCAATGAGGCCAAAACTCTTCCCATTTTAGTGAGATAGCAGTAATTATGAGCATCATCATCTACATAAGACTTTTTAATACAAAATCAAAAGAAAAAGCAAACAGAACAGTCTTTTGCTTAAGAAGAGAAAAAGCACCCTCATGCTTTGCCAAAGGAGGTTGGCATGGATGACAAGTTCCTGCTGGATGAGAGAGAGAACAACATACTAGCTTCTCCCTACAATGTGCTTATTTTCTTAATTACATTATATAAAAGGAATTTCATTCCATCTGCTTCATTGGTGACAATTTGCTCGTATTATGGAGTTACTACAAAAGTCAATGACACAAACATAACAAATGTGAAACAATAAAACACATGCAAAGTAAGAATGACTCTATTAGTTTAAATGTTCAGGCTGGTTTTCATGTCCAGTTCCACATTATAATAAAAAAAATTGCTCATCTTGCTAATCACATAATTTTTAATATGGGTTTTGCTCACTGCTACAATTTAATCTCTTCAGACACTGAAGTCTTTATAGGACAGAAATCATTTGTCTGCTTAAAGCAATCTCAGTATTGCAATTTGGGTTCTGATGGGGCTCTGCTTCACTAAGATCTTCATACTTAATCACTGAATATCTAAAATGAGAATTTTGTATCAGCAGGGCTTAAGGACAGAGCTGTGGAAAAGGAAACCCATCCATCTTCCAAAGGATAAGCGTTCCCTTTCCATAAAGTGGGAAGAAAAACTTGTTTAAACCAAAGGTTCTCTCTCATTTAGAAGACTGAAGCATTCTCTCTATTAAAAAAAAAAGAAAAAAAGAGCTTTTCAGTATTTATAAACAAATGACAATGATCAAGGACATGGTAGGAAAAGGTGTTCTCACAAAATGACATGGGACACTGGAACTTCATAGCTGAAGTAAGAAAGTGACTGACAGAATTATGTGCTGTCACAAAATACCAGCAGAATGGATATCAGAATCCTTTACTCTTTCACAACTGAAGTCCAAAGGGTTATGCAAAAATTTCCCAGGCCCTTAGTAAAGCTTGAAAAATACTAATGATGCTAATGAAGCCAAAGTCTGATTGAGATTCAAGGAAAAACTGGACCCATCTCTGGACAGTTGATCACAGAGGTGTCCAGAAATGAAGTTCAGAAATGGCAAGGGGTGAAGGAATTACGTGTCTAACACTTTAGAATTTATGTTAACCTCAAAGCTATTGGCTTTCAGAAGAGTAACTTCCTTGGGCAGAGTAACTGCTTTCTTCTGAGATCTGTAAATTGACCTCTGAAACACCCAGGACTGGTTACTGTCAAACACTCTGCAGATGTAATACCATATGCTCCTTCCTACGCTTTGTTTTCAGAAACAATGCCATGGAGATGCCCTGAAAATGCCCACTAACTGGTGTTTTTCCTCAAAGAAGAAATTCTTTCTGCTAAATTTCCTAAAAAGACAACTGAATCATTACCATTTGAGTAAACCTGTGGTTTAAAATCAATGCAACATTACAACAATCAAATGTTGCTCATATTATTTAACCATTAAACAGAAACATAAGAAGCTGAAGTTGTAATAACATTTCCATTGTAAGCAGAGTTCACATGTCAAATGACTTAGTCCATTCTAGTTTGTGACTGCATACTAAGAGGTGTTATAACATGTTTGGCCACCAACCTCAAAATTATTAAATCCTCCCCACTTATTTCAATATGGGATACTCAGCTGCATTCAAAATACATTCTTCCCATGAACTTCCAGTTTACTTGTGCTGTGCAGTCAGTCTTTCTGCAAACTGCAGAAAGATTCTACGCGAGGAGAAAAATCCTTTCCCCCCCATTTCTGCCACACAGCAGATTCCCACACCTTGGGATGAAAAAGGTCTTTGAAAGCTAAGCCTGTTGCCTCCATGTAGTAAGCAAATGTGACCTTGCTGGAACTAACAGCAAGTCCATGATACCTAAGGCTGTGTATGGATGAATATTATTTTAACTAGCCTCATTAATTTAAAAAGAGAGTTTCGTCCTGTGGAATGCACAATGACAAGATGCCTTCTGGGTTGAGTTCTTAAAACCTCACAGCAATAGCTTTTCTAACTCTCTTTCAAAAGGAATTTTAATTCTGCCTCAAATTCATCTGTTTATTAAAATGGGATGCTACTTCCTCGCTTTAAAGAGAAAGGGAAAAGTAGTGTTAATTTGTAGTAGTCCTAATGCATGAACCGTTGCCCTCTTGGGTGCAATACTGCCACTGGAAAAGCAATGCAAGATGTTATCTCTGCAGTAATAAAACCAAGAAAACATTTCACAACAGCAGAGTGCCTTAATCCCCCAGGCTTTACAGAGATACCAGTACAGGAATTGCAGCTCTCTGAAATGCAGTCACACACACTCAACTTGGTGCCATTGGATGAACCTGCTGCATAAGGCTGAGGCAGCTCAGCCACTCACAGGGCAGCAGAGAGGAGGAATTGAACCATCTCTGGGAAATCAGCTGGGAAATTCCAATGGAAATTTAGGTAGATTGAATACAACCTGGTACTTAAACAGATCTAACATTTCCAATTGTATAATTTTAATAATAAATATTCAACATGTGACACAACTCCCAGTTTTCAATCTGTTGTTGGATAAACTGGTCTTATATTTAAATGACCTCAAAGAGAAAAAACCCTATCCACTGTCAAGGTTGGAAAAGAGATATCTGGGACAAAAACACCCCACGAAGTCCTGTAGATGTTAACTGGCCTTTAGGAAGTCATTAAATACTAGTATGACTGACAAGCTTTAAAACAGAAAAGTGCCAGACAGAAAACAATTTAAGCATCAGTATCTCAAAGGACAGCAAACACTGTCTTCAGCTGTAAAATACATTGTTCCAAAGCTTTTGTGCATGAATCATGGCTTTTTTGTTTGGTTTACTTGTAATGCAGTGATGAGCAGGAAGATGGAGGAAGGAGACAGCAAAGCAGAAGGCGCTCCTATCTTTCCAGCAGGCCCCTAAAAGAGCTCTCAGTTCATTAGAAAAGCCCTGGAGAGTCCCCTTCTCTCGAGCTAATCATCTTGGAGAGCTCATTTCTCTGCAGTCTGTCTGTCCAAGACCAACAGAACGACCATTTTTAATCTGTGCAGGCTAAATTGAACCAACGGGGGCTGGCTGAATCATTAAATTAATGAATCATTAAAGTTTGTTTTTTGTGAGAAGCAAGTGTCTGAGTAGAAAAATAACATAAGAAAGGCAAGAGCTCTGAAGTGCAGTGGTTTCCTGCTGGCTGCACAATATCCATCATAGCAGGACTCGGGAATCCATCTTCACATAATGTTTCATCCCACTCTCAGTAAGGCCCTGGATAAGTCCCATCTCTCAAAGTCATATAAGTCAAACTGTACTTATTACTAATTCAGGCTGAGCAGTGCAACAGTACTAACTCGAGCATGAAATACCAAAAGCAGCAGATGTCCAGCAACAACTCTTTTCCTACAAATAAACAAACTAGAGTGTTGAATTCTTGAGTAGCATCTAAAGAACACCAAACTTCACTCAGGGACCCAACAGAGAACTAAAACAAAGCAAAGAATACTGCTGTGAGATGCTGAATTTCCTTATAGGGGCAAAAAATGTCTAAGAAAGTCAAATGAAATCAAATTTATATCCTAGAAAGGAGGAGGAGGAGGAAGAAAATATCCATAGATTGAAATAGCTTATTTTATTGAACTTTATTTACATAAAGATGAGCTTATGTAAGTCCATCATTGTTCACAAAGAAATTCTCAGTGTCAATTCAGTAAAACCACTTTAATTACTACTTTGAGTAGACACTTTTTTCATGTAATTATTTCAGGCACTCTTCTCTAAAAACAGAGTTATCAGCTTCACAAAAGGTGGGGATTAAAAGACTGAAGAATCAAATTATTCCCTTTGTTTAGAGCTACTTGCTAAACTCCCATTTCCCCCCAGCTGCCATACATAGCTTTCCCATAAAAGGAAACTACTTTGGCTAACTTGAGTTCAGAAGCAAAAAAGTCTTTTTGACCCTGACCTGAGAAGTACCTGCAGCAAAACTTTCAAAGAATGGAAGAGGAAATTTCACTATGAGACCTAATGTTCTCTGCATGATGGGACATGGTGGGCTGAGGCACAAAGAGGAGTTCTCAGCTAAGAGAACTTGGGTGAATGCAGTGCTATTACAAAACCATTCTGGGATTCACACCCACACAGAGACATTGGATCCAAGAGACTTCGAGGCACAGAGTGACTGCTACATCTTCAGCATCCCCAACTCAGTCAGGACCAGATAACCCTACTGATATTGTGCACCATGTGCCAGAGATTTCTAGGCTGCACCCAGCTTAAACCAGTTTGAAACAAGGGAATCAGGAAATCCTATTAATGCTGAGCTATCAGACAAGACCACAAAGTGTTCCTTGTTTTACACCTGGAGGTTCAGGGGATGAACAGCAAAGTTCCTCTTGCAGCATTCCCAGTTTTGCAATACAACACTCTGCTTGGACACTTCACTGTGCCCAAATTTATTGTGCTGTGCAGTGGAATAGGCCTCACTCCTGAGGAGGATGACTGTGCTTTGGGATGGTGAGAAACACAGCACATACTGAGCACTACAACTGCTCCCTGCTGATGGAGTTTGGTACCTTCATTCCTTGATACTGAACCATATTACAATGATGAGTTACCATGAGCTATCTAATACCATTGCTTAACTGGTTTTATGCCACTGCCCTCACAAAAGCAAATATTTCCTTAAATATAATTCTTGTGTGCATTTTCCACAGCTGCCTTGTGAGAAGAGAAAACATTCCTCCACTCAGGAGCACTTTTCTTTGGCAGAGAAATGATGCAGAACTCTATTCCTGCTACAAAACCATCACACTACCATCTTTTCCCTCTCTCCTGCAAAAAACTGCTCAGTCTCAGTGTTGGCTGAACAAGCCAGCTCCACACAACACTCCCAGATACCAGCCACAAACACTTCACAGATTTGACTGCAAATGCTTTCTAGAATCCGTGTCCAGAACTATCTCTCTCAGAAACATCACCACAGTATGTTAAGTGACATTTAGACCTCAGACACTAAAGGAGCATGTTCTACATCAGTGGCACCACTATCTCATTTAATATATAGGACAGCTGTTGAGTTACATGTCCCTCCACAGCACTCACATACCCATTAGATTGCCTGGGGCTCCTCTCTTTGAGTCTGCTAAAGGCAAACTAGTTTGCAAACAGCATGTATTTTATGTGAAATACTGCCAGGAAGAGAAGGAAAGAATCTAAGGGAGAATATCCTCAAACATAAATGCTAAAGAAAAAATAATCCTATGCTTTTTATTTATTTACAACAAAGCTGCTCAATTTAGAAAAGACAGATGTCATCCACATTCACAATCTTAAAAATATATGTATAAATAAAGAGTGCACCTGGCAGCTAAAGTTACTGATTTTCAAATTCCTGTGGTACAATAAATCTGAATAAATTGAATTAGGCAATTTAAAAAGACAAACTACTTTGTTCCTGTAAAATCAGTGCAGGGTATAGAAATGAAAGCTTTTGATTTCCATTTCATCTTGATACAAATAGCAGAGATACTTTGTATCAAAAAGTACATGAGATGTGAAAGCTTCCTGCCGGAAAACACTGCTAAAAGAAGAGATAGATCCTCTTAATTAAGGTTGTCTTGTATTTGTCTCCATAAAACAGACATGATCAATAAGTGCAGAATAAAATTGATTGCTGCAGCACATTTCATTAGGTGAAGCAAATGTCTCCATAGAGATTAAGCATGTCTTTAATATCTAAAGGTGGTAACACCTGTCTGCTTGAAATTGTGATCTCTCTGGGGCAAGGTTAAAAAACCCAAACCTACCCAGATTACTAGTGGCTGCATAATTCCTTCTGCTGTCTCCCTCACTCCAAATCAGCAAACCCCACATTACAGGAATTATCTTTAGGGCCCTTATCTAATTGACCCTTTGTACTAGCACTAAATGGCTCATCCATCCCTAGCAACAGCTGCTCTCCTGAGCAAGGTCCTGTCTGTCACACGTCTGCATCAGGGTCACCCTGGAGCTCCTGCAAAAAGCAGCTGGGGGGACAGGGAATGGTGCTCCTGCATGGCCAAGACAGGCAGGGGAGGAGGGATTCTGCATGCTGGAGGGGTGGAGCAGCAAAGGCACCCTGCCAGAGGAAGACAAATGGTGAGGACAGTTCCCAAGGAGAAGGCTGAGCACAGATTCACTGCCCTTCCCGCCCCGTGTGTGCCTTCTCCCAGCTTCCTCTCACCCTGTTTTTTTCCCCACGTTGCTAAGTCCCTGTTTTAAAAGGAATGCAGCCAAATGGTGAATAATGTGCCAGTGCAAGGGGATGAGTCAGGCAGGGATGGATGGATGGATGGATGGATGGACGGATGGACGGATGGATGGATGGATGGATGGATGGATGGATGGATGGATGGAATACACACACTCCACTGCATATGGGGACTCTGATTTGGTGAGCTTTGCCACTGGTTCTTACTTCCAAAAGGGGTCCTTGGTTACTTTTCTGTTTTCTCCAAACACCTCACCTGTGTGTGAGGGAATGAGAACGCAGAAGAGGGGTCTGGCACCACAGGAAGTGTTTTGCAGCAGTGTAAATGACTAACAGAGGATGTGAAGCCCTGAAAAACCAATCCCACTGTTGTTTTATGTTTTCTTTCGCAGAAGGATAAATAAAAATGCTTCTTGGAAGCCAAACAATAGGAAGGATCAGAACAAAAAGCAGCTGAACAAGCATTACCCCTTCATCCTGCACCTTTGCTGAAGTGAGAACTATTATAGGACTCAAGCTACTTGGAATGGCATGAAGCAATTTTCTGCCAGCAAAAGCCCTGAGCTGAGGAATTACTCTGCACCCGGGCTCAGATCCCTCTAGAGCTTCCACACAGCCAAAGATTCATGAAACGTTCCTCCACCCAAAGTTGAAGGAATTGTTTTCATTGTAACTACAGTCACACCATCTGTCTGAGTTGCCTAAACAGTACCATGTGCACAGTTTGAGCTGCCCTCTCAGTACAGATATTTACATGCTCTTGCACAATACACTTACTGAAAGATGGATGAAAAAGGAGGCATAATCCTACTGAGGCAGCTGCAGGGAAAATTTAGGGAGAGGCACTTGGATTTGGCATGACTTGGGATGTTCAACAAATCATTAAAACATCTCATCAACAATCCAAAAACACATCCACATCCCTGCTTGATGGGAAGGTAGAGGCCTGGGAAACAACATTCCCACTTTCCCCGTTCCTACTGAAATTTACACTTCTGTTGCTAAGTAAAAGTTTAAGTCCTGCAAGAGATGACTAAAAGGTGATGAGTTCTTCACTACCTGACTTGAGAAAATTTTGGTCAACTTCTGACACTGACTTGGAAGAACCATCACTGTAAATAAGTCACTTGTTAATGAAGCCTTTTCTGAATTAAGTTTTATGAGCACTTCACTCTTTTCATGTTTTCCCTTCAGACCAGCTGCAAACCAGCAATGAAAAGACACAATTGGTACTTAAGCAAAACCCACAAAACTCACATGGAAAGACTAAGAGGGTAACTGCAAGCACCAACCACCAGTTTGTGGGGCTGAGGTTTGTGTCTCCACACTCTCAAACCTGAGAAATCCATGACAAACAGTTTTTCTGGGTTGTGACTAATCGTTCCCAGTGAAAGGAGATATTGGCCAGCCTTGTCTAAACAAACCAGATGAGGCATGTTCAGGAAAGGTGTTAGCTAACGTTTTAAACACCACTTAGATCCTACTTTAGGTAAACAGTTTAGCTAAAGCAGTTGGTAAACACTGGCCATTTTCCTAGTCTGGACAGTGGCAGAAGTTGCTTGGTCCAGTTTTTCACTCTGGTGATTTATATAAACTATTTTGCTTTAAACAACTCCTCAAATGGGTTTAGCTATGATGTCCACTACTCAGGTGTGGCTGGAGTATACCACAGCATCAGTGGGCACATCCATGTCTTCCCCTTCTTTACCACCTACTCAGAAACAACAGGCTTCTACTGAGGTGGGATGAAGTAAGCACATCCTCCAAGATAAAACAAGGCTTGTACATTGAGGGAAAATGTTTTGTTGAGCTGACATAGCAGAAAAAACGACTTTGAGACACATAAACTGTTTTCTTCACTTCTTCTGTTCCTGCCCTTGGACCATCCCACCTCCAATAAAATTTCTTCCTCTAATGAGATGAACTGCCCTACTGGTACCTGTTACTTACCATTGTCTAGATCACCCAGAAGTACTGCCAAAATGGCATCAAGGTTTTAGGGATCTACATCCACATTTAAATAATATGAATCTCAAGCAGGTGACAATTTATTTAAAGGAGACTCACTTATAATGGGACTGACTCTTTTTCAAACCTGCAGGAAGTTACAATAGGGGTGGTTCTGATGAAGTTCTGGTTTACAGGGAAGAACCCTCTCAGGGTTCAGAAGGGAAAGGTGACTAAATCTTCTGAGTACACAGGCAAAGAATAAAAGCAAGGAAATGAGGATAATGGGACTTAAAGAAGCTTCACTAAATTCAGGGAACTAGCTTTAGAAAGAAAACACTGGAAAGCTGCCAGAGGGAAAGGATAGAAGCAGGACAGAAGCAGGAGAGTAGACAAGAAGGTATTTGCTTCTCAGATTCACAAGTTTTGAAAATCCAACACAGAAACCACTTCTTGTGGCCCAGTATGAATGTGAAGTAACAGCAAACCTCCCTTACCCCAAAATCAGAACCTACATCACAAGAGCAATGCATGCACTGAGGGACATGAAAGATGAAAAGGGAATATTCTATAAATATACCAGAAGGAAGGAATAAATGATTGAGAGAGACTAAAGTAATCCATGCTTTTATTGCTTCCATGTCTAAAAGAGCTTAGCTATGGCCAGAACCTTCACACAATTCCAAAAATCTGTCAAAAATACAAACAAGAATAAGGAAGGAAGCAGCTAAAAAATGTAAGACAGGGTAAGTGCAGTCAAGCCTGCAGTTCTGGTGAAACCCAATACTGAATTTAATCAGAAAAACACAAACCTGTGAATCATGGCCAATCATCTTCAAAAATCTCCCATTAACATTAAACACTCAGCAAAATGGGAAAGTGAAATGTTGCAATTCTCTCTAGAAAAAGAAGGCTTTGGGTAATAATTAGAAGCAGAGGGTGAAAGACCTGGATTAGCTTAAGAAGAAGGAAGGTGAGAGGCCACAGTAACTTTATATATTTTAGCAATATTTAAAAAGACAGCAATTAATTGTTCATCACATTTACAGAGTAAAACATGAGTAGTTGGCTCTATTTGCAGTTGAGAAGGTTTATTAAGGTCAGACTCTAGGGAATTTTTCCCTAAATATGGACAGTTGAGGATGGGAACATGTTCCAGGAATACTTGTTGACCTGTGTTCATTAAAAATGCTTATGAATAAAAAAAACAGCTTTCAGGAACATCTTGGGATATTCAGCTGTGCCACAAAAAAGGGGAGTGAGTAATGAAAAATGAAGCTCTGTAGTTTCTTGAAGTCTCTTCCAGGGGTAGATTAAATTTCTGATTCCCAGAGGCTTCAGGAACAAACCTGAGCTGATATTGGGGGGGAAGGGAATAAAAGAACAAAGCAGCAGAAAGCAAAGCCCACCTGCAGGTAGCTGCTGGTCTCACAACTTCTGGCTCTTTTAGAAAAGCTGAACTGACTTTGCAAAAGGATTCAGAAGAATATGCTTTTTTTGGACAGTGAATCAAACCTGAATCTGTGCTATGGGTGCTCTGAAGTGCTCCCAGAAAAGCCTCCTAGTTGGCTCTTTAGGCTGAGAAAAAAGCCTTCACACAAACCAACCCTCCTGAACAATATTCACTGCTCTTAACAACAATGACATATCTTAGAACATTAACTACTTCACTTGAAAAACAAGCAAAATCCTGCTTGCAATGAGGGGTAGTGTATGTGACCCATATTAGACATGGACTAGACCAGAGTTCTCTTTCTCTAAGCTGCCAGCAGCTCAGAGACCCTTGCATTTAATCAACTACTGGAGCTGGGGAAACATTTCCTTTGCCTGAGCATTGCTGAAGTGACATCACTGGTGTGAAGAAAAGAATTTGCACCATGACTGCAACCAGAAGTTTCTGTGCCATTGGGGTGGTGTTTAGAGCAACTAAACAGAAAGGCTCTCTTGATAGAGATGTGCTGCTTATTATTATCTGCTGGACAACAAAATTTACTGACAAAGTCTTTGGTGAACGAACTCAAAAATGAATGTTTCTTTCCCTTCCCAAGATAAAAATGTCATTCTAGTGAAAATAAATTTTTCTCTCGCTTTTTTTAAAAATAAAAAAATCACAAGTGTTTTTTGCAGGGGCAGATTCCTACAACAGGAGGAGGCACATCTATGCCAGACATCATACTATTACCATAAAATACCTTCCACAAGTGAGTCCTCTTGTACCTGAGTAAAGAACAGTAGTGCTTACACCACCAGCTCCTGGCTGCATGCCCTGTAGGACTCAGAGATCATCTTTCCTCTGGCCAGGACTAGTAAATGCTTCTAATTATAGCTAAAAAACCTCCAGTATGGAGGGAAGTCGCTGTCTGCCATAACATTTAGAGTAGTTATACACATTAAAATGTTGGAGAAACACGATCTAGTGATAGAGTGAAACTGGCTCAGTAAGAATTGCTGTGAGATTGGGAGGCTGATACAGAGGTATTTTTAAGCAAGCAGTTAAAAGCAGCCCTCCAACAGTTTGCTGCTCATGAAATTAGTAAGGCACACAAACAAAAATATTTTGGGAAATTTAACTTCAGGATTGTTTTTGTGGAAAGAAGAACACGTTCCAGATAACTGAGGCTTTGGTAAGTTTAATGCTGACCATGTATTGTAAATACTCTTCTATAAAGGCACACAGCTACAACCCAGTGTGGTGAACACACATTGTGTGCAAAGTTTAACATGTTCAGTTTGTATGCAGATGGAACATCAAGCTATGAGTACACCTGCTTTATGTTCCTTTTCTTCTGACTGTTCTTGTGAAACACAATGAACTGAAAAAGCCCTGAATTACAGGCTGACTTGAGATCTGTATCTTATTTTGGATTACTTAAGCTACATCTCTGGATTTTTACTGTTCTATTCTATAGTTATTACAAACATAACAGATGCTCAGTGTACTTCCATTGCCATCAGCAGCTCTGCCTATTCCTGTGTTATCCTGAAACACAAATGCTTAGCAAAGCTGTCTGGGGAAGCTCTTCAGCTTGTGGGTTGGTTAAAGGAAAAATGGGAATTATAAGCATGTACCTTACAAAACAGCAGTATAAAAAATAAATTTATCCAAGCAGTAAATGGAACACCTATCAAAGGAGAGAAACAAAATTCAACAAGAAGCCCGGTTCAGTGGCTTCTACCCACCTACACCTGTACATTATCTCTAGTACAATATTATCTTGAAGAAGTGCCCTCACACTATAGTTCCTGGAACTACAAAATTTACACAATTCCCACACAATAAACAAAACCCAGCTGCAGATACTCTGAAGGGAAATTAACATTAAAGAAAGAAGCCCTAACAGAAAATACAGTTCCATTCAGTGAGCAATGAAACCCTACAATAAACACTTTCAGGCCATTCCATAATCTAAAATCTGTATAATAAATAATCCTCAGAGGGGAAGCTGAAAATTCTTTTCTACACCTTCAGCTTGGACTCCACAAATGCCATTGAGGGATCCACTGAGGCTGTCTCTCAGCAGTTACTCTACAGGCAGCACATGGTTTATGCATCACATCACCATCACTGTGTGGTCCTCATACTGGACTATTAGAAGCCCTAAAGCCAGGCTTACTCTACTATCAATCAGTGTCTCTGAAAAAGCTGAATTTATAACACAATTTTTATGAATGCTTTGTCATCAAATGGCTTCCAATGTCTAATATCAGAGAAGTCCTAAAAAGTTTGGTTTCAATAAAAATTCTGTAAATATATTTATGCTGTGTATAAAAAAGCATACCCCAGTGAAGAATACAACATCATTTCCCCAAATGTGTCAGCTTTGACTGCCAGAACTTAATTTTCAAGCCACACAACTGGGTGATGCATATGCTCACTAGTTGCAAAGATTCTGTTTTAACAATTATTTTACTTTTTGTTTCAAATATCAATATTGTTTATGAAAGCTTTCTGTATATTCCCCAAGTTCAGGAAAAAAAATAAAAGGGAAGCTACAAACCTAGATGAATATATTTTCAGTGATGCAGTTCACTTATGAGACATTGCTTATTTTTGCATAAGCTTAAGAAGAGACAATCCTCTCTGGCTTACATGGTACACAGCATTGCATAGAGGAGTATTTTCTCAACTTTGAAAAAGTGGGTTTTGCTAGTGACACTGCTCATGGACTGCCCTACATCCCTTTGGTCACAAACAATTGCCATGTCTTTCCAATTTGGGGAGAATTTGGTGGAATCAGCTGCTAAAAGTTTCTGAAAGTGGCAATTGGAAAGCACCTCCTTGGCACAAACTTGGCTTCCCCATGTCCCTTACCCAGCTCAAGGCAGTGTGATTCTGGAGACAGAGCTGCACCAAAGGGGCTCTGCAGTGCTCAGAGCAAGGTGCCCAGAGAGCAGAGAAACCTGGGCTCTCACCTCATAGACACCTGCTTTGGTGTCTCCACAGCATTTTTGGGACACATCCACCCTCCCCCAGAGGATGCATCTGCACCTGGACCAACAGGGACACTGTCTCATGGTGACAAGGGAGCCACAGGCAATGCTACAAACGGCAACTTCACTTTCAGTTTCCCAGGAATGTGCAGGAGAGGTTTATGCTGGCTCCACTGGAAGTTGTCCTGCAAACAGGGCTTTTACAGGACTGTCTCATGTCCCTGGGAAAACCACTTTATTTTCTAGCAGAAGTCATGGGAACAGGTTAAGAGCAGGAACACTGGCATGTTCCTCCAATGCTCAGCAGAAAGTGGCTTTGTGTCCCCTTACCCTACTGCCAGCAGGGAATGGGGCAGGGAGGGGACACAGGGACCTCACTGCACCAAGCAGGATTTTTAGCTCATGAACACAAATGCTGGTTCCAGGGTAGCTGGGATCATGGCCTTTTCCATCATTCCAATGCATTTCCTGCCTCAAAGGCTCTGGTTATGTGAATTAAACTGTGACTAGAGAGGCCCTGAGGTGGCAGAGCAGGATTCCAAATCCCACTGTCCACCATCTCCCTCCCTCATGAGGCCACGCTTTGTGTGGTGACCTAAGTGCCAAACCCTGATTTTTCAGTAAACTCAACTCCTTAGAAGCTCTGTGTAAAAGAAAAGCACAAGTGAGTGCAGACAGCAGAAGAAGGAAGGGAGACAGCCAAAGTTCAGAACACAAGGAGGGGTTAATTTACACATCCTACACAATTTCTGCTCTTACTGTGGTACCCCATTGCCCTGCCCCTGTCAAGCAAGGGCTGTCCTGGGCTGGTTCACTGCAGTGGCCACTGGGCCACCACCCCCTTCACACTGGGCACCCAACTGCTGCTTCTGACCCCAAGTCCTGCCTGTACCCTCAGCAGGCATGAACATGGGTTGCCCCCTCTCCCCAGATACTATTTTACACAATTTCTGGGAGCCTCAGCCACTTTTGAGACCTCTTCTGCATTGTCAAACATGGTAGAGAACCAGCAAGCCGGTTTAAATCTATCCTGCTGAGGGAAGGAGGTGAATTCACAGACAGTGTGATCACACAGCCTGATTTACTTGGAAAGTCAGGCTGAAAATCCCAAACAGAAACAGAAAAGCCTGTCAGAGGTTGTTTCTAACATCTGCTGGAACGAGAGTGTGGGTTCTGAGGAAGAGCTGCAGGAGCTGGCCTGCTTCCTCCCCCATCCCACGCTCAGGGGTATGGCTGAAGGTGCCCCTCACCAGCACTGTGGGGACTGCACCCCCTGGCCTGGCCCAGAGGGGAGGGGAACAGGAGACCAAGCCCTACACAGAAAACAAGCAGACACAGTGAGTAAGCAGGCCCTTCCTGAGGTACAAAAATCACACTCCTTCAGACCCTAAACCCCCAATGTTCTCTGCAGTCGTGATTGGGCTTCTTTCCCCAGTATAAACAACAGACTTTGCATTTTTAAAAATGAAATTCAGAACAAAGCCCATCAGTACCCTGCAATCCAGAAGGCAGAGGAGTTTCCAGTTTTGTTTTCCTCAGGTCCCCTCTGCAGGGTCACCTCCTCCTCACATGTGTCCCCCCTTGGCATTAAAAGTAACAGGAAGATCCCCAGCACCCAGGTGAGCCCCAATCACTGGCACTGTGCACCTGCACTCCAGACAGGACTAAACACAAGGCACAATGCTGATTTGTTTCTAGTAGTACACCAATTTACTAGAAAAAACCTCACAAGTAAAACAGGGCGAAGCTCCAGGCATTCACAAACTGCTCACAGAAATACAGCCACGCTTGCAGGGTTTCATTTGTTGTTTAAGCATATGCAGTCTCGGATCCCTAAACTGTCAGCAATTCCACTGGCATACATACAACTGACAAAACCACTCAGCCTCTTCCGCAAAAATTTCCAGTCCTCCCATGATGTTCCAATTAGATCAGCTACTAATAACTGTCAGCTTTGCAAATAATTTCACATCATTCACTTGGGCAGAAATCTTCCTTACAAATCCATGACTGGGATTGAAATAACCAACCATCACTCACTCTCACACCAAAGCACAGCCACATTTCATCCCATTAACTTTCCCTTCAATGCCCCACAGTGCTGCCCTAGTGATGCTTTTCCATGTGTTTCCTGAGTTACAATATACACAGAAACATGTGAAAGTAGGAGGACCCAGGGCAGCAAATAATCACCTTTGGGTCCAGTACAGCTTTCTGCACAGCTGAAGGACTGCCCTAAGGATAGCCTTTCTTAAGAACTTTCTGCCATATGGAATTCAGGAGAGCACATCCACTCTTTAACTCTGATGCTATCAGTCTATCTTCTTCCTAATCTGGGAAAACGATTAAGAGTTGTGAAAACCACAAAAGCACAGATATTAAAACGTGCTCAACAGTTCCAAAAGCATGATGAGGTGAAAATCTGACCTGTTTGTAATGGTAACGTTTTTCTCTACTTTCTAATTTACTTCAACTCAGAGAAAATACATGGCAGTCAGTGCAGCATCCAAAATTAAATCTTGGCCTAGCAATCAGAGACAAAGCAGTCAACAAAAGCTGAAGAATTTCTTTCATCTCCTGGTTTTTGTTTTAAGAAATGCGTATCTACTTTGAGCTTTAGATTGGGAAGCTTTTGATCTTGCAGGGCAATGGAAAGGAAACCTCTGCAGGAATTTGCAGCTCATGCTCTGCTGGTAGAGGGCAAACTTTCCTTATCAGAGCAGGCACAGGACAGGAGGACGCCTCTTTGCCCCCAAATTGCAGCTGTGGGCTGGGATACATTTATACTGCTACCTGCCCTGAACTATCACAGTATTGCACACAGTGGTGCAATACTCTTCTAGTAAGTGGCTACATTCCTTTTCAGAGGTGGGTGCAATGACTCATTTTCTATATATAGACTCGTTGAAGTACAAAATGCTGCTGCTTTTTTTTTTTTTCTTGTAGTTGTTCTCAACATATGCTTTTCCATGTCTAATTATTATGTTATTGAAACAGTATGCTGAATATTTATGAGACTGAAATAAAAGTTAACTGTGCCATTCCTCATAAATGTAGATTTAAAACGTTTTTGGTCTTTATTGTGAAATTTTCATGATTCAAAAGTAATCCAACAAGAGCATTCCCAGACAAATTATTTCCTCTACCAGTTTTGTCAGATCCAGTTTAGTTGTTCAAGCATTACAGGATTAAAAAAAAATCCATCTATGTTTATATATAGTAGTACATTAGAATATAATAGAATCCAGTCAACAAGGTAAATCTCTTTTGTGTATTCTCCACTTGTCTGTGAACCATCTGCAGCTGGGAAGTTTCATTGTTAGAGGTCCATTAATGAGATCAATACAAGCTATAACCACAAAGGATTAGTTGGCTCATATGCTATTGAAAGACACTTGGGTTCAGCAAACTGTTTAGGTTCTCATGTGCAGTTCAGCCTAACCATGCCCCTCCTTTCCTCCTCCAGAAATCCAAAACCTGGAAATGGAAGCATTCCCCTTTTCCTCAGTATCAACTTACACACACAAAACTCAGGCAACAAAAAGATTCAGGGATTCTAAATTTATATTCAGTGGATACTCTGGGAATGATGGGGGATGGGTATGTAAAAGGAAAGGCTCTCTGCCAGATATTGCATCTATTGTATTTATTAACTGACTTTTTCCCTGCTTTCCTTTGTGACTTATCTCAGGTCTAGTTATGCATTCAGCAGTTTTAATTCTGGTTCCTGAGCAAGCTCAGCTGCAGTTGCTGCCACCTCATATCAATAGCACTTCATGGCTCTCCTGTATCCTCTACTCATACCCAAAAAGTGATAACTTCTATTTCTGGATAATAATAGGAGCAGGTGAAAAAAAATTAATAGCAACAATAATTTAAAAAGCACTCCCTCCACTTTCATCCCCTAGTGTAAAGCAGCAGAAGGACAATAAACACAGAGCTGCAGAGAACAAAAGTCTTCTTGTTCCTCTGGGGAAGAAAAAACCATCAAAATGTGCATTTGCCATAGAAGAAATACTGCCTTTCTGGTTGTGTCTGAACTCACATGACAGATACAAGTTGACATAATGCTGCAGTTATTTATCACACAGCTGTTTAAAGATGTCTCTTAATAAAACACAGTAATCACACACAGTACCACAAATCCACCAGACCAGGAAAGCTAATATTTACTCAATACTAAATACCTAATGACCATGCAAGCCTCTGAGGAACCAAATTTGGTTACTGCTTTGCTACTTGGAAAGCCAGAGCTTCAGAGAAAATAGATTATTTGGATTTTTTAGCAAGCTATTCAGCTTTACATTTTCCATCAAACAGCCAGTCCTACCACACAAGTTTTCTGTTCCCAGAAATACTGTGCCTTTCAGCATGTCAAATCCCAGTAAAATGGATTTTTACCTTTGCATTTAGTTTTGCATTGGTTTAGCACTCATCCAGAAGCAGGAGAGAGAAAGGGTTTGCAGAACAAAGCAGACCTTGACCCAAGTCATGTCTGTGCACCAGGAGGTAAGGAAGGAGCTGGAGGAAAGCAGGGTCTCTTGCTGCACCCTTTGTCCTTTGCTTACACCCCTCTTTTCCTGCCCAGGTGGCATTTCCTGCCTTGCCTTTGCGAGGGACAGCATGAAGAAGCCTTCATCCACATTTCATCTGTTTATTAATGAATTTATACAGTCATACTCTGGCCCTACATATACCACATCACCTTTAATAGTTTGGTGTTTTTTTTTTTTTAATGTATTGTTAGCTGCAATTTTTATCACTCAGATAGGAAAGTGTTACTGACAGACAGCTTTCCTCTTGGACCAGTTTCTGTGCAGGCAGAGCATCCTAGCACAGTGCAGGGCTGTGTTAGCACTCCACTGCTAGCTTGGATCCCAGGAAAAGCACAAACAGATCAGCGTGGTTTTTTGCTTAAGTAAATGGCTCATTTCCCCCTCACCACTTGGTGTTGCTTTGTACAGCAGTGGAAAAACCTGTATTTGAAGAAATTGCAATTCAACTGAAACAGGCAACAACTGAGGCAAAAATCTTCCCATACATTATTTGCTCAGTTCTACCCATTAGGCAAAGATACGCTCCATAAACTGCAGGAAGGAAGAAGGCTGCTGTGGGATACTGGGAATTACAGTGTCACTAAATGCAGTGGGCTATACATGGAGGAAACCCAGAGAGTTTCTGCAGACACAGTTATGTGATCTAAGTCACCCTTTCTTACTCAGGAGAGACATCTTGAAATCACAACATGGAATTCTCTGAAAACTGCCAAATTGAATGCCTGGGGATGGTTAAAGGGAAAAAAATGTCAGGGATGATTACAGAAGAAACAGAGAACATCATCTCTCTGCATATAAACTGAGCGTTGCCCACATCTTCATTAACGGGTGCTGTTCTGAAATAGATTTGGGATAATTAGAAAAAGACAGGGAGAGGGAAGACATGAAAAGCAGAGGTACAAAACAGCCTTTTTTACAAGAAGAGATTACCCAGATGAGGACTTTGCAGCCTGCAAGAGACATCACTGTGGAGAAGAATATGATTATGGTTTAGTATCAGGAACAGCACAGAGACAGTGAGCAGGAACAACTGTTCTCATGATGCAAGAAATAGGGGGCACCAAATGAAATGGTCAGACAGTTTGCTTAAAACAAGAGGGGCCAATTTTATTTTTTTTTATTATACACTACATAATTAAGTTGTGGAACTTATTGCCACAGGATGTTTTGAAAGCCAAAAGCATAAACGGATTAAAAGAAAAGCAATTAGAGAAATTCATGGAAGAAAGGTCCACCATGGGCTATTAAATACAATGATGCAGATACAACCTCTGGCTGAAGCAGAACCCAAATGGCTGGCTGCCAGAAGCTGGGAAAGAATACTGCTGCTGCTGCTGCTTTACACTGGCCAGCAGCAGATGCTTTGGGAAAAGAAAATGAAGGGCTGATCTCTGGTCTGAGTCACAGAAAGTCTTTCCTGTGACCCAGTGTAGCTGTTTCAATGCTCTTCTGAAATGGACAAATTTGTCTTTGATAATCTGATGCTTATTAATATCCAAATTTAATTCCTTCCCTATACCACAAATTAACAGAAATATTACAAAGAGCAATTCTTTAAAGTAATGTCATTACCTACACTCCCTACTTTTTAGATTTTCTTTTATCTGGGCATTGCTACATTACTTAAAGACCACTTCAGCAAAACCTACTGCTGCATGAAATTTCATGTCCATGACAAAAGGTTTCTATGCCACTACAATAATGCTTCCGTGTTGAAACCAGAAAAACATCTTGCTAAATGCACAACAGTTATTGCTTGGAGGAAGAGAAATGTATCAAAGCAATGAAAGGTCCCATCTTCTCTCATATATATATCAGTATAAAGTAAATCCAGAGCAATGAATTTCCCTGGATCAGCAGTGCCTTAGAAGGTCAGGATCACCTCATAAAAGCCATTAAAGACATGCTAGATTGTCTCAACAATACAAATGAACAATTGTGCTCTTGCAGGCTTCTCTAAGGGCAGTGCAAATATGCAGAAAAATAAAAATCAATTACTGAAATAACAGCTAATCAATAATTCAGGGCTATGCAGAAATGCATATGCACGAAGCAATACAAATCACTGTCAACTTCTGGCGTTCTTTGTCTGTTTCTGCTTTAATGTTTCCCTAGCATAGTTTTAGAATACTGAGTTATTCAGGTGCTTAAGGAACAAGATGAAGCAATTTTATCAAAGTGAGATTTGTTCCTCCTCTGCATTTTCAAAAAACAGGGAAAATGAGATTCAGGTAGGTGGACAGGTTTGAAGTGAGAGCAATTTGCATTAAACTTTTTACAACTTTGTAAGAGTTTTCAATATTTGAAAAGTGTCCATTCTACTTATCTTTTAGACACTCATCATAAAACAGGCTGGAGAGGGCCCTGTTCTCATACATTCGACAAAATATTTTTTGGGGAAAAGTACATACATAGAAAAATTGTTAAACAAAGGAAAATGTTTTATCACCCTAAAGGGATAGCTCTTAAATTCAAGATTCACATTCAAAAGACTTAACTTGGTTGGCTTCTAAAGCCAGGCCCTAAAATAAGCTGTAATAATGAGCTATTGGATATAAAAGACACAGCTGAACCCCAACTCCACCTTCTCTGGTTCTCCTACCTGGAGTACAAGGTCTGTGCGAGGTCTGTGAAGGGATGGGTGTACACTCCCTCCTTTGAGAGGAGCAAAGGGGAGCACTGGGGCAGTCAGCTCCCAACCTCCAGAGGCAGATGCTACTCTGACACAATGCTGTGGGTTGTCTATAGATGGTAGACAGATGCCCTGTACTCACTCTGATACTCAGAGCTCATTCTCAGAGGCTGCACTTCCCAGAGTGCATGCAGGGGAGAACTGGAACCCCACAGCTGCACTGTCAGTATGGTCCTATTGCTAAAATTCCCAAAGCCCACAAAGCTTCATGGGGTTTCTGAAGCATCTTTGCAGCTAAGAGAAACCAGGTTCTGCCTCGTGCTGAAAAATCTCTTATCCACACCAATGTGATTGAAACATAATGAGCTCTTAATGCTGGATGAAAAACTTGTAGTAAGGGACCATAGGAAAGGCACAGCTTCAGCTTCCACTCCATCTCTGGGTAAAACAGCTCAGTTACCATGGGAACACATCTTCCCACAGTACCATAATCTCCCATCTCCCATGACGAGTGCAATCCAGCACCCCACAACAAGCCCTGCTTGGAACAGTTCCCCCTCTCCTTGCACAGGCACACAGAAGCATGCATGCACACACAGGCACAGAATAACTCCGTGCTGCACTGGCTGGGATGCACAAGTAAAACAGAGCCAGAGCTGTGCACTAAGTGAGGGAAAAGCTCAAGGAAAATGCTTTATATTTTCACCATCTGATATCAATCTAAGGCAACCTCAACCACAGCTTCTCCAAAGAAAATCAAGGGATGCTAGCTAAGAAAATGCAGCTTGATAACCTTTTTCACCTACCAGCCTTGTTCTTGCAAAGGAGCCTGAAACTTTCTCAACTGACCATCACCATAAGAATATGAATTTATTTTTTTTAAATCTCTACACAACTAGGGCATATTCATGGCATTTGAGAGCAGCAGCCTTCCTGAGACTGTGACATACTACAGCAAGAATCAGTGAATTATTTAAATCCATACCACCTCCTGCTTTAAACACACATGATGATTCTATATCATTAATTGTAGTGATATGCAGTTGATTAGCTATCTCCAGACCTACAAGCATTCAAATTATTAAGGAATCAGTATGATCCTAGACAATAGGGCAGGAATCCAATGACTGAGGGAAGTAACTTTATCAACAAATAGATGTCAGATTTAACACCAATAGTCTATGACCCCTTTTATCTCTGAGCCTCAGAGCACTTTAACAACATTAATTAGCCTTGTGAGATAGGTCTGACACTCATTTTATGAGCACAGAGCAATTATGTCCACTTTATGGGCAACAGCAGTTAAGTGGCACTCACAAGGTCAAAGGAGAGTTCCGGTATCCAGCCACCAAATCCATCCAGCAACTCACCCCACTAAGAATAATTTAACCCCTATTTATTAGATCAGTTCCCATGCTTGGGTGGACAATCTGAGTGAAGGTTCAAGGATGTGTTATTTCCCACAAGCACACAGCCAAGAACTGCAAAGCATTCCCCATAGTGTAAATCTACACCAACATCCCAGTGAATGGTAAGTCTCAGAACCAGCATCTGGAGCCTTAGAAGTCTTGTTTTTCCCAGAACTGAAGTCAGCATTTAATGGAGATTAAATACTAAACTACACCTCTAATGCCATACAGATATCACAGTGCATTCATTCCCTCCCTAACCTGCAACCACTGACTAGAACAAAGAGACCATTATCAGCCAACACCACTGGAAAATTCAGTTTGGCATAAATGGTTGTCAGTGAACTGTGGCTGAGAGGAGCAGGGGGTGTTACCACAGCACAGGGAACGGGCCTTAATACCCCACTTTGCTGAAGTGTGGCACAGGCACAAGGAGGAGATCAGCTCAGGCTGTCAGCCCCAGGCCCGTGTTTTCCTCTCCTGCAGAGCTGAGAGGGAGCAGTGATCAAGGCACCCAAATGGGTAACGAGTTCAGCTCTGTCACCAGCTTGTGGTGTGGCTTTTGGCATGCTACTTCACCCTTGTGATTGTTCCTTCTTTAATAAAAAATTGAGAAATCAACTAGTTTTTCCAAATTCAGCCTCCTCTGCTCTTAAGTTTGGGAGATAACCCCCCAGTCATTCAGCCACTCAATGTGCATGGACCTGCACGGATAAAAGATGTTTCCTTTTTTTGAAAAAGCTGTAACCAAATAATCAACAATCATATCCAAATACATTCTTTTTGCTTGCTTGGGGACTTTTTTGATTGTTTGGTTGGTTTTTTTTTTTTGTTGAGGTTCTCAAGCTTTATTATTATTATTATTATTATTATTATTATTAGCTTCAGATATCTAGATCTCTTTTTAGGGTTCAGATCAATTTAAAGGTAAAGACATGGCTTCAAAACAAAACAGAAAATGCAATTTACCTCTCCTCTCAGCTGTTTTTCTTCTTAGACAAATCTGAGTGAATGAGTTCATCAGCTCCATCTCAAAACCAGAATTTGCTGTCTACTTACAAAGAAAACAAATCAGTATTTCATTACAGAATCACAGAATAACTAGGTTGGAAGAGATCTTTAAGATCATTGAGTCCAACCCATGCCCTAACACCTCAACTAAAGTAAACCATGGCACTGAGTGCCACGTCCAACCTTTTTTTAGGTACATGTGATACAAGAACTATTGTGTGGTTGCACCATGTGGAGATTAAGAATATCCTAATGCATCACAGGTACTCCAAGCTCTCTCAGAAAGACTTAGATGCTGACATTTGGTAATTGTAAATACATGACATGCCACAATCCCCCTTCCCCAAATACTGCCTTGTAAGCACTAACTAAACAACAGGATCTAGGGCACATTTGCAGGTATGCAGAGTGCAAAAAGTGCTCTTGGACTGGCACATTGGAGGGGGGATTGGATACTGCTATATAAGAACAGAGCACCTTTTTTTCCTTGCAGCTGCATCTCAGGCTGCTTAACCAACAGGACTTGCATGGAAGATGATCTGTTTATTTAGCCTGTATTGTGTAACTGACTGTGAATTATAACTTCTCAACTAACATACAAATCGATGGTGTAAATACTGGGCAGTTTCACCCCAAGAAGAAAGTATCAGAAAGGGGCAAGGATTGAACAAAACCTTTTTACAAGCACAGTGACAGCCCCTCCTGGTGAAGAAGCTCAGGTCTTCATGGAAGCCATCAAGCTTATCAACACCCAGGGAAGTACAGCTGTGAGACCAGGGATTTGAGGAAAGAAAGGTTGGAGAAAAACTCATTACAATGAACAACTTCAGTTCCCTTGGGGGAATTGTCCTACCCCTGCTCCACACTCTCCTGCCCCTTCTCAGTTTTTTTTTCACACTGTGACCACCAGTGACTGTTCACCCTGTCCTGGTGACACCATGCCACAAGGTTCAAAAGCCACTCACTACTCTCAACTGGCACAAGACATCACACCTGGGCTGTCATTTCCCCCAGATCAGAGAAAGGCAGGGAGGCAAAAAGATGTATACAGGGTGGTAGGTGCTTCCAGGATTTTCCTGTAGCCTGGTGAGTGGAGAGATTTTAGCAGATGAAAGCCGTTCCCTGCTCTGCACTGTCATCTTCTACACAAATCATGCACAAACAAGGGAACAAAAGAGATGTGTTTGTTCCAGTTCTGTTAGAAACACAAAGACATTGTTTTGGTGGACAGTTTGTTTGCTCAGGAAAGCTCAGCTCAGTTGCAGGAGCAGCAATTGCTGTGAGGTCCTGCAGATGATCGAAACAGATAAAGCTAAAAATCCCCTGTCCAAATATTATAGGCCTTATTTTTATCATCACAGAGAAGTTACCCTGGTTTGCTTGTGCAACTTTTCCATTAAAATAATAAACATGAAAAGACAAAGCTTCCCTTTAGATTAACTTGTACAGTCATTAGCTGTATTCATAAGATGCTGCACCCACAACAGATATTCATCCTTCTTGGAAACGGGACTTGCACTAATTCTTCCAAAGTTTGGGTCATTTACAAACAGCTTCCACTGGCTTGGCTTTGTCTATTTTGTTGCTTAATCCTTAGCTGACACATTATGCATGGATGTTTTACATTGTTTATATTCCAGACTTTCCCAGCAAAAATGAACAAAATCTAGAAAAACAAGCACATTTTTTTAGAAGTTGTTAGATGCATTCACTTATAAAGAAAAAGCAGTCACATCTGTGCTACATAAGATGTGTTAGAAGGCCAAGATGTAATTATCTCATTGGTGGTTTAAATATAGCTTTCACCAGAGAGAGTTCATCTTCACCCATGCTGTAAATTGGGTTAATTTTTCAGCATGCCAAATGGCAATTTGTTCTCTTAACATGAATGGCTTTAGTAGCATCAGCTGCAGCTTCACAATATTAACATGTACCCTTTAGAACTCTGAAAAATGAATTATTCACCCTACCTTCAACAACTGCTTCATTCTCAAATCAAACAGGCAACATTAACCCTAAATTATTCTGGATTAGAGTAAGCAAGAGCTGTCTGAAACAGAGATGAAGTCAGTATTTACTCCACTGAAAAATCAAGCATCTGTTTAGACATGCAAGTCTGTGACAGTGTTACCTATGGGAGCGAGAAGCGCTGAGTTGTGAATGTGCAAAATTTTGCAAAGGGACTGCTCAGTTAGAATAGCATTGCCTTAGCCCACATAGGATACAGCAAAGTATGTATTTATTTAAATGAATTGCAAACTCATGGTGGAATAGTTGGCACTTCCATAAATGTAACAAAATTATGGAGAGTTTGAAGAGACGTAGCTAGTCTGCATTTCTGACAAGGCAACTTTAAAGCACACTTTTACTGATTGCAGTGGAAGTTCCATGATACAACAAACAAACAAACAAACATCCCAGAAATTTTATCATTTTTTTCCTCCAGTGGCAAACCAGATTCTAAAACACTATTTTCTAAAACAGGAAGAATTTCTACGTTTTACTTGAAGCTGCCCTATTCAGGTTTTTTTTTCCAATATTTTATCCTGGTTGTAAAAAAATATATTTATATTTGAAGGCTAGACTACTTTTATGTACAATAAGCTGAGATCACTTAACTCCACATAAAACAGATAATAATCCTACCTCCAGATATATGATGTCTTAAAAATATGTTTGGAAATTGTTTTCAAGGACAACCTTTTCTGATGAAAAAAGGTGATGAAATTACAGGTGTTCCAAAGGCACTATTTACTATCAGGTAAACCTGCCAGATCTGGTCTGGAAGAATTGGGGTTATCTAACCTAATCTTTTTGTAAAGCCACTTCATCTGGGAAGAAGGGGAATTAATTTTACAAAAAGACAGCTGATAACATGAGGACAATTCAGTGCAAAGCAGCAGTGCAAACGTCAAGGATTACAATTGCTGCAGTGAAATATCTCTTTCAGAAGGGTCCCCTCTGAGCCCTGCCTCCTTCCACACAACACTTCACTATTCTCATGCTTCTTCTGCCCATCTTTCCCTGACTACAGGTAAGCATATATTTACACAAAGATTAGCAACAAAAGGCCCTCACTGTGACTTAATGAAAGGGAATTTAACTTCAGAGTCTGAGTAATTGCCAGAAATAAAATCTGGTTTAAATATTATGGCTTATTTAACATTCCTCTTATTCAAAATGTAGTGCCCTATTTACAACCTAATTAGAAAGTTTTATAGTGTTTAAAGAAAAGCTATTCCCATTAGGAAGCCATCAACAACACAAATCTTGTGCAGATGTCTATAAGCCATCCAACAGAAGCTGGCAGCATCAGTCACCTGTCTTCACTGTCAGTATAGTTATAAATTATTAGTATAGCACACTAGTTGAGCACAAAACCCCCAGATTTAACCTAGAAAACAATTGAAATAAAACAACTGAACCCATGACCATCTTCTCCAGACCCCTGAATATCGACCCATCTAACAAAAGTCCCAAGGTTCTACTTTTTCCCTTTTGTTGGCATTGTTTGAGACAGAACAAATTAATGTAAGATACTGACAGGTCTACAAAATAAACCTGCATTGTCCATCACAAGCAGGAGCAGTTTTAAAGCCTCCCCTAGGCTATCTTGAGTTTGCAACTGACAGTAAACACATTTTCAATACATAATTCCTTCCAGGTCTTCAAAAAATATGTCACCATAATCTATTGACCTTGGAAACCCATCAGGAACACGGAATATGTGTGTGAGTGAAAAGCCAGTCTCTAACCTCTCTGTAATGCATCTTTGGGTTTGATCCTCCCACCCAAAACCATCTGAGCACCCCAGACATAAAGCCAGCCTGGCTGCCATGCATTTTCCAGCCTGTTTCTTAAGGGATAAGAAACAATCTTTGCAGAGCCTGACAGTGGGGCTCTTCCTGTGAAAGGTGAGTTTTACACTGATAAAGGTGTAGCTGCTTGGGTCCCATTCTTCCCTCTTCTCACACTCTGCCTATGATGCTAAAAGGGCAATCAGATCAGGCATCTGCAACCCAGCCCCATCCTTCTTTTGGGTCACAGAGCTCGGCATGCACACAGTCCCTACAGGCAGTAAAGGTGTGCCTAGGAGCTCCCTGATTAAAATCCTCTCAGGCAACACACACGTTTCAGTAATGTGAAATGACAGACCACTGCACTGTAGCTACAAATCATCTGCACCACGCTGAACTGTGATTTTAGCCTATTTGTTTGTAATGCAATCTGGGTCTTGGTAACAGAACCATTTTGTATCAGCAATTGCATGAGGGAGGAGGTGTGGGGGAGTGGATGGCAGGTGCAGTATAATAAAGCCAGAAACTATGCAGTGATGAGGTTGCCCATAAGTAAAACAGGCCCTCAGGTAGCCATATTTCTCAAGAGCACTGACAATCAATCAACCTTAAACAGATGACCTGGAAACATCTCTTGCATTCCATTTTATCTGCACTTCTCTCAGTATTTTTCTTATCCCCTGTTCTGAAACGGAAGACTTTAAATCCACTGTCCCAAGATCATCAAGCTTTCCAGTGAGCAAATAAACAGTGACTGCACATTCAAGAGATAGAAGTGGAAATAAGACAAGAGGCAATGGGCAGAAACTGATGAACAGGAAGTTCCACCTGAATATAAAAACTTTACTGTGTGGGTGACTGGGCACTGGACACATTGCCCAGAGAGGGTGTGGAGTCTCCCTTACTGGAGATATTCCAGACCTGTCTGGACACAATCCTGTGCCATGTGTTCTGGAATGACCCTGCTTTACCCAGTGTGGTCCATTCCAACCCTACCCATGCTGTGATTCTGTGAAATATGCCCACAGGCCAATGAGCAAGATCTGCAAGCACGCCTGCACACAAAGATGAAATTGCAGTTTAAGGTGAGTTCCCTATCACAATAGGGAACTGAACTGAATTTTTGATTGTTGTGGCTCTCTCTCATCACTGTGTTACAGAACACTTGAGAGACCTCCTAGTGCAAACTAATCATCACAGAAACTGGAATATGTCCCACTGAGCACTAGGCTTCCAGTGCCAGGGACTACTCTCCCAGTCTGTTTCACTTGTGTTTCCAGCTTGACTGTCTTTTTGGTTATTCCAGTTTCAGTATTTCTAAGGTTATTCTCCCTCAGAAGGTTTATCTACAGCAAGCCTTGATTCTGGAATGAGGCATAGTTTTAAAGTGCAATACCCATTTTAGAAAATGAAATAAAATGTTGTTCTTGCAAAGTACTTTACTGTACAATACCTGCTTGAGTCAGCTTCCTGCAGAAGAACTTGCTGTGGTCGTATAGGAAAGAACAAGATGAAGGAAAGCATCCCTTCCCTGTGCCAGAACAGATTTCTTTACATCCCAGTTCAGATTAGTTCAAGTGTCACAAAACTTTGGCTGTGAAGAGATACCAACTCTTAGAATGTGCTTGTTGCAATGAGAAGTATCACCATCCACAGCTACTCGTCACCAGGCTTTTTCAGGGTATCACAAGAGAAAAACCTGGGAGCAGTAGGGCAACAGTTGGGCAGCGTGTACCCCATCTTCCCTTGGACAACAGGATGTGCAGCCCACATAGATGTTTTCTACACCCTCCATGGCAAAGGTGGCAAACATGCAGGTGGGGAAAAATCCTGCATATTACCTTTAAACTGGATGCCGCCAGCATCACGTGCAGTCCAGCCCCTAAAGTACACCACTGGAGAGCTGCAGGGGTTGCTGCTGTGCCTTCCCTGAGGATGCATGCCCTAGTCTCAGGGCTGGAGAACTGCATGGGCAGAGCAGTGCTGTCCATGAGCTCCAGCCCCTCCCAGAGCTGTCCATGAGCTCCAGCCCTCCCGGGGCTGTCCATGAGCTCCAGCCCCTCCCAGGGCTGTCCATGAGCTCCAGCCCCTCCCAGAGCTGTCCATGAGCTCCAGCCCCTCCCAGAGCTGTCCATGAGCTCCAGCCCCTCCCAGAGCTGTCCATGAGCTCCAGCCCTCCCAGGGCTGTCCATGGGCACTGCAGGTTCAGGTGGTGCCATCGGGTGTCAGCCCAAGGTACTGTCCATCCACGGTGCACATCCTGCCCTGCAAAGCAGCATCACAAGGCCTGCCCAGGGAATCAGTGCATGGAAAAAACAAAGATGACCCCTGACAAAGTTTCTGTGCTTCCCACAGGCCTTTCCCCTGTACATCAAGTCACGCTGTCCCCTTCAGAAATCAAACAATTCAGTTTTTCTGACACAACACCCTGTCTGTTCATCCCACCTGCGTTATGCTCCCATTTATGTTAAGCTGGTCTTTTGCCTTTTTTATTTCCCTCCAAACATCCTCTGGAGCCTGATGAAATCCCAGGCCCTCACCCTTTCAATCACCTCTTCCTCCTCAACAGAGAGGCTGGGATGTCTCTCACATTTGACCTTGCCCCTACACAAATATGCAGAGCTACTTTGTTTCCCTTTTATGGTGTCTCTGCTTATTGCTGACGGTGGTAATTTTAGTTTGTATCAAATCACAGCTAGATTGCTATCCCATAATGTTTACAGTCTCCTGTAATGTATATTTTGGAAATGCTAATGAAAACAATTTTTAAAGGGGAGAAAGGAATGGCATTCAAATTGCTCACAGAGCATGAAGAAAAAAGCCCCATCTTGTCAAGATTAGCTGTGGGTCTCTAACATTACCCTTTATTATCTAATGGCAGTCATAGGCTCCCATGGGGAAAAACACACTTCTGAGCCTTCTGAAAATCCCAACCCATTGTTTAGATTTGAAGTTTTAAAGGGTGTGGGCTTTGAACCTGTCCCTCATAACAAATCTGATCACTGTTTGCACATGAAAAGATTGTTTTAATCAAAAGCTGGAATTGTCTTTCCAAGAAGCAACACGTGCACTGAATAGGGAAGCTTTTCCAGGGGATGCCACTAACACCTGAGAAGAAGCAAAAAATACAACTATGGCTACAGAATAGCTGGATGCTGCATACTACTGCCTTTGAAAGGAATGCCCCACACAAAGGTACAAAACTGGTTACATTCTCCTCTGCACAGAGCTCAAAACTCATGTTCCAGTCTAAATTAACATAGATCTACAGGATCATACTCTTAAAGAAAACTAATGAACTGTTCTGTATTCATCTTTCTCATTACAGATCAGCTGCAGATTATCACATGAATAACATTCCAGCTGTTAAGGGGGGAAATCCCCCTCTGTACCAGAGAAAAGTATCTTAAATTCTCACAGGTACTTAAACACTAAGTTAATGAAACAATAATAAGTCATACAAGTTACTTTTAAGCTGCTAACACAAGATGAACGCCAGCTTTGCTGTGCACAGGATGATTTCTTTAATGGTATTCTCTCTAGCTGTTACCACTGATAAGGTTTTTGCAACAGCTTTAGAAAGAAATGGATGTAATTTTGCAGCATTATGCATTATTCTGGGAGTGAAATAAGGGCAAGATTTCATCCTTTATCCATAGAGAGGAGCAGTTCAGAATTCAGAGCCTAAGGGTAGGACAAACCAGAGAAAGTTTGTGTCACCTATTGGCACTCCTGCTTGTGCTCTGCTGGCTGCTCTGACCTTTGGGCCTTTCTGAGTTATGGTAATCGTGTGAGGATGCCCCATGGGCCACAGCCCTGCTCAGAGGCTGTGCTGCATTAGGGACTGTGGATGTGTCTAATCACATCAGCCCTGCCTAGAAAATCACTGCCCTCTGAAGCTTTCATGCTGGAGGGATGCTGCTGCAGCTGCACATGGAATTAGAGCATTTACAGTCCCTGCTAGCAGTTTGAGATTGGAGGAGTGTCAAAGGGCAATGATTTCAGCCAAAAGAGCCAGCAAAATGGCACTCACAAACACCATGCAGAGTGCTCATTCAGTCTGCCACTCAAAGAATAACATGAGGCTACAGTTAAAAGCTGATAACTATGCATTAGGAAGTACAGTTCAGACCTATCCCTATCTATGCAAAGCTGACAACATGTATGCAAGCTTCATGTACACAACCACAGCCTTTCTGGCCTAGATACTTGATTGAATTTATTGTTAATGTGGTTAAAAATAAGAGCAGTCCCAGAAAAATCTTGTCTCCTGAGGCAGGCAGATGCTGAATTCTCATTCTGAGTCAATACAGAATTTGGAGAGTCTGAAATCAGCAGGTTTCAAGTCTACTGCGCCAGAACTAGTTGTCACCAGAACTTGAAAGTTGTGTCTCCAGCAGAACAAGAAAAACAATTTTAAAGGTTACAGCTAAATACATTAGACTGGCACATCTGAATGCATTTCACTGTCACCAAGGTTTTTGTTATACCAGTGGTTGCCATCTGCCTTCTGGAGAGAAATACAAGCAAAAACTTCTCCTGTGTCCACAAGAAACAGCTCTGACAAAGGAAGAGCAGACTGTGAAAAAGATCTTCAGAGGTGTACCAGGACTGAGCTGGCTCTGGACCTCACAGGCAGCAATGGATTAGAGAGTCCCACTACAAATAAGGCACTGGACTGGTCACTGAAGATGTACAACTGAATATCAGCTCTGCCTACAGCTCCAGGCAAATCACTCTGCTGATCATACCCTCCTCTATTTCAAATGTAAAAATGACAGAACATACACACCTTCTCTCTAAATTTAAATTTAATTTGTTGCTGACAGTGAAGATTCGGAGCCTATATTTCAGTTAGGGCATTGAGGCACTCAAGTGACAACAGCATGGTGTTTAGAAATCATCCTTGAAGCACAATAGTGATAGTTGCTATCCCAGTGAGCCCTTAACAAGGCTTCAATATGCTCAATAAGTTTACCTGTCCAAAACTGTTACCATCCCTGAGTTATTTTAGATTCATGGACTGTCTATGAATCTTTGCTATCTTGATCAGCTGAAAAGCTTGAATTGACCAAGATTGGTATGAAGGGTTTAATTTGGATTAGAAGTGGATTGCAGAGTCTACTTCAAATACTGTGGCATCTTTTCTAAATACAAGAAATGATTTCTAACCCTAACTTTTTCTTAGGTGTCCTTTATTAAAACTAATAGTAATTTATTAAAACTTCAAATACACATTTTCCCTGATTATCAAACAATTTCAATTCTCTAGTCAAAAGGATAAACACATGCAACATATAATCACTGGTTTTTGCCCACTCTGGCATAGATGTTTAGATCACTAGAGCAGCAACTTGTTCAAAGTCAAACTAATTTCTCAAACATATCAAACAGCAATTTCTAAACAATATGAAGACCACAGCTTTCATCTCCAAAGATCATCAACACTACTGGAGAGAGAAACTGAGGGAGACAGAGGGGTTTTTCAAGTGTTCAAAAGTTGATTGATGATGTCTGACCTTAGCAGCATGGATCAGTCAAAAAATGATAGCATTTTTAAGTTTCCGTTTAAAACCACAGACCCATGAGAAACCACAAGAAGTCTCAGCTGTGGGACTTTTCCAAGGTGATTAAGTTTCCATGTTCATTTAAAGTGACAAGCAGCTACAAGATTCCTAATATCTGAATACATTAAATCAATCTACTTTAAGATATATAAAACTGACCAATGTGCAAATGGAGTGAAGCTCCAACAATTTTTTCTGAAAAGATTTATTTTTTAAAACTTCAGAGTTTTTAGAATTTGTGACTTCCAGGTTGTTTTAGTGTCTAAGAAAGTCACTCCCAGAACATCACTGTAAGTAGTTCTCCCTATATAAATAACACAACTTGATACAGCAAGCAGCATATACCAAAAAAATATTCATTCTCCTAAAGGTTTTATACATTTAAAAGTTCCAACCAACTCTGTAGGCCACCACAATAGCATTAGTATTGTTTCTGCAGAGGTAAAGAATTGCTTCAAGATATTAGAGATCAAAATGAAGATTAATCTGTGCTAAAATACATGGTAGGCTTTCTGAAGACCTGTGAAATCTTGACTGTTTATTTTAATGCAGGGTGGATCTTTCAGTAAAATGGGAATTGCAGTGTTAAATTCCTGCTTGCTAGTTTGAGGTTTTAAAGGAGATATGTCAATTATACTGTTATTTATTTAGGAAATACTTCTATGAATGAACACAAAAAGAAGCTTAAAAGGCATTACTCCGTTTTGTGAATTTGAATACAGAACATTACATTATAAGATTTATGGTACTTATACCCAGCAGTAATATACTTTTTTTTATTGGATATAAGCTCAGATAACTCTCTCCCCTCCTCTTTTTCCCTAGTTTCCCCATTTCTCTGGACTAAGTTTAGTTTCTGCTTGCCCCATCTTCAGATGTCCTTTTTTAGTTGTCTGCCCTTTCTTCATAACCTTTTCTTCTTATTCTTTCACTTCCTTATGTCAGCAGTACCAGCACATAAGATCTATCCATGAGAAGCACAGCTGACTGAAAAGCTGCTAAAAACCCAGAAGCTCACAGAAGCTCAAAACCACAATATCAATACATTCATAAACAGATGATGTTTTGGACAGTGGGTAATGTGAAAATCTGGGAGTAGATTCCAATCCATTATCTTTCCCTTGGAAAGGACAGAATAATAATGATGGAGCTTGAATCCACCCTTAACCTTTGCCTCCCACTTCTATACTTTAAAATCACAATCATCACAGTTACCAGAGAGTATTGCTTTAACTGCAGCCTTGAAGAGTGCTGTTTCAAGCTCATATCATGCTTTGAGGCAAACCACTCTACTCTGGGCTCCTTAAGTTTGACAAAGTTCATTTTTCCTAAGCATTTTCTGGAACTCATCAGTGGGTAAAAATAGTAATAGTTGGCCTGAGCAGCATTTTTTCCTGCCCGTTAATGTATTTCCTGCTAGCTCTGTCTTGTGAAGTTAAACATGTCTCAGAGAGGAGTCTGTGCTAAAGAACCTTCCAATAGCTCACCAGTTTGAAGCAGACAATTCATTTCATCTGACAAAGTATCACCCCTGCCTTGAGCAGTCCAGCAGCCTCTTTATCACATGGTGTATGAAACATCTGTACAGCAAGGCCGAGCTGCTCCTGCTGGGTTCATCATTTCGGTCACTTCCCGGGCAAAATTAACTGCTTTGTCACCGTGTTCATTTTGGCTTCCCCACAGATTAAAGCCATCAGTAATCACTCCCCATCCCTGCAGCGCTGTCCAGGGCAGTGGACTGTTTGTTCCCACACTATCTTCAAGAGGTGGGGTTGTGGCCCTGCTGATGCAAAGAGCTGGTCAGTTTTACAGCGGGTGTGTTATCGTCTGCTGCGCAATCCGTGACCGCCCTCCTTCCTGCCGTCACCACAGACCTGCCCATCACACTGCCCACACTAACTCCTGATTAGAAACACTTCTGCAAAAATTAGATGATAAAGCATCATGACACAAGATAGACCGAGTAAGAGACAAGTCTTATAATATGCAAGACTGTATCTAAATAAGACATTTAGCCAGATGTTATATGGACTAATTTTCAAGCATCCTTAACACTACCCACAACTGAAATGTGAATCGGTGTTTTGCAGAGGAGCCATTAGCCAGGTTGGGATCTTACTGTACACTCCAGGACTGTAAAATAAGAACCATGTCTAACTGAAGTATCTATGGTTACATGACTAACAGAACAGAGGTTAGTGGGCAAGAGGGACCAAAGTAATGCCAGGATGCTTCAGTACTAACACAAGTTTAAACTCACTAAATTTGTTTTCATTTCAAATCACTGTATCATTTGAAGACTCTTGTGGCAGACAGTTCACTCACCTTGGATGCTGGTCTTAGGAGCTGCCTCTGTTTCCCACCTGCAGTCATCACCCCATATCATCCTTACACTGCACGGAAATTAAGTTACAGAGATCTGTTCACTACAGGAAAGTAAAGGCAAAGGAAAGTGGGGAAGCAAGGGATGAATTCTTCAGAGACCAGCCTCACTGTGTGGTGCACTGCTCATCAGGGCAATCTGAAAGCTTTACTCAAAGTCAAGCCTACCAAACTAGCTGGGTACATTTTGTACCATGGCAAGATTTGAATCAGCACTTCTGAGTCTCTCCTGAAGCTTTATGTGATCTTAACATGGAGGGACCAGTTCATGTAACAGTGGCTGAGTCAAGGAGCTGAGGACCCTTATACCGCAAAACAAACAGTGCTCTGTGGATCAAGATCTCATTCAAGTAGTACATGAAATAGCACAGCAGGACACTCGCTGTCAGCCCCAGTGCAATCCACAGAAAAGGATGCTTTTAGCACAGATTAACCAAAAAATATACAAAGGAGGAGTTTGGCTCAACTCCACAGGCATAAGCAGAGTTCTATTAAATGAGAGTCTGGTCAAATATAGCAAACAGTTATTTGCAGCACACCCTTTCAAATTAACAACCCAGAGAAGCTCCAACAATTCTACTTTTTAACTTTTTCTCCCCATGTTTCCAATCAAAAAGTTTCATAGGCAAAGGTCACCAAGAAAACTTTTTAAAAAGTAGCAAATGTATTTCGCATTTTGATATTTCCATGGAAACCTTTAATACTTTGTGTAGCACAATATGTTCTTTAAACCCACTAAGCTCATGAGAGACTGCATTTTGTCAAGAGAAATGGATAGTCTTGTATTACTGCTGGCAACACTCTTAAAATAAACAATGTCTTGCACTTTCCTTCAAGTGTGTTTATCCTACATTTTCCTCTGAAAGAAAATGATCCCACAACATAGGAAAAGGATATCGAAGCCCAGCAAATGGTTTAGGGCTGCCTCGTGCAGCAGAACTGCCCAGTACAATTCCTCTGTGCAGACTGCTGCAGCACGGCTCAGACAGCTGATCTCTGACACTGCTCTGGTGACAGATTTCTCCCTGGCAATTTGTCCATAAAAATAACTGGCATTCTTATTAGCATGGCCGGCCAAGGCCTGGGTGGGTGTGGGAACTGAAGCTGCAGGGCTCCTTGTTCCAGGTCAAGGAGCAGACACCTGGAGATGAACCCTCCTTGCTCCTGCCTCGTGCTGCACAAATAGAGTTCAACTTCACTTGCCAGAGGGGTTGGTCCAATGCAAGTCACAAACATTAAGAAGTCGTCATTGTTATAAATTACAACCAGAGCTGCCAACTGGAAAAAGCTTTGCATAGCTGTAACTGATAATTGTGCAATGCTGTCAAAACTCTATCAGAAGCTAGATTATCACACACACCCTAAAAAAGTATCCTGTTCCACCTCATTTTTGTTTTAAATGGTGTGAAGAAATTGCAGTTTCCAAAGAAACACATACTTTTTCCTGTTAACCTCTGCCACGTTTGAACACACACACATTCATGAATACCAAGGATTTTCTGTTTGCTCCTGTAGCACACCCACTACACACAAGGCACGTGCTGCTACACACTGCGCTTGTACTCCCTCCTGCTGTAAATAAGATAATAAGTTTGACACACAAAAGATCAATAAAGGTTAAAACTAGATATTACAACTAATAAATTTAAGCATAATGAATAAATTTAAGCATTTAGGAATAATTTAGGCAGTCTGTTGTTTGTCACTTGTAGAAAAATGTTTTGAAATGACAGGAAAGTCAGCTTTTATAGAAGCTGTATTGCTAATACAAGCACTGTTTCGGGAACTGTCTAATCAGCATCACTTCTTTAAAACCACATTTTTTGTAACCTAGTGAATATTTGTTTGAGTTGTAGTTAGATGGGTGGGGTAAAAATAGACAAATTAAGGGGGGATAAAAAGGATGCCAACACATCAGTATATCACCACAGAGCTGTTTTTCAGGGACAAGGTGAACCACCAGGACTCTTTCTGTCTTGTTTTAAAACTCACTCCCCTTGAGCCTAAATCTTCTATAGGTAAGGGGCAACACCCTTACTGACTTCTGGTGAGAGCAGAATGGGGTCAAAAATGAGTGTTTCTGTCATTTTTTTTCCATCGATACAACATCAAGAACTTTCCTGTCTAATATATCATTACAATGAGGTATTAACGGCCTGTGGGATTCACTACCTAAATAAGCAGAAAATATAAAGATTTTCATGTAAATTGCCCAAAATGGCAGAAGGAGCCTTTGGCAGAACTACTACCACAGACTTCTCCAGTGCTGTAGAACCACGTTCAGTCTTGCTGTTCCACCTCCATCAGCATTTCATGCTCTCTGCCTTGACAAAAATGTTAACAACAACTTCACACTTCTTCCTGGTAAAAGCTAAGAAAGCTCCTTCCAGAAATGAGTTATAGAACCAAGACAGAAAATCAATCTGATAAAAGCTTGGGGAACCCACACTGGTCTGCACAGACACACCCCATAAGCCATCAAGCCATAGCTTTATAGCTATCAAGCTCTAAAGCCATCAAGCTTGGGCAGCCAGGACTATTTATATGAATGACAGCTGTGTATCAGATCCTTCAGTGCTCCACCTCACCCACACAGGCTCAGTTAGCTCAGCCTCACTCCCAAAACTACAGCCACAGATAATACACAAGGAAGTAAACAAGAAAAAAAAAAACAACCACTTAATTTCTTTTTTAAGACGACTTTGTTGGAGAGGCTCCTAATGAAAAAAAACAATGGCAGCAAGAAAAGAAGTTTATAGGGACACAGTTTTGTTCCATCCAAAGTCTTCAAAGGATAGCTTTGCAAAAGAGGAAAGAGTTTAATCACCAAGTCCAGTATTGCAGTTAAGAACATAAATCTACTGTATTTATACCCTAGAGACTTCGTGTCTTCCCTTGTAACAATGTGCCAGTCCATTCCTTGGATGCTTGTTCCTGTTCAAGATCCTCCTCTCTTAAGCAATAAATCCAGTGGGCTTGTGCTCTGGCAGACGCTCAGGTTTTGTGTGCTTCCAGAAACAGACATGTTTCTGGCTTGTTTTCCTGCTGCCAACATTCTTGTGCCTCCAAGGGAGCCTTTGTAAACACGATGTTAGGAATAGCTTTTGAGACACTTCCCCAGGTAGAAAATGACAGATACAGACCCAGTAAAACACTGGCAAAACAATTCCCAAGAACTAAACCAAAATCAAACAAACAAACAAAAAAATCCAACCAAAAAATAGGGACTAAAAAAGACTTGCTGCACTGATTAAACTGCCCAGTGAGATACAGAGAAACTCATATAATGGACTTCTCTATCAGTACCTTACTGTCAGTTTTCTCTATTTCATGTGAATTTTACATCAAAAGAAATACCAGGGGAGAAAGGTGAACTTCTCCACCTTCTGAATCTTACATATTTAAATGGAGTAAGAGTTATATATGTATTTATATCTTTATCAGTCAGATATGAGACACTTACCTCTATCACAGCAACACAAATCCCACTAAGTACAAAGTCTCATGGAATAGTATATTCCTTTGTATTTTCACCTACCAAAGCTTAATCATTGAATGTACTCATTTCTCTGATAACAGGTTCCCTGACTCATTTTGTTAAAAATAGCCCAATACAACTTTACACACTGGCATGTGTACACACACAGTGACTAACTGATCCAAGAAAGTTCCCAGGACTTATTCAGTTCTTTCAGATTCATCAGCATCTTCAGTTTTCAGCTAAACACAGTAGAAATTAATAGGAAACCAAAAACCTCAAGCTTCACTAAAGTACTGTCAAATGATTTAGCTCTCTGCTTCTCCACCTAAAAGAGCATCTTCAATAAAAACTTACTCCCATCTACTGTTATCACTTCAGTGCCTTCCATCCTACCAGCTGATTTGGTTAAATCAAGTTAGGTTTGGTTAAACCTAAAAAAAGTTACCAAGTAAGACTGGAAGACAGTTCATTTATTGAAATGGAAGACAGTTCATTTATTGAAAAAATTATGAGAAGTTGTATGTTTTGGCTTACCTCTCTAGAGGTAACCTTAACAACCTCTCTCTAGGTAAACCTTCAACAACTCTAAACCTGATGGAGACTGGAAAACCAGTGGACAACTAACATACTAAACATGGAGAGATAATTGCAGATTGTATTTGACAGTTCCCTGCACCACATATCCTAGCTGCAGCACTGTACAGCTGCATGCATGCACACTCCCAAAGGTTCACAACTATAGTTTAGTAACCCCCACAAATGGATATATTATCCTCAACATTGTCTCAGTATCCAGAGTTGTTGTCATTTTAACACTATTGATGGTCTATATGATAGTAACTAAATCTTAAGTCACTTTCAAGCAAATCTACTCAACTCCATTACTTCAACATAATTTTTAAGAGGAACACTCCCTGTCTGCCACAGTAGTTACAAGTTTGATCTTACAACCTTCTCTTCTGAGAAGTAAAGCTTCCAGCAGAACATGCTGCTGAAGATCACAGGAAAGCCTGCAGTACTTCTCCACTTTCCTGTGGGAATAACTCCTCCACTGTTCACCAGAAATTCCATTTCACAGCCTTCCATCACAACCAACGCAGCACCATCCAGGCATTTGTGCAGGAGCTGTATTCCTAAGCCTTTGAAAAGAAACAATAGGAGCTAACTCTACCTCAGAGGAGTCTTTACAAGCTATTCTTTTCAAGGCCATGCTGCAGAAAATTTAGAGAAGATTTTAACCAATCTATACATGTTATGACAAAACATTCAGAAACAGACATAGTTCCATATTCTTTGATAATAGAGGGTGTTTTTCTTCCTACCCATCATTCTCCCTTTTCTGTATTCAGAATTACAGTGAAGCATATGTTCCCAGTACCATAACCACCACTGGATTTCTTTAAAGCTTTAACATATGAAAAGCCTGAGATACAGCAGCTTCTCCCAAAATGACTACAGTGAATTATTCCCCAAAGAGGATCAGTCCTGTTTTATGGTTTACAGACAAATATCAGGATGACCTGTCACATGAAACAGATTAAAAATTCGTTCATCATTTTTCATACTATAATTTTGACCTTTTAATTTTCCAATTATTTCTCTCAATCTCTGAAAAGATTTTTTTTATGATACTCATAATTTAGGAGACCTTGGCAAGTGCACATAGTATCTCTCAGCATTGCTGCCAAACAACTTGAGTTAAAGTAATAAATCAAGGTATAACTGTCCTGTGCTGATAAGCAGAATTACCAGCAACACATGTTTTATAGCTTTAGGATATCAGTTATTTGTATAATTGAAGTCCTACCATCACCTGAGAGAAATGCACACAAAATATAGTCACAAGGCATCAGTGACACATTGCACAAACATGGCTAATAATTTTAACCTTATTGCAGCCCTTCCCATTGTGATTTGGAAGAACTCTGCAGGTTAGCAACTGCAAGCAATGATTCACTTCATTCAAAGAAAACTGAGGTGAAAGAGGGGTTTTATTCTTCATCAGGACACAGCCTCTTCCTTTCTTACAATTTGCTTTCATTCAGCTGCCTGAACTTTGGAAAAGCAAATACTTTAATAAATTGGCACAAGGGCACGGTAGGGACCTCTGTAAGCCTCATGCTAAGGTCCAACCCTGCTCCAGCTTTCTCCTATACAGCTGTATGTCCTTCAAGCCATCAGTCCCTTTTTCAGTGTCACTTTTTTGTCTGAGGAAACAGCATAATGGATGGGAAAGAAATGCACCAGCAACTACCTGCACACTACCACGACTCCTTTTATTTTGTGTGCAGTCAGGGTGAAAGGACTGGCATTGATTAGTATGATATCATAAAATACTGAGGTATGGAACAAAACCCAGCATTGTGCATCCTTTGCTGTGCTCTGAGGTGAACACAGCTAGCCTGGAAGAAACTGATTTAGAAAAACTTCACAAAAGGAAAGGTATTGCTTGTCTTCAATGCCTCACAAGGCTGACTTGGGGCTTTCCTTTGGCCATCCAGTCTCTGCCTTGCTAGGTGCCCCTGGTCAGGAAAGAGCTCTTCACCCAAATGGGGCTGGCTCTGCTCATTAAGAAGTGCAATTTAACTATGTGGATTTTGTAACTTCTCTCACTAGCTGGAAGAACCAAGTAATGCAAAAGAGAGCAAAGCACCAGATTCTATCTGCCCTGGAAGAGGTGAACCCATGGACCAGCAGCAGGTAGGAGAACAGCCTGTCCATCATGACATCTCCCATCTGCACACCCCAAGGTGCCAGCTGAAGGCAGGAAATGGCAGACTGAGTGTGCTGGGGCCTCATCTGAGGGAGCAGATGACAGCAGAGCTGTACCTACTTCCCCTTTCCCTCTTTGCCAATCCCAGGAGCTCCAAGCAGGCATGCAGTGCAGCCCAGGGACAGTGAAGTGACCTGTCAAACAAGGACCAGTAGCCTCCTCCTGGGAGGGATTTCAGTTGAATTCTCCATTCCTACTGGCTGACCTGTGGGTGCTGCCTGGCCTCCTCACACCCTTACGTATCACCCATGGCTCCAAGGGAGCAGTCACATCTCCCCTGTGGCTTGTGTGGCTCATCTTCTCTCTCCCTGCCTTACAGGAGCAACATGGCAAGAGGGGCACTTATCAAAGCTGAGAGGGCTTTGTGCACACCTGGAAAGGCTCCTGTGTTTTGTTGGAAGATGAGTACAGGCGTGACCATAAAAGGAGTATTTTTACACCTGAAAAATACTGCAAGAAGCGGTTCAGATTTTTATTTGCCAATTATGAAGACATTTATTTCTATCTCTAAATTCAGAGCAGTGAGATTCTGCAGCAAAAGGCATGCTATTTCACTGCCAAAAAGTTAATTTTTCTCCTTCCCTGTGGAACATATTTTTCATTGTGGCAGTTTTTGAATACAGCAATGTGAAACAGAGGAAGCCTGGAGATCCAGGGAAATTCCATAGGACTGAAAAAGTCTTAGCCTCTCCCAGCTGGGTGGTTCCCCATGGTCTGGGGATACACTTATCTCCATGACTGCCCAGGAGCTTTTCTCAGTGTTTTGCCACCACAGAAAACTATCAAACGTTGTAATGAATTTATTTCTAAACAACTCTTTTAACTGGAGACAGTAAGCTGCTATGGAGAGAAGGGAAAAGATTACCCTATTCAGAGAAAGATTTCCTTTGGGGCAAAGTATTGAAATATACAGTCAGCAAGCACAAGACAGAGCTGGAATCTCAAATGTAACCTTGAGTTGCTACAGGGCTTCATTTGTTCCTGTCTCTGTCTCCCCTCACCCATAAAACCAGTATTAGGTCTTCATTTGCAGAACTGCTAAAAATGCACTGCCATTTACCATCTGTTCAACATCCTACTGACCTAGTCTTGACATAAAATACCTTTCTCCTCGCTGTCAAAGTAAGAAGCAAAGCTGCAAGAGTTGCCAAAGAGTTGCCTCTTTCTGAACATTATTGTCTTTACAAATTATATCAGCACTTTAGGAAACTAATTTCAACTAGCAGGCCTGGCAGATCACTTGGAATGAAAGGCAGGAGGGAAGAAGGTGATATTTAAAAAAATGCATCTCAAATCACATCAGGGCAAAAAAGCAGTAAAACTACACATTTGTCTGGCACATTTTGTTGACTCAATCACAATTTCGTTGACTCAGAACTCTGAAATCTGACATCACCTTGTTACAAAAGAAGCATTTTCAGATGCATGTTATTTTTCTACAGGGATTTGACTCATTTTTCCAAACTTTAATTTAGAATCAATTGTTCGCTGTGTTATTTTCACACATAAAAGGCAGAAATGGCTCTTATTACCCCACAGAGATTTTTAAAAGCCTAGAATACAGTTGTGGAATAAGTTGCTCCTTTATTTAGGGAGAGAGCAGAGAGGGGAGGGAGAAGCACAAAAACCTTCAATTGCTCGAGTCACTTAGTTAGCCAAGCATCCTAATGCCTCTCTGTTTCAAAGAGTAATTCTCTAAGCCACTAGGAGTTGCAAGTTTGTGAAAATTGAAGGCTAATAAAACCATGTGACTGTCATTTCTGAGTGGGTGGAAGCTCTCTTCTGAATGCATTTGGAAATGAAGTCACCCACACATTTCCATTCTTGATAAAGACCACAGGGCAAATGACCACCTGCCAGCAGAGAGAGGAAGGGAGGAGGGGAGAAATAGAAAAAAAACCAAACCCTAACATGAGGTTTTTCAAGCTGTCTATTTGTGACAAGATGCTAGAAACATTAAACTGGTTTTTGTTCTTCAGTAAACCTATAGAACTATGGAAAAGTATTATTTTCATGAGCATTTTTTTTCCCTACTTCTCAAATAGGGCTCACAATTATATGCAAACGTAATATAAATCAGTTCCACAAATTCCCTAAGATCAGTGCCATGCCTTTTAAGACCTGTCTCATGCAAGGTTTTGATCTGTGAATCAGAACTTTGCATGAAAAGGGTGTGGAGATAATGCTGCTTAGAAATCTAGCATCTTTTCCAAGCTGCAACAGCTCAATCAATCAACTTGTTATCATTATGAGAAACATGTACTGTCTGGAAACCTGCAGTCAGCTGAAGAAACAACATTACACCCATTTGTATGCTGAACTTATAAGACATATTCCACATTTCTTTAAAAAAGAAAAAAAAAAGAAAATAACAAAAAACCAAACCTAACTAAACCCAAACCAAACAAAAATACAAACAAACAAACAAATCACCCACCAAAACAAACAAGTAAAAAACCCCAAAACCAAACCAAAATCCACCACAAAAATTCATACAAACTTTCCTGAGAATTTAGGATTCCCCTCTCTGTGTGAGGATCTCAACCCTGACAACACTCCTTTGTTCATCAATGCCATAAACTACAATTTGGGGAAGTCTAGGTCCTGTATCTGGCCCAGTGGCCCCTGGTTGCCTTGGCACTGTAGAAGCACTGTCCTGGCATGCCTTTTACTAAAAGCCCTCTCCTAGCCCAGCCTGCACAAAAAAAAGATAAAGTCTGAAAAGGTTTCAAGGAAAAATTGTGAGAATGATCTGATCTTGAGAACTGATCATGAGGAGCTCATTTGCACAGCTCAGTGTAAGCAAGATGGAGAGACAATTATTCATATGCAGAAAAGAGCACGGATGCCACAGAGCCCTGAGTCATGCAGCTAAAGGCAGAACATGATGGGAATGTTTTCCATTGAAGCATCCCAATCATCAGAATTTTAGAAACAGGATATTCAAGCTAGAAACAGAAGGCACATTCTACCACACAGGTAATCCCTTACTGTGATGGCTTAGAGAGGACAATGGTAATTAACTATCATTTAGGACCCACTTTAATCTAAACTGAGTATTTCACATGAAAATTCTCTAATTCATCAGTACACATCCCAACCTAAAGCAAAAATTTGTTGGGACTCACACAATGTGTCATTTAGGAGTTAAAGCTGTAAGTCTGAAAACAACTGTGAGAGATGATGAGTTGCTCTTTGCAGGGCTTCCCCAGCTGGGAGTTTGCAGCAATTCAGTCCAGTCCTTTTGTACAGATGTGCAGTTATCAGCCACAGGCACATTCCCTTCACAGTGCAAGGGATGGCTCCTGAGCACGGCTGGATACTGGCACATGCAGGGAATGAGGTGAGCTGGTGGAACTGAAGGCACAGCTCCTCTCTCCTGGAGCCCTCAGGGCTCCTCCAGTGCCATGCCCAGGGTTCTCTTTGCCTGCACTGGTACCCACACATGCTCAGTCTGATGTTACCAATACAAAGCCATACAGGTTTCTAGAATATCCCCATTTTACAGAATAAAAAACATTTCCCCCCCTGTTTTCTACACTCATTTACTAAGCACACCCACATCACACCCCTGATGAAGGTCAAATGGACATCTCTCATGTTTCTGAAGGTGAGGGCTACAATCTCTACCAACATCCTATGGTCAGAACAAAATCTAAAATTTACATCAGGATGCAAAGCAGCAATGCCAATTGTAGGTGAACAAAAAGCCCAGATTTGAAGACTTTAGCTTAGAGCCTCTAAAGCCTAAACACGTCATAGTGGGTGCAGATTCCTTTTACTAGCAGTCAGAATATGCTACACTGAAGTGATTTTTCTGCTAGCAAATAATGCACTACTCTTAAACTATCTGCAATACTAGCTTTATACCACATCATTATTAATTTATCTCCTAAATGCTATTATCTTCAGGATGCTCTCCTTAATAATTCCTTCAAAATTGTGAAAGCTGGCTGAAAGCCAGCCATAGTGACACTGAAATGAAAATAAAAGATTCCTGAAAGCTGAAACATAGAGTGATACTCATCTAAAACTAAAGCAGAATGTCAGTGTATTTTAGATGTTGACATTTTAAGTAAACCATGACCTTCTGCCTCTGAAACTTCAAAGTAATTGTTATATGGAACCAATTCCCCATTAAAACTTCAAGAGACATAGTCATTAAAGAAATGTAGAGAAGAAACATCCAGCTCTTTCAGCCTAAGAACATTGCATTTGATAATTTCTCATGCTTAAATACACTACACAACACTTTACTGTGCACCTTGTTCTGAGCTGTATGCTCAGAACAGCTGAAGAATGATGCAGAGCCAGAGAAATAAATGCCTTCATGTGAACTAAGAGCAGACAGCAGTTATGAAAAAGAGGATAGGCAGCCAACAAGGTGTGACAAAGACTGAATTGCACGTAGGTCCTTATGTAAGGCTGTTCTCTAGGCACCACCAAGATAAAACTTCAAGTGAGGACATGCAATTTGACAACATATAGCAGCTCTCACCACTAAGGAAAGAGAGAAACTGCAGGCCAGACTCTTAGCTTTTCTTTCTCCTGCTGCTGTTCTGTCACAAAAACACAGGAATCACAGAACCTCCCCAAGTCACAGCTTCTTGCCAATGGAAGACAGAGAAAAAGCATCTCAAGAGTTATTTTCTTCTTTTCTGGGACAGAAATGGCTCATGTTTGTACAGTGATACAAAGCTGAGCATCTTCCACAGCTTGCTGAGCACATGCAAGCCCAGTTCCATGTGCCTGGGCAGAAACACCAGTTCTGTCACTCTGATTTCAGGACATCTCTGCTGAGCTACAGAGAGCACACACAAGAATGTAACTGGGGGACAGAGTGAAAGTGAGACTGAGCTTTGTGAGGGAGCTTGCCAGAGAGGCCCAAAGGAAGAAACCCATCTGTTCTCCTGCTCTGACTAAGAGCAGAACATGACCACATGACTCGTCCAAAACACTGTGATTCTCCACCAGCACAGCCTTACAAAACAGGAGAAGCAGTGGATAAGGCTGTGCAAGGCTGCTGGTGTCCAAGCAGGAAGAGGAAAGGCTGTTCTGGTTATTCAGAATCTGGCTCCCATTCACTGCTCTGTGGGGATAACTTTTAAAAATGTGAAGTTCAGGGAATTTGATTTACCTCGAGCCAAGAAGCAGAATGGTATCTCACCTCATTTAAAGCAGAGCAAGATTGAGAAACTTTGCCTGTCTTCAGTACAATTATCAGCTGGGAGAAGGCAGGGAGGTAAATCACCATAAGAAAAGTACTTAACCAACCAATATTGATATTCCGAGTGCTCTCCTTCAACTTCCTTCTCTTGATGGGGAAGGTAAAAACTAAGGATGCTTTGTAGCAACAGTGCAACAGGCTATGAAGAATCTCCCTGCTGAGTAATCCTGATACAGACCAGGCTCTTGTAAGACTCAAATTTAAGACAATCCTGATATCCCAATTTCATCTGTCATAATTCAACTTCCTATTATTGAGGCTTTCATTTTTACAGAAACTGTTTAATTCCATCACAGCTAGGACATCCTGAGATGGTTCTATGGATCACATGAAGAGTACATAAGGAAACTGAAGTCAGAATGGAAAAAAGAGACCAAAATACATTTGATCAATGTGCACTGTGAGCCAAGATGAAGCAGAGATCAAAAAAAGAACTGGGATTTCATCAGCTGAAAGAAGATGCTGCTTTTTCCTTACTGCAATGCTTTCCTTACTGGATTCAGGCTGTGATGCAGGAGGGTGGGCTTAGATATGTATGATTTCCAGGTGTCACAGTGGTGGGTGTGAAACAAACACAAGGAAGGAAGGAAGGAAGGCTAAAGAAATAAAATTGGGTCTTAGTAAATATGAGCAGCATTTTTATTTAAAAACCCAACTATACTGTATTTGGTAGACACTCAACACTGGCTTAGAGCTGCTCACATCAGCATCCCAGTGCACTATCAACACTGTTAAAATGGAAATCCCTCCAGACACTGCCACTGAAACCAGCTTTTTCATCACAAAGTCTTAGTTTTACATAGCATTTTAGGCCTGGAGCAGAGTACAGTGAAAACAACAAAGTAGTTGAAATAATTAAAGAGAGACTAAAGGAAAAATCAGGAGAAAATATCTGGTTGAAAACCTCAAGATCACAGGAATTATTTAAAATACCAAGAGAGGTGAAGAGCAGAAATGGGATAAAAAAATCACTTGGAGGCTATGCATCATGGAGATGAGACTGTAAAGCTCAGGAGTATAACTAGGACTGCTTTTGCTTTGAAAAACTGTTCAGCAGTATTTCTATTTAGCAAAGAATAAAGATGTCATAACAAAAAATTAGAGATTTTAAACAGTAAGAACAACCGAAGGAGGATTTATTTGTTTGTTTGAATGAGACAGAGACAGCACACACAGACCCAGGAGGCTCTTCTGAGATCCCAGCCTTGGGGTTAACTGGTTTCCAGTCCAGTCTCCACCAGGAAGTCCTCACGCTACAGAGTACTGCACATAAACACAATCCTAACAAAAGTCAAGCCACAGACACAGGTATTGCTGCCAGTTGATATGGAACATGCATATCAAGGAGGAATCAAGGAGGTGGCTTCCTGAGAATGTGCAACTCCAGCTCAGTGATATCTCACAGCACAAGCTTCCAGCAAAGCTCTTCCCATGGCTGGGACCATGTTGCAAGGCCATGCTCTGGGCAGATTTTTCAGTGCACACAGGAAGAAGCTCGTCTGTAGTAACACAGTTATCCCTGAGACTTCCACCAGCCTGTAAAATTTGGCTGTGATTGGCCAATGGGTTAAAAAAGGGAGTGGAAAAGAAGAAGGAAGGAATATATATGCAGAAGGAGCTTCATCCTGTGTGCTCGTTTCCTATGGAAACAAGGCTAAACCCAACAAATTATGAAATGAACACTCAATTTAGTGCCAGCTCTGTTTCAGAGCATAAGATGACAGAGAAACCTCAAGCAGCAGAAAGTATATGCTCTTCACTGTCTCAAGCAAGAGTGTCAGCAATAATTGCACTGATCCATTATTCATGGTTCATAACGTTATGGCAGTGCAATGGGGAAGGAAGGAGAGCAAGCAGATATCAGTAGATTTTGAGCACATGGTTAGCACACAGATACTCCAACACTGAAAGGCTGTGAAAGAGCCAGATTAATGATGTCTAACTGGATAGTCTGGACTCCTTTTATTATCAGATCTCCTGCACACAATTCGTGGAGCTTGCTCCTCAGTGATGTGGTTGCCATATATAAACAATGCATAGTACATATAAAGGGAGGGCAAAAAGAAAATATACAGCCATCCATGCATTTAAGCTTGCCAAGTGTTGCCATTTGCCTCTATTTCCAGATCTCAGAGCTACTAAAGAACAGAAAAGCTCAAAACGCCTTTGCATTTCCATGCATCCGTTCTCTTCTCTGTAGTGACTCCTCTTTTAATGTCAAAACGAACATTCTAAGTTAGCCAGACACATTCCAATCCAGCAGAAAGGAATTATTTTCCAAGCCCATTCTAAGTCACTTGCTCTTAGTGCCATGTAAAGCTCTGAATCATCAAGTAAATATAACTTACTTTTAGGGAGGCAGCTTTGCAGAATAACTTCTGTTCTTCAGCACCCACAAGGAGCCATCTAAATTACCCACATGCAGAAAGACTAATTCCACCAGGCACATAACCAAGCTAAACACCAAAGGCTCAAGCACCTTGTACATTATCTAAAAGCCTGTTTAGGTGAGTCAACAGCAGAATACACAAAGTATTTTAAAAACTCTCAGTCTGATTCTACTCAAATTCCTTACTGGCTTAGCAAGTGCCTTTGCCAGATCTACTACTCACCTGCTCATCTGCTGAGGATAGAGACCACTGTCTACTGCTTGTTTCCCTGGGGCCCAACAAGGCAGCTTTGCTGGTGGCTTCTTTCAGAGAGCAGACTCTGGGATCTGCCACTAGACAGATAAAACAACCTTCAGCTTGCATGGAATTACTTTGTCACAAAAGAAATCTTATCCAAGAAGAACAGTCTTTCAGTTCTCTAGCAGGGTTGCAAAATCCTCTGGAAGAGGAGCTTGCAGCATTGGCCCTCGACACACAGCTCCCAGCACATGAAAAGAAAGGCTGCTCTTTGGCACTGCTCTGAGGGAAATCATGACCTTCACTCAGCCAGCTACTGGGCAAAGCCACATCACCCGTCCTTCTTCCAGGCTTCACTTCACCCAGCACCACTGAGGTACAAGCATGACATTTTCCGCTGCAAAACACTGATGCCTCCCCACAGCCAAGTGTGTCATCACATTTCCAGGAGTACTCCAACCTCTTTACTAAAGACTTTATGGACACAGAAGGCTCCTTGTTGTCCCTTTTTTTAAATTTCAGATTCTTTATCATCAGACACTATTCTGTACTTATCGAAAGATGCATTCGACCTACCCACAATTAGTAGTTATCCAAGATCTCATCTTAATATCCCCCTTGGAAAGTTAAAGGACACCATTCTGACACACAAACACTGCCAATTAATTAATTACACAGAGCCTTATTTTCCAGCAGAAATAGTAATTCACATCTTCACATAACCGTCCCCAAAGATCAAGCCTTTTTGGAGACATCAAAATGCACAGACGTTTGGCTAGTCCTAATTTATTCTAGCATTTTACCAAGGAACTCTGTAGCTGTTACAGTAAGTAGGTTTTCCTTTAGTCAGACAAAATTAAGATCTGCACAAAATTAATTTCTTTTCCCAGCAAAACACAGTTTTCAAGAGCAGTCCTCTTACTCAACTGGTAACAGAGAGAGGTAAGCCAAAGGCAGTGTCTTTATTGCAGCCACCAAGACTCGATAACTCAGAATAAAGATAGTTAAGGACAGGAGTAGGACAGTCCATTTAAAATATCTGAATGTAGAAGACAATCAATTGTTGATTCTAAAGCACACTTATCATAACAAAAGTAACTTCCTTTTCCCCAGGTGATTTTGAGACAAACAGCAGGTCCCTTGCTGCTGCCCGTTCAGAAATACAAAGCCAGAGTTTCCATGTCACGTAGCAGGAAGGTGTCATCTTTCTGTGGTGCCACTTACTCACCAGCTCGCACCACCCACACCACTGCTAGAGAGGACTCAGCTCTGTGATGGAGCAGGTTTTCCCCCAGGCATGGATGCAAACAAGCCAAGGTGCTAAAACATTCAGAGGGAGAGAGCTGATATTCAGGCTGCACACTGCCAGTCTGCTATGGATGCTCAGAGTTACCTGCAAACTCATACCCAAACATTTCAGGAAGCCCAAACTTCCTGAAATGCCATGCCAGCCTCTGCCCCTTCTGATCCTCCCAACCTAATGCTAAGTATTATTAGGTTATTTCACACAATTTCCAAGTCCCTCAGGACTGACACCATAAAGTGATGAAGTCAAGTAAGTAATGACTAGCAGAGGTTTCCTTCATCTATTCCTTTTCTCTGATATTCCCACATTTGATAAACCCTAGGCCCAGCTCAGGCAACTCAAAGTACAGAACCAGATGTTTTGGTTCCCAGCACGGTCACTTAGGGAGAACTGGATATTTCAGAAAAGGGGTGCTCCACGCTCATGTGCCATAACAGGGAGACACCTACATCCCATTTAGTTTTGCACATGAATGTCTCTAAGTCCCCATTTCTCCCTAGGATACGGGTATTGGAATGAGGGCTGAGCACTGGATGTCTGCATGGAGCTGGACAGGAGACCCTGACTGAGAGATGCCCGACTGAGCACTGAACATGAGGTTCACTCTGAAGAATTCTCTGGCATATGTGTCAAGCAAGAAGGAGGTCATGCTGTCCCTGCTCAGCTTTAATTAACAGTTTATTCAGCCAGGAAAAATGAAAGATGCCCTACTCAGTTAAAGAACACTTAAAATTATGGTACCCACCTTCCTGCACTATCTGGCTGATCTAGATGGAGGCACTCCCTGAATGCAGTCAGAAAGCAAACACCATGGGAGCAGAAGGAAAACATGACATCACAGCCCCATGTTAAAACACTGCCATGGATGCGGGAGAGCTCAGTACGAGGTATCATTCCAAGCAACATTGAACATCTGAAGTGCCTGGAACTGCAGCTAGGTTCAGCCAGCTCTCCTCCCTACGGATGTGGTTATTGCAATAGCAGAGGCTGTTGAAAAATCAGGACTGCAGCATGCAATTCTGATGAATGATGGCAATAAATTAGCATGTGATGAGTCTTCATCTTTTAAAGGCAGCTCTCTCCACTCATCTCTAGTGCTGTGGATCTTTACATTACTTTGAAGAGATGGCAAGATAAAAAACACTGCAAAAGCATTACTGAATACTATTTTCTCCTCTCTCTTCTCCTTCAATTTATATTTATCTCATCATTTTGCCAGTGCAAATCTTATTTGATATACTCTCTAAAATCTTCTGAAATAATTTTAGAAACCTGAGTCAACTGGATGTTGAATTTTGACAAGTTTTTGAGAAAAAGAGTTATGCTCTGTGATTCAAAAAGGTAGTCTTAGATATCTCAATTTTAAAAAGATTTTCTCTATAAAAAACCAACCTAGATTTTCTTCAGACTTTTTAAACTCGTCTGTCTTCCCTCAGAGACAGCTGCTCCCTTGTTAGTAGTAGCAGAAGCAAATAAGTGTAAGCCTCATGACTGATGATAAACACCACATCTTGCCATAGTTTCCCAGAGAAATGAATCTCTAAGATCAAGCATGTCATTAAAAGGACCTTATAACTTTGAGATTGGAAACTGTACATAAGGAGCCAGTATCTCTGAGAGACTGAGAAAGTACAAAATCAGCTGGAGCATCTGGTAGAGCATCAGTAATGCTGCATGGCTGTTTAGCATGGAAGCAGCATCTCAGATGTCTCATCCCGATTGAGGTACACAGGGAGGTTTATGAAATGCCTTTTTCGCTGAGCATTAAGTGAAAAATAAACACCAAACCAGCAAATCCCAGAATCCACATGTAAGGGAAATAGGTATACTTTACTAATGTATATGGATGAGGGAAGGAGCTGTGAAGGATATCATGACTTCACCGAATGATAAGCTACACACAGAGTGTGCCTCTCGATGGACTGCTGGGAGTCATCAGGGCACAGGAACTGCAGGCACACTGATAAGAGCATCAAAGGAGGCTCTTACCATTTGCATTAATGTAACTGGCTGTAGCACAGGGATGTAGACAAAAGATAATGATGCCAGCAGTTTGTTATATTCACTCTTTGTTCTTCCTTCTCACGCAATTAGAGCAACTATACACGTAATTTAATGTAAAATTATATTGCCTGAATTCAGTGTAGCAGCCCCAGCAGACAGTTTCTGTTTAGTTTGTTGTCTTTCAACATGCAGCACAATGCAATATTAGAGGCTTAAGACAGATAGCAATAAACAGCGTGGGCTCCTTACCAAGATTCATTACTGATTATACCATCAGCATTAAGCTCTGTTTTTTCCAAAATAAAACATTTGTTTTCTAGCAAGAGAAACATAGCTACTTCTGTGACAGAGTCCTGTTGAAGCATCCAGTTTGTAAACAGGGACAGAATATGTCAGGTCTGTTTAAATCTGGGACAGGATAGAGTCACTCAGGTTTTGCTGGAAGGAGGTATTCTCTTGTTATCTGGGACAGCTCCTGGGTTCTGTCAAGATGCAGGAGAGATGACAAAGTGGCTTGGCAACCATCTTGTCAGCAGCAACAACAAGAAAGAAAGAATAGCACAGCTTAGACACAAGAGAACAAACACACTTTCCACCACAGTGACCTTTTCCTCAGAAAGGCAGAGAAAGTGCTGTTATCAGGGAGATATTAGAAGGGACCTTGGAAAAAAAGCGCTGCTTAGCCGACTGGTGGGGATTGTTCTGTCCTCATTTGAAATGTTCGGGAGAACATTCTGAAAGTACAGCAAGAAATTCCTAAAAAAACCATAATAACTGATGACCCACATAGGGCGAGGAAAGGTCTTCAGCTGATGTGCTGCATTACAAATCCAATTCTACAATTTTATACAAAGCAAGTGTAAAATGCATGGCCATTTTGATGTGCAACAACAGTGTATTATAGTGGAAAACTATAACTTAAGGACTGCCACCAATTCTCCACATGAGAGCCAGAAATAGCCTTCATTTGCTTATACAACAAAAGAGTCATTATAAAGGCAGAGTTTGCTGAAGCTACTATCAAAGCTAACAACTAATGGAAAAGGTGGGTGCACTTAAGGATAACAACACTAATCAGGCTTTCACTGACCTCAAATCTAGGACTAGAGCTGGTGTTTCTTCTGGATTTCAAAGGGAAGTGTAAGTACCCGTGCATACTGGAGTGCCTATCTCACTGCACCACAGATGGGCCTCTGTCCATGTGGGAAGCTCAGAGGTTCCAGTTCCTGGATTCCTCACCCTTACAAAATGACAGATCATTAGGACATAAAAGTCTCAATAATGAAATTAAGAAAGTGAAAGAAATTACTTGCCCTCCTTTAATCTTATGATAAGATCTATTTCAAAGGGGAAGGTTGCTTTTTTTCCAGCTTGCCTAACATGCATTCCTCAACCATTTCTGTTTTGCACATTAAAATACTTTGGATTAAATTAAGTCAGAATCAGTACTTTTTAGCAAGATGCAATTTACCAATTCTTGTTGCCTTGGTAGGTGAAAGAACACAGCTCCTCAATGAGGTTTTTTCAGCTACTTTTTTTCCTGCTTTACATTACTTAATTCTGGATAGAAGATAGGGAGAAATAATGAATTTCCCAGTAACTGAGCCCTCAAACACAAAGCACATCAGTGCCTTAGAGACAGGAGTCTTGCTGACCTCATCCAAAGAAATTCAATGTTGGCAATGAGTTATCACTCTAGAAATACACCTTTCTACCAGGTGGAATTTACATTCCAGCTTGAAAACAAACTGCTGCTAAAGGAACAAAATTTCTGCTTCAGAAGGATTTTACATAGAGTTGAATCTGTATGATCACCATTCAAACATGAAGTCTCAATTCTTATTTCTATCAAAGTTGCTTAAGCTCAAAGCTTCCCTATGGAAATTTCCTAGTTCCTTATCCAGAAAAAAACAAGATCTAAATTCAATTGGGAATTCAGCATCCTGAAAGAAGCAGCATTTGTCAACTAAATTATTTTCCAAAGTAAAAAGTGTAAGAGATTAAAACTTTGGCCACAAGCGAAAGGTCTGACTGCCATGGTGAAAATGGAGGGAAACAGATTTATTCTCTATTTATCTATAAATCACCTTGTGCTTGGCTAGCAGAGTCACACTGCACTCTCTCTGAGTAGTCTGAATCCTCCTGAAATAAAAAAGTGAGTCTTTGTGATACAAGGTGAAGAAAGAAACATTCAGGAAAACATTTTAAAGTAAACATATGAAAGTTCCAGCTTAACTGGTGTGGCTGGAACTCAGGGATGATTTATCGAGATTCCACTAACACAACATTTAGAAACCTTAATAAGAGGAGCTAGCAGCCACTAATAGCAGTAATATGCAACTGAGTCCAGAAATGATGGACTATTTCCAGCTCTGCCACTGACTGGAAGTATGAAACGCTCTGAGTGCCAAAGCAGCATCATTAAGACAGCATCAGTATGAATTACTCATTTTTGCCACTTTAATACAAAGGAAAGATCTCTTTGTAGATTAGTAGAAACACTGCTAGCTCTTCTTCTGCTTGTCCCCAGAAAGTGGGATCTGTTTTTCCATAATTCATAAACAGAGCTTAAATTTTGCAGTATTCATTCTCTCAGTTTGTGTTACCAAATGGGTGCATGAAGACACCACATTTAGGAGAACAAGAAAATTACATATTTCAGCCCCTCCAGTATCTGCTTTTGTTCCAATGACACACACCCAAATTTTTTAATTTGAATAGCTAGAGAAGCAATTTAGCAAGATTTTGAGGAAATAGGGATAAAATTTGCTTTCTTCTCTATCTCAGTCACTACCCTATAGTAAGTTCATCCGCACATTTCACCAGTGCTCTGATTTCTCCCTCTATCACCACACGTCATGGTCCACAACTTTTTGGACTTTAGTATGAAAAATTATATTGCCATTGGTCTTCAGTGTGAATTGTTATCTGCTGAAAAGTTGTCTAAGCCCACAAGCAGCCATCAGAGGAGAAGAAACTTTCAGCTGCAGCAAATGTAGTCTGAAAACTACGAATGGCACCATTGAAAGGTTATTTCATTCTAGCAACACATTCAACCACCTAAAACTGCATGAAGGAAAGAAAGGCAAGGCATTCTACTGCTGGTTCTTTTTCTCCTTTGCATAGATCACCCCAGCTTTTCCCTGGGAGAAGGAAAGGGAGCTTTTGATTATGGTGCCCAAGGCAAAACAAATTATAAAATATCCTTAGGTTGGCCAACAGGGAGGAAAAAGAGACATTGCACACCCACTGTGTCCTGCCCCCACCTAGCAATGCCTATTCCAGAGGCAAAACCTGGCAAACCAAATCTTTCAGCTCAAACAGGAAATTTTCATGGGTTTTGGGACAAAGATCTTCAGCAGAGAATACCTAACAGATGTTTGCTCCAAGATGTGACCTGCCAGAGTTTGACCACAGGGAAAGTAGAGCTGAAGTCTTCAGCTTTGTTAGGAACTGCTGGACATTCCTAGGCTAGACCACACTTAGATTTCCCCTTTTATACAAAGCAGAAATGGGAACAATTTTAACACAAATGCTCTACACACAGTAGAGCATTTTACATTAACGGCTCAGGGAAATACCTTTAAATTACCTGAAGCAGCTTGCCCTCAAATTTTTATAGTCTGGACAGAAAAAAACCAACCAACAACCAAACAGGCAGTAGAAACACTAGGAAAACAAGGAATCCATGTAAATATCCCTCCAATATCTTCACAACATTTTCTTCAAAGGTAACTTTATCACTAAAACATAGACATTATTAACACAGTGTCTCTAGGGACACTGCTAACACTGTGAGGGCCTACTCACAGGTGGGGCCTACTGAGGGCCTGCTCACAGCTGCTGTACTGGGCATTGTACAAGATAAAAAGTAAAGTGCTTACATTTAATTTTTAGCACAGGGAATGAGCTGCCCCTCACCTACACAATTCTCACCACTAAACTAAAGAGAAACAACCAAAGCATGATTTAAATAATGAGAAATACAACTACTGCTTAAGCATTCAGCAGTGAAGGCAGCACATGGAAGTTAAAGAACGGAATGCGCAGATCAGCCTTGCAGAGAGTCTGGCACTTCTACTCTTTTTTCCTTCTATATGGCTGAAAAGGAGCAGAGCCAGGTCATAAACACATTTCAGACACCAGTTTTCTGCAAATCCTCAGGAGCCAGGAAACTGCCTGCTGGGAGCCTGGTCATACTTGCAGAGTTGTTCCAGAGCTGTTCCAGGCTCTGGTTCTGAGGTTCCAGCCCTGCAAACACTGGAAGGAGAGCCTCAGCCCACACCATCTCCCCATCAACAGGGAAAATAAATATAGTTTCCCACAGACTTACTATCTGGTTTGCTGAGATTGACTTTAATTGTTGATTAAAGCTTTTATTTTGCAGTTGGGATATTTATAAATTTTCTTCTTCTCTGAGGATTCAAAATAGCAGAGGTCAATCTTCCAGTGTTACCATCTGTCTGAATGGGCAGTAATGCATGAGTTTTCTTGTGCTCCACCTGCCTAAATACATGACATTTTATCTGAAATTGCTACGGTAACAGGGTCCTATTTGGTTCAAAATAATGGAAGTTACTAACACTTTGAAAGTTACAATGAAGAAGAAAGGAAAGAGGCTGATTTTCTTTGGAAGCCAAGTCAAAAGTATCACAAAACTGTTCATAATAACATTTCATGCTTTATACCACCTCCTGATCTGTAAGCTGGTCCTTTGAATGCCAAGAGCATCCTTTAAGAATGCTGTAGAAATCCATGCTGCTTTGCATTTTTTTCAGCATCTTGTCTCCAATATGCTAATTAGAAGGGAAGCAATTAGAACAAAATTAATTTGGCCATCTATATTTGCTGTTCCAAGCTTTCCCCAAATGCTGAAGGAAATTGACAAAGTCAGCATGTCAAAGAGCTGTTTCTAGCCTGTCATACATGGTGTGAAGAAATACATGGCATTTGACTGGTTTCTCCTGTCCCTGCTGAATTTATGGCTTTAAGCATCAAACTGTCAGAAAGGGTGACTGTCTCTGACTGTAAATGATAATTACTTCCAACAGCCTATGCAATGATGCTTATATCACTTTAACTAAGGCATGCTGTCCAGCCCAGCTGCAGACGAAAAGAAAATTAAACAAACACAAACAAACAAAAACAAAAATAAAAACAAAACAACAAAAAATTTAAGGACCAAATCTGTGCCTGAATTTTATTCTGTGTCTGCTGGGGTGGCTTGTTTAAAGTGACTTTTCTCATGACATGGGATGTCTGCTGGGTCAGCAGAAACACTACAGCCTGGTGGGGTGATATGGGGAAGGTATGGGGTGACTGAAATGCTCTGTAACCTTCAGGTCACCTTAGTTTTTATCAGAAAGCAGGTCTGGCTAACCTCAGCTTCAAATTTCCACTCCACTCCTGGGACAAGATCAACAGATATTCATCACTGACTACAACCCGCTTGGATTTTATTTGTAGCCTTACAGATAGAGGCCAGGGGAAACAGCTTAGGTTCAAGGAGAGGTTTGCTGTCTCACCACCAGTATTGATGGACTTACAGTTCTTCCAGGGATTTGGTCACCTACACATTTGATAGCTATATCTCTTCTGCTAAGCACTGAGTAGAAGCAGTTCCAGGAAAAAAAAACCAAAAACCAACCATACCTACAGAATCTCACCCAGTGCATTCTTCACTAGTGACTCCTTTATAGCTGTGCTGGGATAGACAATCATTTTTGTCTCTCCTGTTTGACCCCAGCTGGGAAAATATACTCTAGATACTGTTTTCTTCCAAGATTATTGTATGAGACAGTCAGAAGCTGACCCACAAGACACAAAACTTCACTATTCTTATAATTTCTTTTACTGCATTTGCAGAAGGTAGTGTGACTGATTGGATGCCATTTGTTCCCAGCAAAGCTACTTTGGCTGTTCCTCATCCCTGTGTTATGACCCAGCTGCTTGCACATTGTGCTATTACTTCTCTCAGATTTTTCCAGGAACTGAAGCTTGATGGATCTGCAATACCCCTGCACTTCCCACTGCCCTCTCCCCTTTTTTAAAAGGCAGGCATTATGTTTGATAGTTTCCATCTTTCTGTTACCTCAATGACCTCTGAAATATAACTAACACAGTAAGAAGGAGTTTTCAGCCACTTCTTTAAGTGTTCCAGCAGGCCTTCTCCTGACAGCAAATGGGGCTTTTAAGAAAATGGCTCCTACCAACACTGAGAGAAGCACTCGTGCTCCAATGCCCAGAGCACAGGTTGTCACCCTGAGGGCATGACAAACAATTTTCTGGCAGCTTCATCAATCACTTCTCTTATCACATGAGAGGGTCACCAGAGGTTTGAATGTAAGAGAGTCACATAGTTGCTCCTGAAACAAAAACTCTGAAAATCTAACAGCCTGAAACAAAAGCCTTGCTAACATCCTGATGTGCTATACATCTAGTTCAACAACTCTCATGGAAAACAGTGAAACTTCCTTAGCATGGATGAAACTACATTACCATGAGAACTCTTAAAACATTTTATTTATGTATAAAACCACAAGTCTTTGTAAACGGTACTGCATGCTGTCACACAACTGAATACAAGCTAAGAGTCATGTTGATATAAGCCATCATCATACTTCAAATAAATACTCAGCTGCTAGAAATCCCAGGTATAAGCCAAGCCTAACATGTCTCACAGCCAAAAGCAACTTTCCCTTTTAATGTGATCACAGACTTCCAGAATTTTCTAAACACTTCAATTCAAAATGGATAGATACATTGTGTCCAATTTCATATCTATTAAAGAAAAAAACAACTTCTCAAACTGATTGCAATGAGGTACTTGCAGAAAATTCACACCTAATCTTGCTGTCAGAAAAATAGCAATTTGCCAACTAAAATATTTAGGAACTACTCCTCCTTCAGCACAGAAAGTTTAAAACAATTTGTCTCAAAGAGTTCATGAATTTCTGTGCATGCATTTGGGAGTTTGTCCTAGGGAACAGAATCAGAAGATGAAAATATTGCTTTGTATACAAGTTATCGTGGGCTCATCTAGAACACCTTAGGATGATGGAAGCCTAGCTGGTTTCCCTGGTAATTAGAGAAAATCAACAAGAAAAGTTTGAGGGAAAGTGCTTGGTACAAAACCATTTACACAAACAAGAAGCTATTCTGAAAGACTTGCAAAAAGTCAGTGAAGAGGAAATGTCAGTATTCCAACAAACCTCATGTTGCTTTTGCAGCTTTGCCTTAATGTACAGAAAAGAACTTGGGAGCACAAGCCCACTATTGGTAGTTTCAAATCCCTTCATGGGGACTGACACTGGGGCAAGGGCCTAAATGCATCCTTAATTATATATTTAAATACAAGAAAATTCTCTAAGTTTCTTCTCAGCATGCTATTGCTTGTCTGTACTGTACTGCAACTTCCCTTGTAGAAGGAGCCCACGTTGCCTACATTTGAGCTTCTGATTCCATTCTGGGGTGTAATCATGTAAGTTCCCAAGACTTTCATCCAATTTAGTCTTGAGCCAACAACCAGCTTCCACCGTTGCATCACTCTTTTTCCTGAAAGAATGCAACTGTATAAGAATACCTTGCTTTAAGGACAGATTCTGATATGATATTGAGAGGTTTCCATAAAGAACACTTCTGTTAAGCTCAAATTTTCTCATTTATTTTCATACTTTTGAGTTTAAAATATTCCTATTCCTAATCTTAGTTGTTAAAATGGCACAATCCACAACAATAGTATTTTTCAGTCGTAACATAAAGGCAATAAAACACAATAGACACTATCCAAAGCCTGTAAATTCAGTTCTATGCACAGTTCTTCACTACTGATAAATGCTGTTCTTCTGAAAGAAACCCTTGTTAAATAGCTAGTTTTAGGTGAAGGTCCCAAAGGTCAGCCTACTTTGGGGGGGATTATTATAGAATGGACAGTTGAGGCAGACTTACATCCATGTATAATGATTTAGAGACAGAGCCAATCCCAGGAGCTCTAAATTGGGAAATGGCACCTGCACTATTCAGCAGAATTCCAAATTTCCACTTAAGCATACCACTCCTCTGGGAAAACTAATGAACCTGAGAGACAGGGAAGGGTGGAACTGCCAACAGAAGCCATTCTGCTCTGCAGGGTACCCCAGCTTCCTACAGAGGCAATGGAAGGACCCTGATGGTTTTGAGAGGGAACCTGATCCCATTTGCAGAATGCATCCCTGTGAGTCTGAAAGAGCTCCATGGATGTTCAGCTCCTCAGCCCAGGCAAGAGGCACTGGCGTAAGAGAGGGGAAGAGGTTGCACAGCATCTGCACAGCCTTGTCTGTGGAAAGCTTTCTGCAAGTTTATTTGCTTCAGGAGCCTCACATCTGCCTATAACCTGTACAAATATATCCAGATTGGACATAGGAAAGGTTTCTTTGGATGTCTGATGCTTTTTATTTGCAGAAACAATACTGATTCCAGGGACTCCCATCCATTTCTTTTAGGCTGATCAAACTTAGCCTTTATTTATTTCCTGGTGTATGTTTCTATTGCTATATTAAAGGTCATGCAACAATGTGTATAGATATAATTCAATTTTTTTTTCCAGTACAGGAGATATGGAAGGCAAAAGTTACACAGAATACTACAACCTCTATCAAGTAGTTTATTATTAACTTTCTCTTGCAAGGCTAAGAATGAACAAGCCACCCTGTAAACCAGAAGGAAATGTAGGTACTTCCCTATCTTTCCACTGACAGAGGTGAGGTGCTGCCAGCTAAAATTTAGTTCTCAGCTATGGCTTTGGAGGACTGCAGCCTCCTGACCTTTCAATGCAATGTTTGTGTATCACCAACCACATCACCTGACAGCAGAATGGTAAATAGCTATAAGCCTCCAACAGTGAAAAAATTAAAGGTAAAAGACTTTCAGACATTCTACAGAAACCTGCCACTCCATTGCTTATCAGAGGATCTAAGAATACTATTCAATTAATCTACCCTTTAAAGGGTAATTTAAATTTAAATTAACAGTGCCTCAGTCAGTCAATATTGTTACTTGATTACAAACACGGAAATTAAATTTGGAAAATAAAGTGGAACAATGGAAAATAAAGGGAAAATGGGAAGGTACTTAGCCAATGTTCCCTCCATATTCTTTGCAAAGCAAAATGATTGGAGGGAAGGTACATGCATTTCACCAAACAGTGACAATGCTCATAAAAAAGTGTTTTTAGGAAATTCCCATGCAAGGGTTAGGTTACCAAAATGAATCTCATTTCTCTGGAAAAGTGAACACTACCTCGAATATTCAATTACGAGCACTGGCACAAGATGGAAATATTGTGCAGCATACTTCTTTGGAACATGGACTTCCCAACTCATTTCACTATGGGAAGATGAATTGAAGAAGGAAACATTTAACAGAGAGCCAAAAATGTAAAAATTTTGGAGGCAAGTTGAATTTAAAACAACAGCAAATTTGACACAAAGAGAAACCAGCAATAGATTACTGGAACTTTTTTTGTTTACCTCAACATGATTTTTTCAAGCTACTTTATTTTTAAACATTCAAACGTTACCCCATAGCTAAAGGTAAGAGACACGCTCTTTCATGTTTCACACAACTTAAACAAGTAAATGAAAGGTAAACAGCTTTAATTGCAACATTCAAGCACATCTTCAGAGATTCTCAGAAACTCAGATTATTTCACTAGTACAATATCATTAATTTAGGAATCTAGTGCCAGAATCTAGGCTCAGCTGCTGCAGCAGTCTAGCTGCCTTTTACATGATGCCAATATTTTATGTTTTTCAAAGTCCATGCTCTTCTAAGCTCAACAAGACCATTAGCACTGCTGCCAGCATTCCATGGGATAAAACACACTTTTCCCAAATACTGTAGGACTCACCACTAGTAGGAAAAGTGTTGAACAGTTTTTCTCATTTTACAGATGGGACACCTGTCAGCAATGATGCATCCATTGCAAATCAGAGGTTTAGTGACAGCCTGCACAGGAATCAGAGCTTTGTCCCATATTCCTGTCCACTGTAGGACACAGCTCTCCTTCTGGGCCTGCAAACCACAACTATTTGTCTGAAACCTCCGGCATCTTCCCTACTCCTGTGGACATTTAGAAGACAGTTTAGATAGAGAGTGTCAAGAGAGGAGAGTCAAGAGAGGAGAGTCCAAAAAGTTGGTGGCTAGAGGGATCAGGGTGACACACTAGACAGGAAAGACACAACCAGGGACAATTGGAAAGCAGAGGTGATGAACACTAACCAAAAAGTTCTGGATACAGGGAGGCAGTCTGAGCTACTGGACACAATAAATAGTGATGGAACACAGCAAACACAATCCCTTCTCCCTGTATGCAGCAATGACTTGGCAAAGAGACAGTGGCTGAAAGAACAGACCAGTCTCTTGGATGGAAAGTTGGTAAAAAGAGTAGAGAAGTAAGATAAAATGTTATCTGAATCAAGAAAGTGGTCACAACTTCACCAAGAAAATAACATATGAGCTGCCAATGGAAATGCACAGTTGCTGTTGGTCACAGCTGAAAAGCCTTTGCCAAAACTTTCAAGTTTGTTTCTTGGCAGCAATGGTGGGGCTTGGTGAAGGTGGCAGCACAAGTAGCTGACCACCACCATTTCTGAAACAGCAAAGGAGCCCAGAGCACAGCACTGGTTTTGATGGGTTTTCCCAGGAGCTAACTGGCCCTTCACCACTGCTGTGAGCTGTGCTGTGCTGCCCTGAGCATGGGGTGCTTAAGTCAGAACAAGCTGTTCACTTTTTGTCTTCTCCCAAGCGCCTCCTTGTAAAGGGATAACTCAAGTGGGGGCTGCTCTGTGGAAATGGCAGGGGGAGGGGTGCTCAGTCATTTAAGCCATGGCCTTTCTTTCCTAATTACACTTGTTTGCCAAGATGTAATTATTTTGCCTGCTTTGTCTTCAGCTTGACAGTCTGCTGATCTCAGAGTCACCACCCTGCATGCTGACCTGGCACAGCTCCTCTCCATCCTTTCCTAGAATAGAGCATCTTATAGACAAGATAGACTTCACAGACTCAGCAAAACTATCCTTATGATTCCCACTTCCATAATTGCCTTATATGTTTGGGTATTAAATTTTACCCAGCCCTTCTTCCCACACCTACACAAAGCATTTCATTCCAACTATGCAGGGAATAGAAGCTGTAAGTAGATATTATCAGCATTATCCCAGACCCTCCAAAGTCAACGAACTATTAAGTTAAGCAGTCACTGCAGCAGGATCTGAGTATTTAACTATTAAATAACTGAGATGAATCAGCCTGTCTTAATGCAGGATTGTCCTGTGTCCACATTAATACCAGCTGAGCTGCTACAGCACACAGTTACAAAAAGTACTTCAGCCTTCTGAGAATTTGTATTTACATATTTCCTCTATAATGTCTGATAAACCAGAGGAAATCCATTACCTTCCAGGTTATGAAGGGTCACAGGCCATGACCAGAGTTATTCAACCTAATGTATTTCCATGACAAATAAGACAAATCAGTCCAATAATGCTACAGACCAAGAAGGAATTTTTTACTGTGGAAAAGGACTCCCTGAGATGAGACCCAGTCAGAGCTCTGAGCTGTCTGGGCTTGCTCCTTGCAATTTTCTCATGCCATCAATGCTGTGCTGAAACCCTGAAGATCATCTCACTTTTCCACTGATGTAGTAGGCACATCTGGTGCCAGGGGAGAAGATAGAGCCCTGTCCTGTCACTTCAGTTTTGTCATAGAAACTGAGAACTCTCCCTCTAGGAGAGCATTTAACAAGGGCCCTTATCACCCTGCAAAGGGGCATGGAGTTCCCAAGAACTGACAGACTCCAGGGATGCAGTTAAAGCCATTGCTTTTCTCTCTGCATCTTCTCCTCACAGGAATGGCGCTTCCAGAGCAAATTCCCTCCCTAAACCTGGTAGCTGACACTACAGGCATCCCAGAGGCCTTGTGCTTACCAGCTTTTCCCCACACAACTTAAGATTGCTGAATCTTAAAGGCTGCTCCAGGGTGATTCGTTTCCCTTAAAAAATCAAGCCCTGAAGTTTCACCCAGAGTTCACTGCAGGCTTTTATTAAAACAGTGGCTGAATCAATGAAAGTAGGCATGATGGGTTTCCCAATGCATGGTTAGGGGAAAAAAATAAACCCACAAATGAATAGGACTGTAATCCTAGTCTGTGCTGAATGTTCCATGGATGTCCTCAGTGTCCCTCATCTACAGGTCCTTTGACCAATCATAGCTGTGCAAGCCCTCATCCTCTGTTCCTGCAGCCAGAGCCCTGGACGAGTGAGTTGGTGTCATGGTAATTTATCACACTGCCTCCCTCAGAAGCAATGTGCATCCCTAGATGGCCCAAAATCCAGGAGACATTTCAGATATTCAAAGGGATTTCCTCTCCCTCATTATCCTGTATCACTTGAGACTGTCACTGGTACTGGAGGCAGAAGTACTTTGAATAGTTCTCCTCTTCTTCAGTCTGCTGGCCAAGCACCCCCAGCTGTGAACAGCTTTATTTTACACTCCCAGCTCCAGGAGTGGAGACCACTGACAGACACATCCCCAGGGACTGCCTTGCATGATAGGAAATCTGCAAAGTGCATTTATCTTTGCCACCTTGCCAGTTTTCTAGGCCAAACATTATTAACACAGAAAATACAGCCAAGGGGAAAAAAGGAGATACTGTGCCCAGCCTTGTCAGTGAAACAAACATACCATGCCCCAAACCAGCCTTTGCTGGAATTTCCATGCCCACACCAGTGCAGCAGGTGTGTGCCTATCTGGGGATGTTTGATTATCCCACACTGAGGATTTTTAAAGCCCGTGGGAGCTCGAGTTAAACCTGGTTGCCACCCGTTCCTACTGAGAACACTCTTTCAGGAACATGCCTACAGAGGAGCAAGTCTGAACGTTTTGGTGGGTTTAAAATAGCTCTCAACCAACTTGAGAAAAGCAGGGCTGGTTTGGGGAGTGCTTCTGGCAGGCTTGGCTGAGAAGGCACAAGTTTGCATTTGTACTTTTGACTTCTCTGTTGTAGGCATGATAGTGCAGGAACTGTGCCGACTGTTGTGTTCTGGTATGTCCAAACAGCTCTGCTCTTCCAAACCCCTTCACTTCTCCTTCAAGGGGGAAAACTAAACTGTTTTACTCCTAACCTTCCCACCTGCTGGCAGGCTAATTCTCACCAGAGGGCATGCACTTTCTTGGATACATACTTTCCCAGACATTCTTGATAGAGGTAACTGTCTGCCCAGGATTCAGATGGGTTTCTTTCAGGTCCTGGTACCATATGCTGTGAATATATGGCATGATAGGAAATGGGAATAAAAAGGCATGAGTTGTGACAGCTCCTATCCTAAGATACAGCTTATAGATTGGTGTGGGGCATCACACAATGATTAAGTCACCCTGAGGATTAAAATGGAGCCCATTGCAGCCTTGGCTGAAACACCAGAGCAGACAGAGCAGACTGAGCAGTTGGCACTGCAAGTGCCAGAACTCACAGAGGCTGGTTTCCTCCTCCTTCCTTGCATCTTGTGGCCGACCCACTTGCTCCAGCTGAGGCTTTTCTGCAGTTTTGGCACTTTGGAAAGTTTTGCCTGAGTTGATGCCCCAGCCTTTGTGCAGGGGAGCACTGACACTGCAGCATTTTGCCCCCAGCTGCGTGTTCCCCCCACAGCTGGGCTGAGTCCCGTGCTCCCAAGCAAGGCCCTGGAGCCCACAGCAGTGGGCAGCAGGCACAGCTCCCATCCGAGGTGGGGAAGGCAAAGCACTTTCCAAAGAATCTGAACAGACCCATGTGAGCGCCACAGTCTGAGCTAACATCAGATTTCAAGTGGAAGAGCTGCTGGCGACTTGCCCAGATTCCCTGGCCTGCTGCCTGCCAAGTCCTCAGAGACTATTTTTGTCATTATTTATTTATTAAAATTAACTGTCTTGGGGCTGGACCGCAGACAGACAGAATCTAAAAATGCAGACACTCAGTGGAAAGCTAGCTGGGAGGTAGGTGGAGAGGTTAATAATAATATCTGGTCCAGTCCCATTAAAGGGCAAAAAACCCCAATCTTCTAAGAGAGTTTGTGGCTTAACAGGCTTAAATTCTTGCAATTCTTCTAGGCACCAGGTTGCCTAGAAAGACAAGGTGCTGGCTCACCTAGCAGGTACATGTGCCATTTCCATACAGACTGGCAGACTGGGCCACAGCTTATGAATTTGGAGAAAGGTCATGAACTAGCAGGAGCAAGAAAACAGTGCTGTGAAGGCTGACAATCCACTGTACCAATACTGAACCACTTCAAGGAGCAACCTAAATCAGTAACTGATCCTTCACTACAAATCATTTCTATCTGCTAGGATCCTCTACACTAGGATCCTCTACAAGACACTCTCCTTTTTTTTTTTTTGGCTGCCAGAGACCACCAAATTATATCACTGTTATATAGGCTGCTTGTAAGTGAGCAGCCATGTCAGCTTCTGCTTGTAGATACCTTGTGTTCTTCTAGTGCCTTACAAATCTAAAGAGAAGCTCTCCCCAACCTGTGCTGAAACCAAGCCAAGGAGGCCATACATCCCATATTAAGCCTAAACCACACTCTGCTATTTGGAGAATGCAAATCCAGCCAAAGCCACAAACAAAATGGTTTGTTCTAAAATGCATTTCCAGATGGATCACGATGAATGAAGTACAGAACACCTACAAAGAGATTTTCATCTTCAAAAGGAACCATTGCATCTGATCTCCCCAAAAACCAGGTCTGGGAGTGGGGAAACTACGGAAAGGGAGAATACCTCTTTCTACAACAGAAATACTTCACACTCAGATGAATACTTTCCACCCACAGAACATAAAGCATTTTTTCTAAAAGCAAGCACTATTCTGGTTTCACTCAGAATAGCAGAAGCAAGGCATGTAAACCATTGCTCAGGGTCACACAACACAATTGGTATTGTCAGCTCTTTGACCTTGCTTTTCCAGTGCTTACCTTGCCCTATTGTGCTGCCTGGACAATGTGTTGATAGACAACAGGCTTTCTAATCCAGCAGAGCCCTGTAAATCACAGCTCCCAGTCTGCCCACACGGTGCCTGGCTTTAACTGATTCAGGAGCTGGCGGCTGTTGCCAGCACAACACCGATGCAGGAAACCTCATCCTGTTCACACATTAACAGCAGGAGCCTTGCAATCATGACACAGCACACCGCTGGGAGTGCCACGCAGGAATCACACTCACTTTGGATGCTGCTGGACAGACACTCTCCTTCAGGACCAGAGAGGGGGTGTCAGTAGCTCACGTGGCTCACACAACTGTGAATATCCCCGTGGTAAGGCATTTACCCTGGTTTCAGAGGGATTTCTTGATGCAAACAGATTCACAGGTATAATGCTGCTTTAGCACACTCTGAAAAAGCCAGAATGTGTGTGGATTACCTGACAATTCAAGGTCTCTCCTTTTTGCACTAATCCAGGCCTGGGATTTGGGTGTCTTCTTTAGGCAGATTGAAATCACAGCCCAAATCCCTGCAATGCTATCAGCACAAGATTTTAGTAACACCTTACAGACTACATGCAAGGATCTCCCTAAAGAAAGCTTTGCTTGTATTCCAAGCCTCACAGCCTATCAAACATAATGCACAAAATCTTCTCTTTTCCCATTTAGAACAACACTTTAACTAGGAAGGCTGTTTCCATGAGATGTGCACACATTTCAAAATGTAAATATAGCAGAGCAGGAAAAGAAAAAGGACTCTTTGACTGCTAATGAATCACCCTTGTTGAAAGCTTCCTTTGGGGCATTCTGCCATCTGAGTCACTTTGCTCTGCATGCTTCTTAGCTTGGCTCTCTCCAGGCTTCATTCACCTGACACACATCTCTCTTTAGGCTGCAGGGATACATGCCTCTGCTTCTGCAATTCTCTGTTAGCCAGGCAATGGGTGAATATATGGGTATAGATAATTTAAGGTGACTGTAAGGACAGTGATGAAGGGGACACAAGCATTCTTTAAAACAGTATTTTTCTTTCAAGAGTAATGGTACAGTCAGAACAGCACTTGTATACCACTCCTCATCTTCAGGAGGACTTTGCTAAACATTAACCAGCTGCTCCTCATATCAGTTGTGGCATGGACTCTATAAACATGCATTAATTTCCTCATCAGTTTAACAAAGATGAAATTGATAAATTAAAATGAGTTGCTAGAGAGCAGCTTAAATTAAAGACATGCATGACAACTTGGGCCCTCTCAAGCCCTGTGATCTGGCCTACCTGTTAACAGAGGAAGTGTTACCTGCTTTCTCCTCTTTTGCTCTGATGCAATCCAGGTCAGATCCCATTAGTTAGATGCGTTAAATCATATATTACCACTTCAAGAGCTGTGCTCTGGTCAGTTTCTCTCACACTGAACTCAAACACAATTTCACCCACACAAGCACTAACAAGCATGCTATGTGTCCTGTCTTCCCTTGCATCATCTCAAACTACCCTTCTCCCCCTTCCTCAGGTAATTTCAGATCCAGTCAGTTCCCAGATTTGGGTCTCCACATGCCACAAAAATATTTATTCTGCCACAGCAAGTGCTTCTTTTGGTGGCTGTGCCAGGCTGTGCAGGTTCATAGTGTGCATTAAACCAGGCCAGAAGACTTCTCTTCTGCTGAGGAGAAATCACATCTGGTAGGCACATCCCTGACCAGCACTGCCTCCAACAGACCCCACCAGAGTTCCCTGTCTTAATGAACCAAACTGTCACTCCTTCACCCTCAGCAGCTCTTTCCCTCCATCTAGCCCTGGCAGCCTCCACATGTTCCTTCTGCCAGAGGGACAGGCAAAACATGATTTCAATAGAAGCATGGGAAGAAAGCTGTGTGAAGCCTACCCTGTGCAAGAGCTCAAGACCCCACGGTCAGGATCTGCTTTAACACAAGATCCAATGCCCTCCAGGTAACTCTCCTGCACATAACCACTGATCTATGCTGGTGGACAAGGGCACACAGAGGGGAAAGTTTTCTGCAGAGCATTCTGCTTCACCTCCTGAAGGTTTTCTGACACGATGAGACACTGTGAAGCAGCCTGCACAGAGAAACTGCAGTACACCTGCTCAGCTGCCGGGCTGACTCACTGCCAGGGCCACACGAACATCAGCGTGACTGCGGCTCAATGACACTCCAGCCTCCCTCACTCCTGCTCTGGAAACTCTGCATGGGCAAGAGGACACCACACCACACTGTGGGAAGGTTTGATCTGCAAAGGTACCTCTGTCCAAGCCCACAGCCCGGAGCCTGGAAGAAGAGGTGGTGGCAGCAACACAAGGACAGGGCATGGGGCCGTGCCAGCAGAGTGCATTGGATTGATACTGAGCCTGGGATGACCGAGCTTGCTAGCAGCCTGCTGTGTTTACACTTATACAGCAGATGGTTCCTTTAAAACAGAAAAGCTCAAAACAGGAGGTAGCCCTACCACCAAGTTGTTTCGTGAAAGTTTCCTACAATTTTTCCATTGTCAGTCCCAGCTGAGAGATGTTTGTTATGGAGAAGTCACATGTGAAAAAAGCACGTGCATGCCAGGAAATCTCTCTGTTAGTCCCAATATAAGATCTGTCACAAGACACTGTGGGTCTCATTTTCAGATTGTTTCTTGCATTCAGCCCCTTGTCCTCTCCTCCCTTCACCCTCTTCTTTGAATCTGCCTTCATACAATATTGAACAATCATTACCCAGTCAACCTGTGGCCATAAACCCACAGTCCCCTTCCAAGAGAGCAGCAGGTCTTGGGCACACTTGGCTCATTTTGGGGCCACAGCCAAGACTCTGCACTTCCCTGCATCCTACACAGAACACCACCAGACTGCTAATTCAACTGGCTCACAAGATTTTGCTCAGCAGGCAACAGAGAGCACTTCACAATTAATTTTAATTGCAACTTCTTTGTAGTGTTTTCCTTTATTCAAGGGAGAGAAGAAAATTTAAAAATTGCTTGATCCAGTCCAGATTATAACTGATCCTTGCTTTCAAAAGGACAAGTTTAGTCTGAAAATAACAACTCCAAATGACATCTCACAGCTGCCTCTCCTCAGCTCCATGCAGCATCCTACTGATCCTCCTGGTTTCTCTCTCAGGCTGTTGCCCTTGCCTGTATGGATACAGGCCCAGCAGCCTCCTCCATCTCAGCAAGGTGTTCACTGTCTCCTCACACACACACACTCTTTTACATCCCATTTTCAGTTTGGCCCTTCCCAGGGTCCCACAGACCCAAAGCCAGCATCCCATACATCTCACTTCTCAGCAGTGAAGAGAAGAGAGGGCTGCCACTGCCTTCTCTTTCCATGGATGGCACGGAAGGGATGGGGAGCAGAGGAAAGCAGGCAGGCAGGACTGCAAGCACAGAGCTCAGCAAGGAATCTGTAGGGAAGCCATTAGCACCTCTCAGTGCTTGCCCTTTACCTGCACACCACAGACCAGACCTTTCCTCTTCAGTCCAACACACAAAGAATTGCCAATAGTAACCTCTTCCCTTTTGTTCCTCCACATTCAAATTTAAAGCTGCATTCCCACGAATAACAAAACCAGACACCAAGCCTCAAAGTCTACTGTATTCTCTCTAATTCTCCTAGCAGAAGTCTGCTGTTCAGAGTTTAGTCAAAGGTGCTGTGAGAACCCTCTCTGCTCTGCCACACCAATTTCCACTGCAGATCACATCAGTAATCAGCATGCTGTGGTATGCAGGAGTGGTCAGGCAGCTCATGCCTGTTCAAGTGCAGCTACATTCAAAAGTTGGACTGAACAGTAGGAAATTCAGAAGACCACAAGCTCATTATTTATTCTGTAGAAAAGCCTAGAGGCAAGAGGAGGGAGTCACACTGTTTAGTCAATGAAAAATGCTCTTTAGGAGGATTTTAGATGTCTAAATTCACAAGACCCACTTGGGAACTTTCAGGTGCCTGAGGCATACCATGCTGAGAGCCAAGGCACCACAGGAAAGAATGGCTTTGGAAACTTCATTTCACATTTTAACCAATCCAGTGGGATGCAAGAAGGTTTTACTCCTTCCTCAGAGGTCTCCTAAGCTCCCTCATTACTGAGGCTGGAACACCAAGGGCCTCAGGAAGCCATAACCATTCCCTTTGTACTGCAAGGCAGATGGGTCAAGCCAAGAGTCCCATAAATTCACCGTGGCAAGTATGAGATGCTGCACAACATAACCCAACCCACTTTCTTATGGCACCATGATCAAGACAGACAAACTCTGTGCATGCTCATCCAGGAGGATCAGGCCACCTCAAGTCTTCACCACACTCCTCAAACAGCCCAGCACAGAGAGGGATTTTGCTGGCTCAAGGGGCTGAGCTTGCATTAAACACATGATCACTGCAGAGGGCTCTAATGCAGCCTCCCAGGCTCAAAGCAAGGAAATGCTCACAAACACATCTGTGCAAAAAAAAAAAAAACTCACTATAACATACACTGTTCCCTTTGGACAAGCTATTCTGGTCTGAAAACAAAACAAAACAAAAGGCAGTAACTTTTAGAAAACATAGCTAATTGAAAACAAAGCCCAGCCACCCTTTTCTGCACCTTCAAGGCAGATGCTAAGACACATTTGTGTATGCAACAGCCCCAGAACATGAACCAGCTCAGAGCACAGATATGGAAAGAGGTGCTGGCACAGCTTCCTTGGCCATTTCTGACAATGCTGTTTTGTTCTTCCATAAAGCTGTTTTATTTAGGGCCTCCTTTGAAAATTCCATCATGACACATGTGCAAAGTGCCAGCATGGATAAATGTGCTCTTCCAGGATTATTTCACCATGGTTAATATTCCACCCCCCACAACCTCCTCAACCACAGTCTGTTCCACATGCTCATTATTCACAAGGAGGAATATGCAGTCCTGTCCCACACAGTTTCTGTCTGTCTGCCCCTGCTCCTCCCAAAAGTCACCCGTGCTCCTGGGGCAGCTGCTTTCCATGGATTTTGCAGCTGCTTTGAAGGCAGCAGGGATGCCAGGGCTCACACATCCTTCATGAACTCCATGGACCTCTGTGAATGACACGAGCCAGTGCTCCTGGCGACACAAAATCATAGCTCAATGCACACTCCTGTACAGAAAGTGTTTTACTCATCAGCACAACAGCCCAGGACCTCGGTGCAAGGAAGTAAGGAAGCACTTGAGTATTAATGCTGGCTAAGTAAAAACCCTCCTGATTTCCTCAGCAAAACAGCACTTGACCCACATTTTCTAGAAAGCAACAGCTTGCATGTTACTCTGTGCAAACTCTACTTAGAAAGAAAGAAAAACTGACCCACATTTGAACTGTCTCAGTAATCAGTGATGCATAAAAAAGGCTCCCAAAGTAGCACCATTAACCCAGTGTGTTATCTCCAGTGGATGGGTTCTCTAAGACAATTTTACAGAGACTAATGCTGAACTTTTTCTTGCCTACAGCATCCACTCAAAGCAAAGCTGGCTACTACATATTCCCATCCATGTCCTGCTCGTGTCCTGCTTCTGGGGAAACAACCAGATTTGACCCCAAAAATATAAATCCTAAACCACCAGCTTCCTATGAAGAGGCACTGTAAAAGTATGACCTTTCAAGCATCCAAAACCAAACCTAGATGTGTGATCCATGGAAGGTGCAATGAGGAAAGCCATTCAGGAAGGCCTGCACCAAAACTTCATTATTGATTTAACATGCAACATCTACACTTCTATGCCCTCCTCCTGCTCTCAGTGACTAGTAGGTCTCTTCCAGTATTTTAATCCCTTACTTTTCCTATAATCATTGAGTATTCAGCTGCAAGGTTTTTTGCCAGACTTTTCCTATTTGGTTTCATTTTAAAAATATTCTGGAACAGTTAAAATTTTGGTTAAGAATCACATTAAGTCACTTGATGCCATCTATACTCCAGCATACGCTCCAGAGCCATCGTTGCTCACAAGCACACACTGGGTATCACAGATATTTGAAGGCCCCCATCACTGTGGTATCTAGCTCAAGAAGATGGAGAACAGAAGAATTGCCCTGCAGTTTCCCACCAGCAGGTTCCTTTGCCAGGCAGTGCCACTTGCAGAGCAGCTCATCAGAAACCAGCCCAATGCTCTGCTGAAAGGAGGTCAGAAACCAGCAGTGACAAAGCACATCAGGAGAGATGGTGCTGGATGTGTGTGAGGCCCAACTGCAGCACATGGGCAAGTCATGGCCTGATTTGCCAGAAATAGGGATCATTTCCTCTGCAGCACTGCTAGCAGAGCAGGCAGGTGGGCCAGGCAGAAGAAAGAGGCAGGATGCCAATGTAAGCCTGAAGCAAATTAAATATCAGAAGGCAGCAGGTTCCTTTGAGACTGCTTGGTTGCTCTTTTGGCAGAGGAGAAAAGCAAGCCATTAAAGAGGTAGAATACACCCGTGTCAACTTCATTTGCAGCACTAATTGCCATGCACGTGCACTAATTGCCCTCACATGAAGTGCAAGGGACTGGGCACCACTTGAATCCCAGGCAGTAGGTGAGTCTTCCAAAGTAGCACTTGTTGGATCATGCTCTCACCACACATTCCACTTGTACCAAATAAAAATGGAAGGAATCAGTGCAGTCTTGTTTTTTCATAAAGTTATCTAGTGCAGCTTATTTAGAGACCAAAAAGGAAACTTCAACCAGACCACCAGAGATATTCAAAACATTAACAAAGTTTGGAGCTTCTTATCAAAGTAAGAGAAGGTAAGAGCCACTGAAACAGACCATTCCCTGCTGTCACTGTGGAGGACAGGGCAATGGAGCAGCCCATTCTATCCTGCAGCCACCTTCTGTGACTGTCTTCTCTTTTTTCAGTAATAGCAACACTATTTGATTGCTCTCAGTAAAAGCTGATGGCTGTCAGGGCTCATCCTAGTTACCTGCACAGGTAAAGTACATCAGAAAAATAAACACCGATGGCAGGAACACAGAGCTGCAGTGCCTGGGGCTTCTCCTGGGGCTGTTTACATCACTGAGGAGGTGAAAGCAAGGAAAAAACAGAGGGAGGGAGGATTGCAGCAGGTGGACAGATCATGCTTGGCCATCCTCTCTCCTGTTTTGTTAAGGGTTTCCTGGAAAAATAGAATTGTGAGATAGTGGAACAGATTGTCCAGAGAAGCTGTGGATGCCCCATCCCTAGAAGTGTTGAGGCCAGGATGGATGGGGGTCTCAGTGACCTGGTCTAGAGATGTCCATGCCAGGGGTGTTGGAATTGGATGATCTTTAAGATCCTTTCCACCCAACCTCTTCATGATTCTACAAAAAAGGGGTTTATATCCTTCCCTTCAGCAAAGTCTGAAAGCAACACGTCCCTATCAGTATGGTAACATGTCCTTAACATCCCTCAGCTGCATTTGCTCCTAGCTCATTATCACTCCTTTCTCACTGGAGCACACCCACCCCTCTGAGCTGCTTGCTCAGGTGTGCATGTGCTCCTCCCTGACTGTTTTGGTCCAAATATATGGGCTAAACTAACTCTGGGTGAGTTGGGCTGCAAACAACATTTCAGCTACTGAGTTTGATTGTTTGGCAGTAATGGAATTGCTGCTGAAGCACAGACAACTAAAAAACCCTGGAAAACCAGACTCAATGATCCATTACCACATAAGTGAAGAAGAGGAAATGCACCTCTCACTACTAAAGTCTTTTTACAGTATTTCTTCCCAGTTTTTTTTTTTCCTCAGGACCTACAGAGAAGTCAGGATGGAGAGAGAGACAGGAGGCACTGCAGGCACATCTTCCACCAGCGTGTCTGATCCACTGCAGGGTGCCTCGTACAAGGCAGATGCCTCTCAGTAATGTGAGGATTGATCAGTGTAAATCAGTCACTATTGTTCTACACCAGCTGTCCCTTCATACAGAAAAGCCCTGAGGGGAGTTAAAGGCATTTTGCAAGCAGCCAGAGGGAAAAAGGTATTTTTGGTGATAGGCAGGAGGCATTTAGATTCCAACTCATTTCTTGCTGTGCTAAAAATAAACTAAACAAGGCAACAACGATTTAGGGTATGGTTCAAAGAGAGGTAAGATTCCTTTAGATCTCATTGGGACAGGGAACAGCAGAGGGAGAAGTAAATATCATGGCCATTAAGATTCAAAAGTTAGTTGGCTCAGTCCTGGAACTTGCAGCTCTGCCTAAGACCACTGTTTGTGCAGAAGGCACCCTTCAGGTTTTTTCCCTTCTATTCAAAGGAAATCAACATTTTCACTCTGCCCAGACCCAAATGCTGTTTCAATGAGCAAGCCAATGTTACAATGGCACCCATTTGAAGGGAGCACAATATTTCTCCAATAAGCTTCAGCAGGAGGTTTGGCAGGCAGGGAGCTGTCACAGCATCTCCCCATGAGGTTTGACACACAAGATATGCTCATGTGGCAGCAAGGCACTGCCTCAATAGCGTATGGAGCATTGCAAATGGCTTCAACAGAAGGAGAGCTGCTGCAAACCAAAGGAGCTTCTCTCAGGAAAGACACAGAGAGCATCACCTGCCACTTCTGTGGCATTCCAGGTGGCAGCCTGGCATCTTAGGCATACAGAATTTTGTCCTGGTCCCAGCTGCTAAGGAACTGGCAATGGAAAGGTTTGGTGTCAGCCCCAAGCAAGAGGCCACGCTCTGAAAGCAGATCATTTCTGGGAAGGATGAGTTGTGAGCAGCCACCCCTTGCACAGAAACAGCCACAGAGGGAACACTCATGACCAGGTCCTGAAAAGCAGCTTTGGAAATGGGGCCAAGGGCTGGCTAAACATGACAGATAAGCTCCTCTCTTGACTCTGTCCCAATCACAACCAGCCCCAACCCTTGCCAAGGGGGAAGGCACACAGCACAGAGTCACACTATCTCTAAAAGAAAATTACATACAAGGGCAATGCACTAAGCTAATAGTATAAAGTACTCCTCACTTACATAAGCTACAGCCTTAGCCTGAAGATATTATGGTAAAGATTGGTCTGTTCAGAAAAGTTCATCAAAATAAATTGAAGAAAATTATTTAAACCTGTGAGAACACTTCTTTTAACAAGTATGACTTTATTTAGTTTGCATTCCCTCTGGAAGTGAATTAAATTAACTAGGTCCATTTGCATCTAAAATAGACAAGTAAGGTGGTTTCAGCAGTGGACTACAGTTTCTGTATAGTGGGCTTTATATTGTGGTTTAACTAATCCACAGTGTTACCTTTCCTAGACATCATTCCTTGGACAAACCTTCAGTGTCATGACACAGCCAGATACTCATTACCTGCATTAGGGAAGAAGGAAAACAAAATTGCAGTTTCCTAACTCTCTGTCTTGAGATATGAAAATATTTTCAGCAAATACTTCCTCAAGTATTTGCTCACAGTCATTTCAACCACAGTGCAAGAGGCACACACTTTTAAGAGTCCCTGGAGCTCTAAGGAGTTACCTAAGCACAGCTGCGAGGGGCCAGGCACCAAAAGGAGGTCACCTGTGAAAGGACGTGTAACCTTCAAGCTTACAGCTTGTACTGCAGTGCTTCCAGGAAGGCTCCAGTCAGGAATGAGACCCAGCTGTGCCAGATGTCATTCAAATGCACAGTTTGTGACAATAGAGAACAGCAGGCTCTGGGTGGGGTGGGAACCAAAGCCAGGTGAGACAAGGAAAGGAAGCACCAGTTTCATGTGAGAGCAGCCTGAGAGCTCTAGTCACACACAGCTCTTCTTTACTGTCTGCCCCTACCCAGGGCTCTGCTAAAACGCCCACCAAGGAAACAAACACACCAGAAAGCACATCAGTGCTGCTGTGACCCCCAAGAGCACATACACAAAGGAGGGGTTTTTCCAGACTGGTCTGTGACCAGTACCTGCCAAAAATGGTTTAGGCTGACTTGGTCTCGTCTTGGTGCAGCAGGATGGCATGGCTGAGATCTGGAAGTATCCTTCAATCATATCATTTCTGGGTTTGTACCTTTCAAAAGTTATCAGTACATCTGCCATATCAAGGAGGTGGCACTTGTTCTAGCACACCGACATGACTAAGAAGATAAAAGCCTGAGCTCTAGTCCCTCATTTTCTTGGCTTGTCAACAGCCTTGCAAATTTCTCAGATATGATAGTAAACCCATATGCACAGCATCTATTTGGTGGTGTGCTGCTAAAAAGTCCAGAATAGACACAGAGCAAAGAAAAATGCAATATTCAACATCAATTAAGAAGGCAGGAGTGTAATTACCTGGTACAAAATCTGGGCATGATGTCAGAACCCCTTCACAACTAACACGTCCATCTGTGTTATATTTAAGTAGATGCCACCAACTTGAACAGAGAAATATCCCCAATATGTTCCATCACAGGCTATTAAAATCCTGTCTTACTAAGAGGAGAGAGGAAAAAATAAGTATTGGTTCAGTTCACAAATCACTGCAGATTGCTTTTTCAACTGACAAATACTATGCAATTCAGCACTTAAACTTTTTTTTTAATTGAATGGAAGAAATTTTAAAGTGTAGGAGAATTGTTCAGTGGGTACTGTTAAATGAGCTCAGAAGTCCATCCTGGCCTTAAGATCCAGAGAGTTCAGCACTCACCAGCAGTTCCCACACTAGTAACCTACTTCATGTTCAGCGGCCTGAAAGACTGCATTTAGCTTTCAGCCTGAGTGAGACTGACACTGTGATTGCACATTCTCCCACCACACTGCACAGCCTCCTCTTTCCTTAGCACTGCACAGCATTTCTTCCTCTCCCTAAGAGATTAAAGTAACCACCTGCCCAGAAAAGAGAAATCCCATTTAAAAGGAAACATCTTCATTAATAACACGTCCTTTGGGCCCCCCATTTGTGTGCATGAATACCCACACGTTAAAAGCAAGAACACAGACAGAAAGCTGCCATTGGGTCCCTCCCAGCACATGGAAAGAGTTCATCACTCAGCAAGCATGTCTGAGGAGCTCTGTCATCTGTGGGCTGACCAGCAAACTACTGTTTTTAGAAATACTGATTTGAGCAGTCCCTTACCACACTGCTGGCTCTAAGAACTCAGTTTGCAGAGCGAGAGGGACAAAGGGATCAGTGCTTGTAGCATTTAGTCCACAGCAGGCAGTTAAGGGAAGGAGGCAAGGCTTTTTCTGGAAGGGAAGATACAGCCAGGGAACTGTTTGCATCAGCAACATTTTATGACAGATTCTTGCAAGCAATGTCACAGCCTTTTCTTCTGACTATGAAGTGAGACAGAATGTCTTATACAAGCTGCAAACATATTTGAAGAATAAACAGTTTGCGTAAGTTGCCTCTTTGAGAGATCAATTTCTAATGTCTGGGGGGAAAAGAAAGACAAAACACAAACCTTTCTTTATTTCTATTCCCTCTGTGTTGCATCAGCACAGTTCTTTGTTTACTGTCTGCAAAGATGCACTCTGATACTAGTGGAATGTGTATATTGAATTTGAACAACTTTAATTCCCAAAACTCAACCTCCCAAAAGCAAAGTTTCCCAGGAAAGCACAGGATGATAGCCAAACACGGCAATACCACAAAGACCCAATTCACAGTAAAAAATTTGAAGGGTATTACATGGGTGTGTAAAACTTTTCATGAAAAGAAGAGGCAGTTTAATATTTCACCTGGAAACTCATCACTCAAACTGCAGAAGAAGCAGTCTAGGTAAAGGAATTATAAACAAAATCAGGGCAGGATTGAGGATGCTTTGAAATAGACTTCTCTTCTGCTATTTCTGCTGCTATGAAGTAGGAGAAGCCACAAATGATGACTATACAATGCACACTACAGACAGTCCTGATAACATCTTAAATACACAAATATGATTTGTGTTCCTGATGTCTGGGGAAGGGAATAAAGATACCTGGCAATTACATTAGTGTCATATAAATATGGAGAAAAAAGAACACAATGATATTTTATTTGCAGAACAAAGCCTGACAAAACAATGAAACGTTCTATAGCGAGTGCTGCAACAAAAATCCTGCTAGGCATTAGTGAGGCCAGCCTGGCACCAGAAGCAATACTTTGGCGATGCCAGTGCTGCCCATTAATTCTTCAGCTGTGGGGGGTCCTACCACTTGTAAACACATCATCTTTGTGGTGCAAAACCATCCGTGTCTGGCTGAAGTAGCTCACAAGTTACACAAGCTTGTCTGCCCACCAGGCTCCTGGTGGGACAGAGCTTCCCAAATGTTTAAGAGCAAGACTTGAATGCAAGGGAGAGCTTTAAAATGTGTCCAGGCCATTTCTCTGAGTGCCAGAACAAGACCCTCTCATGCTAAATCCTGCTGCAGGTCTGCCATTGCTGTCCCTGCCAGTGATGAAACCAGCAGGAGTCAGCACCATCATAAAACATCACAGAGAGTTTCACTGGGAGTGGTCCAGTTGCAGGTGCTAAAAAGCATTTTGAGTCTTGTCTTGGCCTGACAGCCATTTTATGTGTGACCTGATTAAGTGCTAGAAACTTCAAACTTTCTTATGATAAGGTGAGAAGATTTAGGAGTTCAGGAGACAAATATTAAAATTCTTGTCTGTTTCCCACACCCCCTCATAACTAGATTATCCTTTTTAATATCTTTGGGGTTGTGTTTTTTCATTCACATGAGATTTCCCCTTGGGTTTTTACCTAGCCTAAGGACTCCATAATAATGAATCAAATTAAGTTTCTGGCAGCAGCGGGCTACCTCTCAGCTAAAGACAAAAAATAATATTTTTTTAAAAGTATCACCAATGTCAAAACAAAAAGAAGAAAGAGCATCCCATGGATGAAAGATATCACAAGTTCAGATCACTAGGCTAGACTTCAGAGGGAGGGAAGGAACTAACATCGAGCCTATCCCACATCAAAACACAGGACTTGCAGGAGATGAGAAAGTCACTCAGCAGTTAGACAGGAACCCCACCCATTTCCCAGAAGCTGTAAATCTTCACATTCCTTACACACGCTCTGTCACTGTCCTACCCCTCTGGGCCATAAAAAACCAACATGCAGCACATCATGAAATCAAGTAGCAGCTCCAGGGAGGTGCTGGTGCACTCCAGCTCCCTCAGCACAGATTACCTGTGCAAGCTGCCATGTAAACCCTACACACAGAGCAGATGGGAGGACAAACCTTGCCCAAGGCTGGTAAAACCTGGAGCCCTGTCTCCTACCTCCTCAAACAAAACTGGGTATTTTCTCTGAACCATACCCACCTGCACACAGAAAAAGAATGAACAAACAAAAAACAAAAAAAGCCAACCAAACAAAAAAAAAAAAACAACCAAAAACAACCTAAGAAAATGAAAAAGAAAAAAAAAGAACAGAAAAAATTTTAAAATAAGTAAAATGAGACAAGAGGAAGAAAAGAGATGGGGAGGAAAAGAAGGAAAGAGAAAGACAGGAGCTTTTCAAAGCATGGGTTCTCAGAAGCCATTACCAGCCACAGGGTGGATCACTTGACCACACACAGAATCTGCTGTCAAAATAATTTTGGTTTTTACCTCTCAGTTCTTCAGGTGTTGCTGGGAATTTTTCATTGCATCTTCTACCAGGAGAGAAGGAAAATTCTTTTAGTTTGATTAGAAAATGAGAGTAAATGTCCAGTAGTACCAAAACATGATGACTAAACCAGCTATTACCAAAAGACTGTAACTACACCAACGACTGCAATGGCTAAAAAGATAGCAATTGTTCCACTTTTCTTAAAAGACAGAGAGGGAGCCATATACATGACTGAAAGATTAGCTAATCAGACACAAATTGAATGCATTTGGAGAACAGCCTGGTGCCCAAAGTTCACATTCCAGCTGGGCTGAGTCCCAGTGCTCTTCCAGCCCAGACCTTGGCAGCGCTGCCCACACCACAGCGGACTCAGAGCAAAAGGGCATTTAGGAAGCACTGGGCTACTCAGGCTCCAGGAGGGCACAACCAGCTCCACTGAGCCTTCAGCACCAGGATAATCAGCATTTTATATCCACTGCTGCTCAGATTTATAAATCATCTGAAGCGGTTAATCACAAAAGCCCTCATAAATAAGATGTCCTGCCTTGGACAGGTCTCTGACAGAGAGCAGGGGTCAAACTAAGCCATTGTGCCCAGGACACTGAAGGACAAGTCAATGGCTGCTTTGTAAGGTTAGGGCAAGGAAATTTGTCCTTCTGCCTCCAGTACCTTCATGAATCCTGATGTTGCTCTGAAGTATCTTCACCTCCCCAGAAATAAGCAGAACTAGCACACCCTGCCTTTCCAAGCTTGCCATAAAAGTGCCTAGAAGAACAAGTCTTTTTGCTATGCACCTCAATCACCCCCATTAGGTTTTGTCTTGAATTCACCAAGATCCAAGCCAGCTATAAAATTGTGATTATGACCACAAGGCTGAGAGAAATTACTCAAATAGGTCAGTTTATAAAGACAGCAAACCTATTAAGAATCCAGGAACACAGGGAAATTAGACACAGCACTCTATCACACTAACAAGTTTTGATACTGGTGAATATTACGGTGAAATATTAAACTAATTCATGGTGGGGGGAAGGAGGATTAAGCAAGGGGGTAGATTAGGAGGTGGCACAATCATAGGGTAATTTAGGAGATAAGAAAAACAGATACGCCTTTGTAAACCTCAAGCAACACATGCCCAAGAGATAAAGACAATATTCTTACAAAGGACTAAATTGATACACAATACCTCAGGGATTTACTTAATTACTTCTATTACAGAATTACCCTAGGGAGGCAACTAGCAATGCAACAGTTACTGAATATTTCAGGTTGCCATTTTTTTTCCCCTGAACAGAAGACCACAAATCAATTTTCACTAACTTTGGTGCAACTGCTGCTCAGGCAGATTCTTCAGTAGTGAGCAGTGCTAGAGCTCTTCTCCCTGCACGAGAGCCCCACTAATATCAATTATATCAATGTTCATGCAAAACAGAGCATTAAGTGCTGTTTGAGGCACCCAGTACCTGGCCCCATGTAGCTGAGCACCTTAAAAATCCCATCCTATACAAACATTACTCAAACCTATTTTCCAAGTGGACAAAAGTAAAACAAGCAGCACATAACCACAGGAGAGCTGACACACAGATCCATCTGCATTCCAGGTGGTTCATCTCTCCTTCCTGATGAATAAAGACAATGCTGCTTGGAGACAATGAAAGCACAGTGCAAGGACTTGATTAACACACTGCTGAGAACCTGTCCCTAAATCAGTCATCACTCACATGTAGCAGGCATGCTGAGGCTGAGATGGAACACACAGTACTACTTCTCCTACTGTGTGACTAACTTCTTGCTGAATGCCATTCAAATTGCCAACTGGAAAGCACCTCTACGAGGTGCGAGGAGATCTCCACAAGATTGGAGTCAATTCGCTGCTACAGTAAGGAATTGTTTTTAGCCCTGCTGAAGTGAGTTTGTTTATGAAGAGCAAAGAGACTGGTTCTCATACCAACATCTTCTGAGAAACAGTTAAATGATGAAATGCTACACTTTCAAGAGAGCCACCATGCAGATACAGATCAATCATCTACCATTAACATGCACTGACAGAAAGAAAGGCCAACACATAGACACCTCTGGGAAGTGAAGGATGAGGAGTACTAATGTAACATTGTTATGATGGAGACATGGAAAAGGATCGAGCAAGAAGGAGCCCTGAATCAGAGACAAACCAAAGACAAGAAGGAGCCCTGAATCAGAGACAAACCAGAGACATGTGCTGAGGTAGTTTGCTATCAGATTTGCAGCAAGTTTGCAGTAGTACTTGGAGAGAAAAGAGATCAGCGCATTTCAGTTTCTATTTCAATGAGGTTACTGACACAAGACAAAAAAAAGGTATTTATTTTTCGTGGTACCTTACCAGTCACCCACTCGCACTGAGTTAATAAACTACAAAGACTTAACTGTATCCTTGAACATGAACGTCAGAAAGTTACAATAAAACAGGTTTGGATGGGAAAACAGGAGTAAATCTAACCTCAGTTCACGGGCTTGTTTGATGTTTGTATATGGCATTCTTATCCCCTACTCCTGGTCCCCCACTCACTCCCACACACAATTCCCATCCCTTTTCAAGTCTGATTCAGAGTCCAATAACCTCTTGTGAAATTCCCTGTCCCTTAGCCCATAGTGTTACAAAAATGCCAGTGCTTACTCAAGACTGTGCGCTGAGGGCAGCTGTCTCCTCACATGACTGCAGTTAAGCATCTGCAGCCCACGGGCTGAGCCTCTGCCCATGTGCCCATACAGGCCCGTGGGTCAGCCGGGCAGCTCGCTCCAAGCACCGGGAATAAATCTCACTGTTATCTGGGCTGTGAATGCAAGGCAGATTGCTGATAAACAGTACACTTCTTTCCCAGTTAGGTATTAGAAAGCCCCATTCACATGTAAAGCAATGCTTACGTGAATTCTAGAGTTTGAGCGTGTTTTCAGAGCCTGGAAGTGCATCAGAGCCAACACATGGGAAAGGTGGCCGGAAAAGAGATACACTTACATGCAGAGAGACGAGCACACACTTCCATGCAGTGAAACATATTTCTAATCTGTCTCAGAATAACACAAGAACATAAGCCTGAAGACTAATACAGTCATCCCCTCCCCAGTAAATCCAAAACCAGTTCCTCTAGAGCTAACTGATCACAGGAACAAATGAAAAGCCCCCTTTTAAGCAGTCAGAATTTGTAGTTGGTGGAGCATCACCTATTCACTGTGTTTCGCTTCCAGCAGCATGCTGCCTTTGGAAACAAGTAAATTCCCAAACACAGGATTTCTTTTTCCTTCCTCCCTCAGCACTGGATAACTTTTTAATATAAGGCAATAATTAGCACACTTCTTTATTCCAATCAAAGTTCAATTCAAGAGGCCAATATCATTGCCTCTAGCTGATCAGACTCACGGAGGTACCAACAATACTCATCTTTTTGACAGAGGTGCTTTCTCTTTTGAAAGAGAGACTCCTCCAAGTAGCAAAGAGAAGTCAGAGCCTATTTTCCAGATCCAGTGACTCCAGAATAATTATTTTTAAAAGCAGCTCAGTTAAGACTGAACAGTGACAACTACTTTTGCTCCTGTCATGTTATGGATTCAGAAACTGCAGACTGCATTAACCCTTCCATGAAGTCTGACTAGCATAGCCTTGGAGCAGAGAGTTTGGGGACAGAAAAATCCAGCAATGATAGGAGAAGATAATTCAGACAAACTCGTGCACCCTCAGCTAGGGAATACAGCAAGCTGCCTTTCCCCCAAAAGGGACCTTCTACCAAGAATTCCACTCTCTTGAGAAAGAAGAGTTTTTAACAGGCTCCAGAGCCTTATAAAAGTGCTCAGGAGTCAACACAAGAGTCACCCTGCCTTAAACATCGGTGGATCGTAACGAGAGTGTATGATTTCTCCTGGTTTGGAAACAATTCAGAGAGGATTTAAAGCAAAACCTCCCACAAAGTAAAACTTACTTAAGCATTACAGTTTAAAATGCCATGAAAAAGAGAGGGAAGGTGATATACATCCTAACCAGCCTTTCTCCTGTGACTGCTGGATGTAAAGTACCATCTGGTCACAAAGGCACTCACATCCACTCCTGCTCCACAAAACCCAGGCTGATGTGACTGTCAGAGTGAAGTCACAGAAAACATTTTAACTCACTCTTCTTGACTTATCTGGTCTTCACCTGCCTTTGCCTCACGTAGTTTGAAGGAGGAAAACAGGGTTTGTGTGCATTAGGGGGGCAGAGCTGAACACAACTGATTTCCACGGCAACGAGATGCAGCCCCGGTGAAGAAGGCCTGCTTGTAGCTGTCAGGCAATGTGCTCAGCAGAACAGATTTTCTATCAGACAGCCAGAGACAGCAGCTTGTGTTCGTACACAAACGTGTAAGGAATCTGAGCTTGGCCTTGTACAGCCCCACTGATCCAGCCCGTGCTATGCCAGTGCAGACCACAGCAAGATAGAGACTGTGTTAGTAGGAAAATAAACAGGCAGTGTGGAGAGATGCTCTGCCTTTGAAGACAAAGTAAAAGTGCTCCTAGGACATTCCTCATTAATTGAACATCTATTGCCAAACCATAGGAAAACCCCAGCATCACTATGAAGGCAAAAGCAACTGTGCAATGCACAGATTTGTGCATGCTGCACCATCACCTACTGCCCATGCTTCTACCTTTGACAAGTGCACATTCACACACGAGCCAACCTCTTACAAACAACCTGCTATTTGGGACAGGAGGGAGCTGAAATTGTTCCAAATTTTCTACTGAGGGAATCAATCATTTGGCCTTTGTAGCTTAGGCTCCTTCCTACGAAAATACAGTTACCAACATTTTCCAACGCAATGATATTTTATTCATTTGTTAGTATGCTCCAAACCCTGCTCATAACAGAGTGCTAAATCTTCTAGCAGCAATCATGATGGGATTTGCCTTGCCATGTAAGGATGCAGTCTCCAAACACACTGATTTCAACAGGACCAGTCTCCGTTTATAAAGCAAAAAGCACACATGAGGCTTTGTGAGACCAGAGCCCCAGTGGAGAAGAGCTGAGGCCATTAGCAAACTTTTTCAAGTCAAGCAGAAAAACACCAACTGTCCCACTCACAGTGTATGCTCTGCTGGAAATGCACAAAAAGCCATTTATATCAAATGTATGAAGAATATGACACGTACAGTTTACAAAAATATTTGTAACAAACTAAGAAAAAAACCAGAAACTCTCCAAGTAGGCTTAACGAGGCTGTGGGGAGAAGAGAGTAATTTCATTTCAGTATTTTGTACAGCAAAACAGTGACAGCCTCATTCTGACGAGGTTTTATCTAAGTTTCTTGCCATTGCAATAGGTGAAACACAAAACAACTCAGAAATAAGACTCAAAGCAGGCGCTGAGCACGAGGCTTTATTTTGTATTATGTGTTAGGGCTGTAAAACGACCAAACACCTGATTTTAATAAACAAATCCTTGGTAACACACAGGTATCAGCGCTGACTCTGTGACCAGCTCATCTTTGCTCAGAGTCCTGCACATCAGAAGGATGACAACTGCCTCACAGCTTCAATGTTTTACATGTGGCAAGCTTAGAGCACGAGTCCCAAGGCTGCCTGCCTCACTTGAAGAGTGGCGCCTTGTACTGCTGTTGTTTATACAGATATGGTAATTAAAAATTGCACTGTAATGCATTTGATAATAGTCTTATTGTTCCCGTGAACTGAACTGCTTCAGTTAAACATGATATCACAGCTAAATAACAACCTGCATTTAGACTTTTTTTTGGTACTTTTTAGCCTGCCTGTACAGGAACTCCGGGTTTTTTCACCATAGAGATTTCCAGCACATCTCCAAGAAAAACACTTTCCTGCTAAACCAAAAGCCTACCCCACATTCCCATGGAGCACGCTCTCCTAAGATGCCTAAGCTCTGTGCTAACACTGAACCCGGAGTGACACACAAGGATAACCTCTACCTTACCAAAACAGCCAGACTTTCTACACCTTTCTCAGTAAAACAGCAGCGTGCTTGGATACTGCTCCACAGGTGTGCTTGGCACTGGGCTGTTTACATTGAATTCAACTGAAGGGCACCAGCAGGGCTGACAGTGCTGGAGCAGCCGTCATGGGAACCCAGTAAGACACACACTTCTTGTATGTTTAGAGCCTCAACGTGGAGCAGAAAGGAGGGAACACCACAGCAATGGAAAAAGAGAGATTACAGGCTAGTCCTGCACACCATCCCACCTAGCAGCAGGTAACCTAGGAGTTCAGCCAAAAGTCCTGCCAACCTTCCAGCACCAAGCAGGCCTGTGGAAGTCAGAGCACCCCACTTCCCTCGCCCTTCACTGCTGAGCACACATCCAAACCACTCAGGGCTTGCCTACCTGCTTCAGGAGGAACTTATCCTCCGCGTTGATCTTGAGGGAGACGGCCAGGTGGATGGCGGAGAGCACCACCCCGCTGATGACCGCGGCTCTCATGCGCACCGGCAGCAGCGTGTAGATGCTGTAGATGAAGAAGACAGTCCACCAGATGCCCTCGGAGGCGCTCCTGGGCCACACCAGCAGAACCCCTACCACTTGCACCGCCAGGATCACCAGGATGACAGAGTAGCACGCCAGCCACATGTGGTCCTGGTGGAAGTTGTTGCGGTTGCACACCATGCACAGCACCACCATCAGCACGATGGCCAGGGAGAGCACCACGACATAGGATACCTCATAGCGGCCGTGCGCGGCATGGAAGATCAGCATGACCACACAGACCAGCACCAGCACGGCCATAAGCATGGTGAGGCTGCTCTGGTTTAGCCGAAAGAAGTAGCGCTGATAGAGACGTTCCAGTTTCTCGGACTGGAACTTCTTGGACCTGAAGATTTGCAGCAGGCTACTGCAACAACTGCCCATGGAGAAGGCCGCCTCGGAGTCCCCCTCGTCCCCGTCCTCTTCCTCCAGCTCCTCAATCTTGGCCTTGATGCGTTTCTCGTCCAGCCCCAACTCCACCGAGCGGGGCCGTACCTCCCCCTGCTCCCCCAGCTGCCGGGGGCTGGCATTGTTGGGGGCAGCGGGGGAATCACTGCCGGGCGGGTGCCGGGACCGGTGACGTCGGCTGTCGTCACCGTGCTCCTGCCAGGCGGATTTGGACCTAAAGCTCATCATCCTGCAGCCGCTCTCCCCGCGGTTCCGGGGCTCGTAGTCTTCCTCGCTCCTCCACCTGCTCGACATGCGGGAGGCCTTCTTGCCCGAGGACCTGTTGGGAGGCGGCGGGCAGGAGTAGCCATTGGCCCGGGCCTCCGCCTCGCCCCAGGCTGAGCGGTGCTGCTCGGTGCCTGCCCAGGGCGCGGGACCGCCGAAGCCCGGGGGGCTGACGCTGTTGGACCGGGACATGCCCTGAGGAGCGGGGCCGCGGGCGAGGGGATGACCGCCGGGCAGGAGCAGGGGACGAGCCGCCGGGAGAAAACACCAAAAGGCAGCGGGGAAGGAGAAAAAATTAGGGGAAAAAAAAAAGAAAAAACAAAAAGAGAAAGAAAAAAGGCAAAACCCGCAAACGCCCCCAAAGTCTCCGGAACGTCCGGGCGTCCCCAGAGCCGGGGTGTCCCCGGCGGGACGCTCAGGGCAGTGCCATCGCCGGCCCCGGCACTTGGACACCGCCGAGCGCGCTCGGCACCGCGACGGCCCCGGCTCACGGCCGCTCGCCCTCAGCCGCGCCGCGGCGGCCGCAGGGGCTCGGGGCGCCGCGGGGGAGCCGCATCGCAGCGCGCCCGCACCGCTCCCGCCCGGCCCCCGCCGCTCGGGGCCGGGCGCAGGGCGGGCGCTTCGCCGCGGGCCGGTCGGCGGGGAGCGGGCGGAGGCTCAGGCTCGCAGGGATGCGGCAGCCGGCGGCGGCGGGAGCATCCCCTGCCCGAGGGGCGCGGCGGGGGGGCTGCCCGGGGCGGACCGGGCTGCGGCGGCGCTCCCGGCTCGCCTCGCCTCCCAGCGGCGGAGCCCCGGCGGTAAGGCACGGCCGGCGGCAGCCGCGCCGCTCATGCACCCGGCCGCCGCTCCCGCTACGCCGCGGTGCCTTCGGGCGGCCGCAGCGCCTCTCCCGTGGGCACCGGGGGAGAAGGGAGAAACCGGCAAATCTGAAAAATCGGAAGGGTAAGGGGAAAGAAAAAAATTCCAAAAAACCCGAGCGGGGGCGGGGGCTCGGCGCTGCCTCCCCCGCGCTGCCGGCGGTGCCGGTGCCGGAGCGGGGCTGTGGCGGTGGCTGTGGCGGCCCCGCGCGCGGCTCTCCCGGGGACGGCGGCGCCGCGTCCCGGCCGCGCTTTGTGCTCCCCATTCAGCCGCGCGCCGGCCGCGCCGCCCCCGCCCGCCCCCATTGGCCCGGCCCCGCCGCCGCGCGCCGCCATTGGCCCGGCCCCGCCGCGCCCCGCCAATGCGCGCGCACGGGGCGGGGCGCGTTAACCCCTTCGGCGCCGCCGGCAGCTCCGGGCCCGCCCCCGGCAGCGCCGCACGGGGCGAGCGGGGCCGCTCCGGGCGCTGCATCCCAGCTCCGGTGTCCGGCAGGCGGCCGGGGCATCAAGCACCGCGACCGAACTGGCGAGCAGAGGAAAATCAAGCGGCAGAAAGCCCTCCCACAACAGCAGCACCTGTTACTGGACCCACCTTAACGCAGAAATTAAGGGTAAAATACACGCACAGGTAGGTTTACCTTGTTTCTACAGCCCCCAGCTTCACCCGACAGCGCTGTGACACCATTCTATGGGATGTTCCCTAACCTGGGAGTGAGGCATGACCACACCACAGCAGTTCCCAGCAAGTTTCCATCTCCAGACTCTTCCACAATGTTCTTTCAGGTGAACCACTCTTTCTGCAGACGCAAGTCAGCCAATTAATGATTTACAGTGTTTTGAAGGTAAGCATAATATGTACTAAGAATAATATTATTGCTTGATGTTCTGCATCATGTTTTATTAAAAACAAACTGTCAAATCAGATAACTGCTTGCCTTAAGTTGCTGAAACTGGTAATTGTCCAGATGTTTGATCAAACATTGGAAATCCCTGCTCACAAGTAGTCCTTAGCAGTAGCAGTGCTGAAGCTGTGGTTATCAAGGGACACAGATAAGCAACGTTTGTACAGAGGAAATATTGCTGGACACAGTTGGGGAGAAAAAGCCAAACCGGATAACCTTCCAAACAGAAGCCCTTCACGTGTCCTTTACACGTGCAAGTAACTCCACAAACTACAGCAATTTAGGCCTTTGTGCATTTCAGTGGTTTGTAAAACCATATACTGAATATTCAGCAGCTTCTTCTGCAGAGCATCTTTTTTATTTAACAGGAATTCACAGTTGAAGATTTTCTCTAAAATAATAAAACTGTTACAGTGGGGCTCGCTTCCAGGGCACTTCCCTGACAGATGCTACACACTGCAGCTGATCACAACTGGACTTACAGTTTGCTTCCCATGAGGAGACATTTTTATATATAAATACCACTGCCTTCAGATGGAATTCATCATTTCTTGTGATATTATACAACACTCTCACTATCCATACACTACTTTTGTTCTGGTTGAGTAGAGCAACACTCAAGAATTATTGTGCAGTTGGTTACTCTGGCTGAACAGTGCCTGAACCCAAGGGATAAAGACAGTGAAACAATTCTTCAGTGAGCTGCAAACTGGGACAGGTCTTTTTGTTTTGTACACAAAGTCTCATTTTGGAGTTCTCTCAAAGCCAGCCGTAAAAGATCTCACTTTTTCACAGTAAAACCAAGTAAAAGGAGAAAAGTGATCCATAAAATTGGTGACCCTAAAATTAATTCTGCTTCACAGAAAGTTACTTTGAAGTCATGTGTAAGAACCAAGCACATTCAACATCCACATCTTGATACATTTCATTTTAGATATCAACAAAGCCTTGCCCAGGTAACAGACCAAGCAGTTTTAAGTTTTTTATGTTTCACCACTGGGACTAAATGAGGTTTTACTTATCTTTTGTATCATGGAAGCCTCTGGAAGCCTGAATCCCCGGCAGGACTCCAGTCACAGAAAGCTACAGCCCCTTCTCCAGGAAGTTTATATACAGAGGTACCAGGAAAATGGTAGTTTCAATTCCAGAGAACCATCCATGTTTCTTTCCACTATGCATACAGTGAAAAGAACATGCAAAACATACAGTTTTGCTTTTCTGTAATGTAATAAGAATTGATGCTTAATCAATTTTAGGGTTTTTTAAAAAAAATAATTCAGCCAGAGGGGAAAGAAGTTTTGTCCTTGCTACAGGGGAAAACAAGTCTTCAACCAAAAGTTTGTAAATTTAGAAACAGGTAGATAAATATAAGGTGTTGAGTTTAAAGGGAGGTAAGGAAGAATTTGGAAGAGATTGTGCAGAAAATCTGTAGCCTGTGAAAACAACAAGGATGTTAAGAAGCTAGAAAGTGTCTCAGCAGCAAGAGTAGCACCAACTAAATGGGTACCTCACACAATGAGGACATACAGGGTTGTGACAATGTATGGTTCCACATGGACAGTAAAAATCTTTATTGCCCACTTCTAGCTGATGATGATACTGGATGGCACAGGACAGTAGCAGAACAAAGGCAACAAGCACAATATTTTAATATTAAGGATACAGACCATAACACAGACAGCTTATCTACAGCTTTCCTTCTAACATGCAGTTTTCTCAAGCCCTGCCTCTTGTTTCTAATTCAGGAACCTCATGACAAATGGCAGTAGGATACAATGTTTGTCTCACCCTAAAAATTATGCACGAAAGCAAAACACTGCATATTCTGGGTGGCTGTGAAGTCATTTAAAAATGCCTAGCACTTACTACAAGAACATTCAGGCAATCATAGTTTGTTAATGAATTATGCATAGAGAGGAGTTGCCTTTTCCTTTAACAACTAAGCCCAGCCATTTTCTGAAGGATAAGGGTAAAATTGAGGAGCTTCTGTATCTCAGTCCCAACATGGCTATGTACAAATTATGACATTAATCAATACAAATGTGCTTTTCATAGAAGTCCATATAAAATATTTACTTTGTTCAGAGATCAAGAAATATAAATACCACAATACTGTGTAGAAAAACAGAAACTTCCTATTCCTTATCCAGAAAAGCTAATGTTGCACCTTCCAGTCTAGCCTACCCTTCACAAATTCTACCTGCCCCATAAAAGCTTTTTTTTTTTAAATTCTTTGTGGGTGGGGTATTTGGGCAAAAATCAATTCAGTATCTTCAGTAATATCTTAGCAAAATTCTGGATTAAAATTGAACCATGCCTCTTTTTCAAAGAAGTATTTATCTGGTTAAAATAATACCAAAATGGAAGTAAACACATGGAAGACTTAGGGAACACTTGCACAAAATCACTAAAAATGATTTCGCCTCCTCAAGAACCTTCAGGAAGCCATGAGGGAGTCAACAGAAATCTACTGTGGTGGATCTAAACTTCTTCAGCATACAAGTTCACATAACTTCTGGTTTCACATGTAGTCTCAAAATGTGTATAAAAACATTTTTTACTTTATTATTATTACAACAGGTGCAGGAGACAAACATTAGAATTCTTTCTTTCCATTATTTACTTTACATGGGAATACCAACTAGATAGTGACCTCAGAACATCTGTGTCACATTTCACTCTTCATGGTCTTCATGCACTCCAAGATTCATGGAAGCATTAAATCCACAACGTTGGACGTTGGAATATCCAAAGCAGCCTCTGAAAACCAAGAGATAATCACACAGTCCAGCTTGGAGCCATGAAATAAATACTCCAACTGAACAAGCTGCTGTTACAAATTCTCTTGCTTCACACCACCCGTCTCCCAGTAATCTGATGATTCAAAATGAATAGAACCAGAAGTGAGAAAATAGTGAAAAAACAAAACCACAGTGACTTAAAAAATAAACAAAAAGCCCAACCCAAAACAATCTGACTCATTACTGACTTTTGGGGTTTTTTAGGGATACACAAGGAGCTTAGCAAGACAAGGTGCTTATTTAATCACATTTATCTGTGTTTACACAGCAAGACTCATATTTTACCCCAAATGTAGAAATAAAATTTCCTGCATGCCCATGCTGTTTAGTCCAAGCAAACCTGGGGTACAGATCTCCATGTGCACATTTGCAATACAAGAAGATTGCATCATGAAATTCCCCATAATGCATGTAATTCATGTGGTCATTCCAGGGATTTCACATAATCCTGACATTAGGGAAAAACCAGCCAAGGATTCCAGTTTTTGACACAGGATGTGAACATGGCAGCCCATTTGTTAAATGTAGCAGCTTTACCTCATCACCTTTGGATAGCAGCAAAGCAATGAAAAGGACTGAAGTGTCTGTACTGAGTGGACTCCTGGAGGCTGCACAAAGCTCAGAGCACAACAGCAGGAGTTTTATATCTTTCTGTAGGAGTTTTACACCTTTCTGTCAGCAGTTTATTCCTTCAAAATCCCAAATGCTTAGGCCTCATGTGCAGTCCTGCATCAGCAGGAAGCTGGAGCACAGAGCCCATGAATGCTTCCATCTGTCCCTCGTCTGAACACACCTGTGAGCCTGGAGCAGGTTTCCATACATTGTCTGACTTGACAATACCCCTTGAAGAATAACTCAGAATTTTCAGACTGCAGGGTTTGCTTCTGCCAAAGGGCTGTAACAGTAACTCTCTTACTTAGTAACTAGTTATTAAGTAACACTATCCAGTCTTACTACCAAAACTAACCAGCAATGTCTGACTTTCAATTTCACATCAATTTTCTTGCTGATGCAAGACAGTTTTTTCCACTGTTCCAGTTTGCTAACAAAGTGCTTTTTAAAATTTAATTTAAATTGCACCAAAAAGCTGGGTAAGGAAACTCATTTGATACTATCAAACCAGCAACTTTCCCAGCAGAGGTTTATACAGGAATGGAGGACTGAAACAAAGCACCTAACTCAGTGCCTCCAGTTCCTTATAGTCTTGTAATAAACACCTGGAGGAAAATAAAACAAACTTCATGTCATCAGCACACTAGACTAAACATTGCAGCATTTCCATTAAGGGCTGCTGTTCTGTCTTAATAAACAAACAAAAAATCCCTCCCAAAACCCAAAACCAAACACCACCACCCTCGCCCCAAAGAACAACAGCAACTACTGCATTCCAAAGGGAACAGGAAGAAAGTTTCATGTTTTGTCAATGCCCAAATATTCTTTGGGAAACACAGTGGTACAGCTCTGTAACCTGCAGTACCTCTCCTCTTTCATCTCATAATTTTATTGATTATTAAATAGAGGTCAGTACTCATTATCTTTTCTTATCCAGTAAGTGAAGAGGATGTATTTTACCCAAACAAACCTTTAAATGGCAAACTGATTTCATAAAAGCCATCTATTCCAGGCTGATTAGAGGGTCCTCCACTTCCTATATACTCTCCACAAGTGATGGTTTTTGTGGGCATGCTATGTGCAGAAAAGAACAAAGTGCTGATATTTACATTGCTATCAACTTAAAATTGATATTAAAGAAGATCCCTGAAATGACTGTATCCCTTTATAGGTATTCTTCAGATTATCTCATACACTGTCCTGCCCAAGAGGCTGAATGTAATTACACAGGAGCCAAGATCCTGCAAGTTCTGGTGCTCAAAGTAGAAAATGCCAAGAACTTGCTGCAAGTGGTTACAGCTCTCAGAAGACTGTGCAGACTGTCTGTAGCAGGACAGTCAAAAGCACAGGACAAAATGCAGTTCACTGCTCACAATTCAGCTGAATAAGCCTCTGCAAAAAACTTCCACCAAAGAATTTCCCAATAATAAGATCCTCATGTAGTAACAGGTAATGTAAAATTTTTATGTACAAACTGCACAGAATAAATTGAATCTAGAGAGAGGCAGCTGTGGCACATCAAAGAGAAAAAACCTCTGACAACACTAATGCCCAAGCTAACTTGTGAGGCCATAAAAAGAGCTTTAGGATCTTGCATATCTGTAAAGGAAAATATTATTCTGGAAATTAGTGATCAAGATTATTAAAGGCATTACAAATTTTTAATCCACATTTCAAATTGCAACTAGTTCAAAGGCAACCTTCAGAAACCACCTAAGGAGCTTTATTAATTATCTTACCACTGTGAGTCTTCTGACAAGTGTGGAAGAGCATTTGTTTAGGAGACAGGAAGCAGAATTTAAAAGCCACTTGATACTGAATGAAGTTCCAGGCAGTTGGGTGGCTTGAATCAATCACTCCCAACTGCAGAAATGCTCAGTTCACATCACATGAAACTGAATCACACAGATATTCACACCTTTTTATTTTATATTCAGCAGCCCAGCACAGATCCCTCCTCTAGTCTTATATCAAGAACTGCCAATGCTTTAAGATGAGCCTTACATATTATTGTGACATTAACTTGCTGACAACCACAGAATCCTTATGCTTTTCAGATCCTTTACTGTTACCCTAGGGAACTAAAATTGTTTCCACACACTGTTTTCAAACTGCAGAGAGGAAACACAAATAGCCAGTGATAGTTCCTGCAAGGCACAAGCAGAGCTCAGCACCTCTCCAGCACAGCACTTCTGAGTTTTTAATTACACAGCAGTGCTAAGTCACAGCCATCATGCGTAGGACATGTGCTGATGCTGGGCATGACAACACCATTTCATCCCCTCTCAGTCAACAAAAAAATCACTGTAGTTGTGCAATCTTATGACAAGCATATGCCTGGAATAATAGCACTCACTCTGCAGCTACCACTCAGTTCCTTTTAGAGGATTGTAACTTGTTATTTATGGGCATTAATGTCATCTAGACACAGTTTTTAAATCTCTCTCAGGAAGTGTTAAAAATGCTAAAAACGTTGCCGTGGTAGCAGACATATTATATTTAGTAAATGAACTCTGAAGTATTCTGTTGCATTAGTTTAGCATTCCACTATATTTATAATACTCAATTTTGTTTTTGAAGGAAACCATCAGCATCCAGAGTACAGATAACAGCAGGAGAACAAAGAGCTCACACTCAATTGAGGATCCTTCAGGGAGTTCTGAGTGTTGACACAGTCAGTTCAAGGTGTTGTTATGAGCACTTCTTTTCAATTTGGAAAGAAGAGCATTAATAACAATATGAAGTTTCTTATTTCTTTTGTCTGAGCTCCAGAGCTACCTCTGCTAAAAGAACTTGTAAATTAAAAGATACACATTGTATACAAACGAATAAAAATACAGCCCTAACTCACACTTGCAAAGTATCTGCTTTTGTTCCTTAAACAGTAACAATACAACATATTTTGTTCAGAATTATTTTATTTGGATTATAGCAATTAGTATCACTGTTCAGTAGGCCAAATCCAGGCAGAGAGCACAGAATCAACTGCACAAGGCAACAACACGGACTAGTATTTTAGCATACAAACCATTTCACTGCATTATCAAGTTGAAATATCTTTCAACCATGCATAAAAAAATCTATGCTTAAGTCTTTCAGAGCTCCAGGTAATATCAGATTCCTAAATATACAAAAAATACATTTAACTTATAATAATCTTAGTGAATCAGACTTATAAAATTACAATTTTATTCTTCACAACATAGAAAAAAATACAAAAATGACTGTATATAGTTTTCACCCAAGTTTCACTGACATATACATCAAAATATATGATTTGATGTATACTCATGAAAATTTTAAGCTGAAAGATAAGTTTTAAAATGACACTGCAGATTGGTCCACACAAATGCCAACCTTCATAATGATAAGAAAAAAACCCTCTGATAAAAACATCACATTGTGAAAAATTACAATTTACCTGCACTGTAACCTGCATTCTTACTGTAATTTACAAATATGAACATTTCTACAATTCCAGTTGTAAACTACACTCTGGTGAACACCTTGGTCTTTTGGAGGGTAGTGACTAACTCAGAGCTGGCATGGTAGAACAGAAAGTGCTGCCAACTGAACCAGTGCACACAACAGAGAGCACCAAAGCAGGGGGGCCTGCTGGTTTGGAGAGGCTGAGAGAGAACATGCAAGCCAAGTAAACAGTCTGTGGGGAAAATAAACCCCTCTGCACTTGTGACACAGTACCAATCAAAGCTTCTGTTACAGAGCTCAAGAAACCACAATTTCAGTGACAGATGAGGGGAAACTTCTTCTCTTATGAGGGGAAGAAACCCCACGTGTGTCAGCAAAATCAGTATTAGGGAACAACCCAAACAGTTTTAGGGTATCACACTACAGTTCTCTCTCAAGATCACCTTCCAGTGATTTCCATGGAAGTTTAACTTGAAAAAGCACTGCAACATAAAGCACTGAATTTTCGTACACACTAACAGCACATTCAGACTTCAGAATATAATCTATAAATCATCTTTGCCAGTAAGAATTCTGACTGATAATGCAACTACTTTTTCTTTTGAAAGGAAAAGTAACTCCATTTTCTTTTAAAAGGCCATAGTTTATTTGCATTTTTGTCATAAACTGATACTTTCAATTAAAGAAAATATTCCATATTAAAGCCTATTCAGCAAAGGTGTTGGTTGTAGAAGTTTTCTCCCTACTGGCAGCTTGCTCTGCTTTTCCATGGTGCCAGTGCTATCTGTTGTAGATCTGTACTGTATCTTTCTCATCAACAGAGCCTGAAGCTTGTTTCATGCAGGAATATTACACAGCCATTTTTTATCTCCAGATTGGACCAACAAATTTGAAACCAAATCTTTTATTTGGGCACAGAAATCAAATTAAGAAAAGTTCAGGAGCTGAACATTGACAATATCCAGTAACCTAAGTACATCAGGAAATCAGATCTTTTAGATGACATCCTTCAGAAATATTGACATTAACTTCTTTAATAGCAAGTAGAAGCAAAAGGAGATTTTTGTTCAGAGGTGGAAGTTCACACTTTCAAACAATGACTTCAGAATAATGTAACATTTCTCAGATCACTACAACAAAGCTCATAACCTAATACAGAAATTAATGGAATTGTTGCATCTTTGAATCCAAAACCATTTTGAGGTTGTATATGGCCATAGTAATACAATCACAGAATTGCTTGGGTTGGAAAAGACCTCTAAGATTGAGTCCAACCATCATCCTAACACTGCAAAATCCCAGTAAACCACATCCTTATGCACCAATCTTCAGGTATTTTAAATACCTTCAAGGATGGTGACTCTATCACTTCCCTGGGCAGCTTGTTCCAATGCTTGACATTTCTTTCCATGAAGAAATTTTCCCTAATATCCCCTCCAGACCTTCCTTGTCACAACAAGAGGCAGCATGCTCTAGTCCTATTGCTTGTACCTTGGGAGAAAAGACCAACACCCAACTTGCTACAACCTCCTGTGTTTTATAATCCAGTCAATAACTGGCTCCAAAATGTTGAAAACAGAACAAAGATTATTATTGTCTTTTGTCCTTTCTCTGCCTATAATAATCCTGTTTGTGTTGAACAGGAAAGGCTCTATATAGTCAGAGATAGGGAAATTCAGTCTTTTTGATGGAGCCAAAGAAAATCACTGAAAAATAACAAGGATTGTTTTTTAATATCGCTCTGACAAGCACAAACCTGAATAACTGTATATAATAACTGTAAATCCAGCTCTTCCCAACTGCTAGAACAGAGAGCCTGTGTCCTCAGTACCTCCCAGCTGTGTTTAGAAGAGCTGGGATGTGTCAAACACAAGCAGGCCATGTGCAGGGGAGTGCTGGCAGGCCCAGCATGAGGCAGCACTGCAGGCAGCACGGGAGGGTCACACCTCATCTGTGCACTGAATCATGGCCAGAGGGAAGCCAGAGAGGCTCACATGGACTTGTCTAGTGACTCTGACAGGATGCAGACAGGACTGGCTGGCCATCAATTCCTAACATAGCAAAGCCATAACCTACATTTCCTTTTGTCTCTGCCTGGATATCCATTCATTTACCTTCTCCTTTTGCTCCCTTCATTCCCCACCCTGTTGCTCCCAATCAGAAGTTTCTTCTAGGCTTGGGCACAGCTCTCACAGCACTAATGCCTTCTGCCTCACCACAAGCCTTTCTCAGCTCCTTCCTTTTCCTTTTACCTTCCAAGGAAAGGTAAAGCCTAAGAACTTGAGAAAGCACCTAGGAGAATGTAACTTCTTGTGGTCTCCCACTCTTTCCAAAGAGCAGACGAGGGTGGCTTGTCCTCCATGCAAAGGCAGCAAGTAACATGTGAGAATTTGCTCTGCAAGGAGTAGATTATGACTTTGCAACACTTCAGAAGCTGAGTGCCTGGAACTGCCTGCTTGGATGTGCCAGAGTGATGATCTCAGTCACTTGAGAAAAGTCAGGCTAAGGAACAAGGCCCCCAAACACAGAAGACCAAGCAGACCTCAGCACTGAAAGATGAGTATCACAGATAATGACTGGAGATGATAATTTATAGTAAAAAAGGGAGAACTGCACCTGTTTCTGGGTGAACTACCTCCTTATATTGTTTAGATTCATTACTGATACCACTAAAGTATTACAGTTAGTATTATTTATTCTTTTAATATGTAAAAAAGTATTCAGGGATGCAGTACTTGGGGTAGTTTTAATGTTTTGGGTAAGAATTACAGTCTCTGAATTAATATTAGCATTTGAGTGATCAGCTTAAACAAGATCTTCAGAGAGCACACTCTGGTCATACACTGTTTAAATTCCTAAAGAACCACATTCCCCTCATTTTCCATAATTGGTTTCTTGCTCTTGTTCCCATCACCTTTAAATACACAACCTACCTTTCTAAATTCAAATACTTTGCCCAGATTACATTCTCCACTGAAGTCTCTGACATTATCCTGAAATATTCCAGAGCATATTGTTTGCTTTCACAGCAATACATACAGTTTCTGGCATGCAGTCAAGCACTTAAAAAAGGAGGTATCAGTAATATAATCCCAATTCAGGCATTTAGTGGGTACAATTTCATCACTCATACTGCAACCTTCAGGCATTTAGTAATAAATGAAAACCATTTAGCACATCATTTAAGGAAAAGGTTAACTGCCAAGCCATATAAAGTTTAAGTTTTCCGAAGCACTGCAAGCTGAAATTATTTCAATGTTTGACATCCTGGAATTTCACTGAAATCAGATTTATTAGTTATTCTTGCTAAATTACTGGTCTTTTACCTCTGACTTATCTTGGTATACTCTTTACAAATGTGCTGGGTATTGAAAAACTGCAGCATTTTGATGTTTGAAAAGTTCTGAAAAAGAGTTGGAATTACTCCGGCTTCTTATGTTCCTCAGTGTGGGAGAGAACCTTCCGCCTCTGATGCAGCATGTGGAAATAGAGCTGAGGGAAGACTGAGGAGAAAACACACCCAAGTCAATAAAGTGCCAAGAGAGGCCTGCAAGATGCACAGTACATGGTCAAGGTCACCAATTCTCTATTACAGGATGTGCTAATCCACTTTTTGCTTAAATTATCTATTGCCTTTACACTCTAAAGAGATGAATTGATATTGTTCTTAGGCTTCAGGTACTATTAATTTTTCTGCTAGAGAAATCACATTTTTAATAAAATGCAAAATGCTTTATTTTACTCTAAATGTGGAAGCAGATGACAAAAGTTGCCATAACTGCATGCACACAATACAAAGAAAACAGACTGCAGGGCAGAAAAATTTCCAGATTTGTTTGATTTTTTGTAATTCTACTGTCACTTTTTCAGGCTCTAAGGCATTTTATACACATCAGTGCCTCTTTCATCTCTGTCTATCCAGAGCTTTTTCTCTTTTTATTTCTAAATCTACGGTAAACAGCATGTTTGCAAACCAACAAAGGAGGGGGTGGAAAACATACATACACAAACAGCAAAAGCTGAAATTTCCATGAGAAACCTTTGGGAACCATGCAAAAATTAAACAAGGTCATCAGCAGGCTAAATTGGTTACTCCTATGTGTGCTAATCCCACAATTGTTTGTTTTTCCCAGTACAGCTGTTAATTCTAAGAAACCTAACAAACTCATACTTACTTGGAATGTAAGAGATCATGACCAGGATCAGGAATGTGTAGTAGTCAAATGAAAAATTGTACTTGTTAGGTAAACTAATGGAATATAAGCCAGACTGCCTGACGAAGGGTAATGCAGCATATATTGTGAGTAATTCACCTGAGACTCCCATTGGATACAATACTATAAACAAAGTGTACCTAGAATGAAACACAGAAAGAATTAAAAGTTATGACAAACTCTGACAAAATATTTGTTATATGATATTAGAGATATTCAAATTTTGAATTCTCCACTCAGTATTTATTTTTCTTAGATCTTATTTGATTAGAGCATGGCAAGGTATGAGCACTATTGCAAGGTGAGTATTCAGATCAGCAATCATTTGGAAACACTTAAAGATTTTATATGACAATCTACAAATTATCCTTAAAGCTATTCTCCATACATACACACTTTGTTAATTTGATTTCTGAACTCTTTTGTAGAAGTAATTTTACTACTTAAAACAGGGTCAAATATAGTTGATGTTAATCAATGAGCTTAAATATTATTTCAATGACAACCACTGCATTCAAGAACTACTGCAAAATGTCAGTTTACTTACTGCCATCCCCTACTGTTACATATCAGTTTCTGACAAATAATTATTTTGAAAATGAGTTCAGACAAATGCCTCTTTCAGCTTGCAACGTAATAAATCTTTGTAACCCAAAAATCTGCTGGAAAGAAGCTAGGCAGCCACGTTCACAAACTGGGCAATTACCTGAAGGCAGAATCTAATTTTTTGCACTGCAAGTACTTTACAAGATAAATATCCCTGTCAGATCAGTGCTTTAAGGCTGTAACTTTTACCATGCCACCGACCTGGCCCATTTGATGAGATAAGGGAGATGGTTTAACAAGCTAAAGGTGTAAAAAGAGTAACGGATGATCTCGGTGATTGTCCAGGCCACTACAAACAAGAGGACACTGTCTTCACTTTGTACCTGTGAGAACAGAGAAAAGGCTTTGTATGAGCTTGACCATTCCCAGTTATTCACCAGACCCAAGGAAACCTCACAGAAATCAATTCCTGCATCATTTTAGAGAACAGACTCCAAGAATGAGCTTAAAAGCAACATTAGTAACAACAGTAAAAACCCTTCTTATCATGCTCTGTATTTTTCTAGTTGCTTAAGAATAGCTCTGCTTCATGATCAGGTAAGTTCAGCTCTCATACTCTGTGCAAGGTAAACTGGTACAAGAAAGCCCTGAAATGCTGAATATAATTCCTAACTCTCCCCATTCCTATAAAGTATCAGCTCCTATTTCAGTCCTATGCCTGTCTCCTAGTGCAGAAAGAATGGTCTAACACCTGATACTTGGTATACACTTAATATTCTGATACTAGCTCATGGTCCTTCTGAGCAGAAGCACTGTTATCCTTTTCTGGTCAGAAACTGGGTGCTACTTTTGAGCAGCAGCAGAACAGCTAACACCAGATCTCAGGCTGGCAGGAGAGAAGAACCATGCTCAGATTGTCTCACCTCAGGTAAGCTTGACAGGCACCTGATTCACTGTTCCTTGCTCCATTTTCTGCTTATTGTAACTAGCACAGTTCCTCTAATGTTACACTGAAGGCAGTATCACGTTTCACTGCTTTACACCTCTTGGAGCTTTTATGTCACTCACACATCAGTGAAGCCGCTGCAACTCCACATTTTAACCCTGAGATCAGCTCAGCTGCTCTGAGCATGGTGCTAATAATGCCAAGCTTGTGGGCTTGATCTCTGCATGGGATCATTTAGGAGCTGACTCAGTGATCCTTGCGGGTCCCTTTAAGCCCAAAACATTCTGTAATAAACTGCCTTTATCTCTGATATTTATAAGGTTAGATTATGGAGCATCATTATAAAGTTCAAGTTCCTGATGGATCTCAAGTATATGTGGGCTCACAAACCCACAGAACAAACTCTTGAGGGACCAGACATGATTTTAATTCAGCCTTCTTCCTCTACTCTTCAACAGAATTCCCAGCTGTAAAAGCACCTTGAGCCCAAATTCAGTGGACAGTGGGAATAAACAGTCCAACCACATGGGCCCATATTTTTTCTTTTCTTCCAATTCTTGAAAAAAGGGAAAGGAAGTCAGGAGATGTGGGTGGTGCACTCTATCCATCTTGGACAAAATACAAACCAACAGAAAAAAAAGGATGAAGAATATATATAGATATATACACACACACACGTATATATATTTACATATATGTGTGTGTGTATATGTAGACAATCAGAATCTTCTTAATAGGAGGGGACTGATCATACACTCTTGGGTAAAAAAAAGGGAAATTTTTTCCAAGGGAATTACCCAGAAAAAACTTTGTTACAGACTGCAAAACCCAGAAAAATTTATACAGAAATCTTGAGCTATCCTGGAATGCAGAGCTGCTGCTAATCTGTATTGTGCTGTAAATCTACGTTCTGCAGCGTGTAGTATTTCAGGTCACTTTCACTGCATTTTGCAGCAAAAGCATCTTATTCTTTTCCCACATTCTGACAATTTGTTTATATATTAATCTCCCTTACATCATAATGTAAGAGCAAAATCCAAAAACTATTTGAAGATTTGCAGAGAAGAGACCCAATCTATTTTTAGACATTGCTGCAGGATCCTAATCCTGTTTGAGGTCTGCTTTACAAGTTCTTAGTTCTCAGCAGGGAAAAGTGAGCAGATGCTGCTGCTCCTGAGGAGGAATGTGCTTGACAAGCACTCCAGAGCTGCATCTTCTGGCCAGCTCAGGAGTAGCAGCTTAGTGATGAGTTCACCTAAACCTGTGAGGTCCAGGCTTCAACCTGCTCTTTAAATCCCACTTCTTTCCCTAGCTAAGGAAATGGGAAAAGTCAAAACCCAAGAGTTTGGGGCTTGAAGTAGCACCCAAGGATATGAGCAAGGACAAGAAACTGGGGCACTACCAGTGAATCACTTCCATGGAAGTGGAAATTACAGCAGTTACAGTCCAGTTCTAGCACATGGCATCTCTAACACGCCTCCAAGGTCTGGTCTCCCCCTCTCCTTTGTATTTAAGTGATTAAAACAGTTCATCCCATTATGAAACCCTGTTAGGTCACTTATAGAATCACTGATTGTGCCTTCATAGCTTGTGTCCCTACCTAAGGAAAAACAGTTTTTCAGGAGTCTTACTCTTGTAGCCACTGCTAATGCTGCATTTGCATCATTCCTCCTCCAGGCTGAAGACAGGCCAAATACACAATAACCACTAAGGCCAATGCTCCCTGAGAATTCAATTCTTCTTCCACTACTTTCTTCATGCCAGTCTTAGACACAAGTGAAAACTTTATTTACACCTTATTTATCCAACTCTTTTAATAGGGGTCAATCAAACAACAGGCATAATTTCTGGCATGTGTTTCAAGCCAACATATCATCAAGGAGGTCCTGGATATATTTCAGCTTTTCTTAAATACTGTGAATAGCCAACAATGTTTGCTAAAATATAAAAGAAACCACTGTCTTTTAAGATGCAAAGATGAGAACTGGGAGTTGACAAAATAAAGCCTGAGAGGTTTTTAATGTTCTCCTTAAGACTGGAAAGGGAAATTTCTCTACATTAAGAGAAACAGTTTGACAAATTTGCAGAAAATTTCAGCTAAACACATAATTAAGCAATCCAATGCACAAGAGCAAAACCAGCAGCACTATGCAAGTGTAATGATGGAAAATATTGGAACAGCATGTCTCTCTCCAAAGAGCTGGTTCTCTGGTGCAGTAATTAAAAAATAAAACATAAAATTCAGGGAAAAAAAAAAGGAAACTTCACAGTAGGCACAAGGGGCCTGACAGACTATTGTGTTGTACGCTTTAATTTTACATAGATGTAAAGCAATGATGAGTCAGGTTTTTCAACTGCACTCAGCCATTCAGACTTCTGACCCTTCCATCATGGACTTTTTACAACAACTTAGTCCTAAATAGCATAAGTTAAGATGTTCTTCCCTCTTTTAAGTAAGTATGCTTTACTACTGATTGAAGATATCAATTGCCCACTGCAGGTACCAGAGTCCCAATTACCAATTCTACATGCTTTAAATGTTGTTTTCACAGCATCTCTTGCCTGTGTGTTCTACAAAAGTTCCTCTAAATATAAATTACTTATTTGCAACCCATCAGTAACTGAGCCCAATGGGATAAGCAATATATGCTTGCTGACACCATTTTTTAATTACCCATCCGAACTGGGTGCAGAATTATCAGAATGGAACTCCACGAAGGCCTGCCATGATGTCACCAGATGATCTCACTGCTCACACAAATTCCAAAAGACATCTTTTGAGCTGAAGGGCACTTTCTGTTCTCCCATGCCTACACTCTCCCTGCCCTTCACACCAGGCTGTTTGTTCTCTGCCCTGCTTTGCAGGGGAAACAGTAAAATTCACTGGACTGGTTCCTTTCTGACATAATGGCCAGCACTGATGATGTGCCAGGCCCTCCTCCACAACACCAACAACTGCTCCCACAGTGCAGGTGAGGAGAATCTCAGGGTGCAGTGCTTTAACATTGCCATGCTTTAACATTTATTGTGAAAAACTTCATATTGAGTTTAACAACACAGCAGCACTGAAGTCCACAAAAAGCACAAACATGTTAGTGGCAAGAAGCATGCTTTAAATCACAGCACATTTCCAAAAGTGTATCCTGACAGAAGGAGGGATGCAATACACATTTCTTCTTTTAGCTGTATTATATATGAAAACAGTCTGGAAAAGCAAGATACTGAACAAGTCTCATTCAAAAAGTTAAAGAGGAAAACTGCAGTTTGTTTTACAAGGACCTCATCATGCAACTGCATCGCTTACAAGTTCCACAAAGCTGTGTGAGAATTTAATCCTGGCCTTCACCATGGAGCTCACTTGTGCAGCCAGCCCTTTAGAGAAAGTAGAACACTTGTGACACTTGCAAAACATCTCCCCAGGTGAGCCTGCAGCTCCCTGGTTGGGGCAAAGGGAGGGAGCAGAACACAGCCTCTTATTTGATTTATTTGCTCTAAGTCACAGGTCAGAAATTCATCACAGGGTTCCTCATCCAAACCATTCTCATACCCATTTACTAAGACATTAAAAAAGTAACACATAATACAGTCTCTTGCAAGACTTTAACCAGAAGACCACACAAGTGTGGGGGAAAAAAATCTGCATGGAATATTGTTGAAAGAATCCTTGTTAAAAGTCAAATATTTGGTAATACTCATTGCTCCCATTTTGTCAATTTTCTCTGGTGAGAATGTGGGCATAAGCTTCAAAAAAACCTAACCCACAATTGCATTACAGGTTTTTCTTTGATGTCTAACAGACAACACATAGAATAATTCTAATCCTTCCAATGTAACCTTTAATGTTTGGGTTACTTCAAAACCAGGAGACAATTCATAAAAACACATTATCACTGTTTTTTATGAAGCATCAGATATCCCAAAATCATATAGATAACAAGCAAAACTCCAAAAGTATTTATCGTAAGCATTTTAAAAATATATATAACATCTAACATCTTGAGATTATGGATTTTTTTTTTTTTTAATCAAAACCTAGTATTTATTTCTGGTGAGTTAAACAGAGACCAGAGTACATTAATGTGCACCAATAGGGAAGTCCAAGGTTTTATGTTCATTAAGAAAAATAACATTCCTCCACTTTAAGTAGCATGAAACTAAAGCTTCACGTGAACAAGCATCACAATACCAGAAAGGACTGACAATTGCTGGGAACTACAGTGACTTATGGTACTCCACATGTGCATGGATGCTCTGAGAGCAGGTTTGGAGGAAGGAAGAGAAAGCAGCTTCTCTCAAAAGTCTGTAATAACACAAGTTCCTTATGACATTCTCCATTCAAGTCACAAATAATCTTATGCATAAAATGACTGTCACTTATTTCAGGCACCCATGCTGACACTGGTATCAAGACTAATTTCTTCCTTTAATGGGAAGAAAAGCAGTAAAATTAGTTGACTACAGCAGAGATGCAGCATATTTGGGCTGCTACAAGGATTCAGATGACATGAGTCAGTCACTATAACCTGTACCAATTAAAGCATGTCTAGATTTTCAAACAGCTGTCAGGAATAATCTTCAAAAAACAGGGCTTCCAAAAGATTCCAAAGAGATCTGCCTAAAGTACAGCACTGTTTGGTGTGGTGAGCAGTGAGAAAAAACACTCAGCCCCCAAAATTTACCTACATTTGAATGTATGAAAATTGAATGAAAGACAGAGGAAAGATTATCCTGGAGAGTGACAATGGAGAGCACGGAGCAGTGCTGTGCACAAACAACTAAGGGGGAGTTTCAGGAGTTTCACAGGAAGTGAACTGCATATGCAGGAGGGCAATGAGATTTTGCTTTTAATGGTGGTACTATTGAGATGAACACTAGAAGGCTGTACCAAATTCTGTGTTCTGTATTACACCCTGGAAGCTTTTGACTGTCAGTGAGGACTGCAGAATCTATCCAGGAGCCAGATGTCTCACAGGGACAGAATCAGACCTCGCTCTGTTTGACTGTCAACAAAAGATGACATCAGACCTATTTTTATTTCTTTTGATCCACAGAAATTCATATGAACAATTTCCCATGGTGGGATACAAACAGAAGACATTTTAAGGACAATAAGACAGCAATCAACACTTGCTTTTCAGCATGGATCAATAGCTTTTCTATCAATTTGCATCTTGACTTACCTCTTTTACACTATGTGTTACTGCCCATGTCAGGAAAACCCTTGACATCACTTGGAAAGCAGTCAGAACAACAGAAGAGGGGACAATGCCTGGAAGATATTTTGTAATTACTAAATATGCCTGATTAACAAGGCAGGGGTAGGGGTGGGGAAATAAAACACAGCTAAACCAAAGTCCAGTTATTTGAAATTTCTGGAAGGAACACATATAATTTTTTTTAATTAGAAAATCTGAAGTCAGTCCTTCAGTATGTTTATACAGTATAATGCAGTGCAATCCCCTCACAAGGCTTTCTGCATCAAAATGCAAACAAATGTAATTGATCTCATTGCAATCACAGCACATTCCTCAATACACAGAACAGCTCAATCAGATAATTCCAATCAAACAGCTTCTGGGATACAGAATTTCAAATAATCCTGTTTGATTAAAATATCCAAGATACTCTTCATTACTGTGATTTAAAAAGTAAAGACAATAAATATGCTTTGCACTGTATACTCTGTAAAAAAAAGAGCCATCAAAAATTATAAGTCTTTTTCAGAAACACTGATCTAGCCCATATTTCGATAGATGAAAAGTTTGTAGCTCCTTCCTGGAAATGTAACTCAGAAAAACCCTTAAACCAAAAAAAAAAACAACCAAAAAAGCCAACCCCACAAGAAAAACCCCAGGGAACAGCTGATGCACTGACAGGTACAGAGGTAATTTGAAGATTTTCTCAAGCAAGCAGATATCACTGGTTCTTCCAGCAAGTTCCAACTGACCTGTCAGTAAAAGGACCCTACACAGCCAGGTCTGTCAGAGCAGGAATAGTTTTAGACTGTAAGATTACACAATTTCTAAACTTTGCATCTCAAAGTTTTATTTTCTTCTAATAGTGAAATAATAAAGAGCAGGTGTAGCTCCTAAGAGACAGTAAAAAGTGCTTGTAGAGCTAATGCAAACCACAAGCAACACAAAAGCTGTCGGATCTCAGGATCTCAGTCCTGAGGTGCTGAGCCACCGAGACCACCTTGGGGGGCTCGGGAGTCCTGGAATGTTGCCAGAAGTGTCTGGTGGCTGGACTTTAACCCTACACAGGAGACGACAAGGATGAGGGCTTCACTGGGTGAATGGTGAAGGGATTAGCTAATTAGAGGGTGAGACACAGGGTTTAGGATTTAGGTACAGGGGGGTTTAGAGGAGTAAGATGGAGGAATTGGGGTGTGTCCTGTCCTCCTTCTTCTTCCTCTTCTCCTCCATCTTCTTTGGCCATGGTGGCACTTTTGGATTAGTTATTACTGAGAGTGCACCGAGTAATAAGAATAAATGGTATTGGGGAAAAATGATAAATATTGTACACGTAACCATGGGTATAAAGATAGGTGGCTGCCCCGGAGGCCAGCACAGTGTGCTCATGGCTGGCTGCTGAGCAGACCTCTGTTGGGCCGAAAGAAAATCTTTTAGATAAACAATTAATAAACATAAAAACCGAAAGAAGAACTGAAGCCTCTTCTCGTCCTTCGATACGCGGGCTGCCCCAAGGCCACCTCGGGCCTTTCCAGGCCCCTCAAACAGCTGAGATAAACCCGGCAAAAAGCCTCAGAGAGATGCAGGGACCAAAGAGAAAATGAAATAGGAAGAGAGAGTAAGAAAAGCCAAAACCAAGTTTAAGTTGAATTATTTTCATTTATATGTTTTGGCTTCTTTGAGAGGGAAAAGGAAAATCCTACAGACATAGTTCTCTTCAGTTTTATCCCACTGTCTTGGTCTCTGGGCTACATGTTACCTCCTTTCCAGCTCTGCATTTTTTAAATCTTTGCTATATGTCAAAGTCCTGCTCTCAACCATGCTTCACAGAGACACTCCCCTATCAATCCTTGTATTTTGAAGGACTTGCCTCACAGATGCTAACATTTCAGATTCTACTGAAAAGATGTGGAGAGAAAAGTTATGCTGATACACACAGCCATCTGTCACACATAAGCTTTTCTATTGACAGAGAATTACAGCTCTAGTTAGAGCAATTAGTTCAGCAGGGGCAAAGGAATCTGCAAATTTCCTGTTTCTCCTTGCATAGGAACTTGTGCTACAGTCAGTGGGACTGCAGCAGACAGCAGCAGTGCATCCAGCTGTGCAAACCCCTCTCACTTTATTTAGCTGACAAACACTTCCATTAACAGAAAAAAATATAATCCACAGCCACTTAGAAGAAAACCAGTCTTTTGCAAAAGAGTTTTGTTAGGGAAAGCAAAAAGAATAAAAACAGCAGAAAAATGTTGCCACTTTCTCCTAATGGCTCTCTCTAACATTAAATTGTGTTACTAAGGATCACATGGGCTAAATGGATCCACACTTCAAATCAACTGAGAAAACAGCAAAGCATTATGGATTTAGGATGATAAAACCAGCATTTTTTCTGCTCTAGTGTTCCCAGATTTAACTTCTGCTTCTTGCCACTTGTTAAATAAGAACTTTAAAATGGCATATTTTAATATTAATTTTTTACAAAATTTTTTTAAACGAATGGTTTATTCTGGTAAAAAACAGTAATTGAGATTTGGTGAAATTAAACAGCACTGGAAGGAGTGCCTTGGCAGCACAGGCAAATAGATGCTACACACAGTTTACTCTGAGAAGCCTTTACATTAATTTGAGGTGTACATGACCATTCCTTTCCTGGGGTGATCTGTGCACAGTTTATGAAATGCCTTCTTAAGACATTTTCAGAGCAGCTGGATGATTCAGGAGGGTCAGAACGACTTCATTAACTACAGAACCAGACTGCCCTCTGCTGACACATTCCTAGCACCAGCTCTCCCAACACCTCACTTGGTTATTGAAGCATCCCCCAGAACTCACTATGAACCTACAATCCCATAACTTCTCCATTATGTGGCTGTCTGGACAATGATGAAAACCAGCAAGTTTGTAGTTGCAGCTTCAGGAACCTCAACACCAATCTTTAAGTAGTGGCTTGTGAACATTCAAATAGGAGCTAAAGCACTGTTTAATTGTTTTGTGACTTCCCAAATTAGGGAGTTAAAAACTGGAATGTATTTGAAACAAAAATTAGTAAGTTATGCAAGAAGTAAATTCAGCAATTCACAGACTATAACATTTTTCTTGCTAATATATTGCTAAAAGTATAGTCTTCTATTAAAAAAATAGTAAACAGAAAATTTGCAAGCTTACCAAGTGCACAGTGCAGAATCTAGAACAAAAAGAAAAATTCAAATCACTAACATTTCAAATTAAGCAATTCAGACACACATTTAGTTCTGTTACAAGTGCTTAAGATTCAGTATTTGCACTTCAATGATTAATATTTAGCTCTGCTGCCCAAGCTAAATAGCAGACAGTAAAACTCCCTCTTGCTAAAAGGAAAACTCAGCTTTTGTGTGAGCTCTTCAGTAGAATTAAAGTAAATGTAAGAAATACAACACATTCATGCAAATATTAGTAAGGCCAGGGAATAGGACTACACCTACCTCAAGCAAAGCTCCAGTTTGGAAGAATTTCAGGGGCTTTTCTATTGAATAGTAAAGGCTGTGGTAGCTGCCTTTAGCCAGATATGCCCGAACTAGACCGACTGCAATAACGAGCCACCTAAAAGACAGAAAAAAGGAGACACTGAGCAAAGCATAAATAAAAATAAATCTTTAATCCCTCTTTCAATACTTGAGGAAGCAACAGGCAGAACTGTCCTGAAATACACTAACTCTGCAAAACGGGAAATGTCAAATAGTTGCATTTTCTACAAATTTACCCAAGTGAAAGATGATACATTTTAAAAGCATTTTTCAGCACCACCATGGAAGCAATTTATCTAATGTCTCAATTTAGTTTTCAGTGAACTCTGTTTAATTAGTTATGGAATGTATTCATGGCAGATTGGCATCACATTGTTTCAGTTTAGGCAGAAAACCCCTGACAGCTAGTCAGAGACCTATTACCAGCTTAGAGCAGTATGACATAAACAAGATTCAGAAGGAATGGATTTTAACAGTTCAGTTCAAAGTAAACCCCTGGACTCTATGAGAGGTGATCCAGCTTAGCTGGGAGCATATATTATATGAGAAATGGTTATAGATGAATAACTTCAAGGAAACTGAGCCTGCTAAAGGCTTGAAGACAGCATGGCCATTCCCACTGCAGTTTTCCTTTTTAACCAACAAATACATCTGAGCCTATGTAAGCCATGCCCATGTAACTGCAACTGTATGTGAACAATGTGACCTGTTAACCCTGCTCATCTTCCCTTCAGGTAACTTCAACAAACCTAAAAAATTTTCATCCTGGCTGATGAAGCTTCCACTGATTACCACAGCTGTCCAGAGCTGGTGCTTGCACCCAGCATGAGAAATTCTTCAGTCAAGTCTTTGCCAAGCCACAAACCCAAGGTGAGTGGTCAACCCCAGTCAAAGTCCAACACCTTCCATTTGAAAATAGCATCTACAGTGAGCTTTAGTTTCCAATTGCTTTTGGCTATATGGAGAGAAGGGGCTGCTTGGTCAAGAACAATCCTTAACAGGGGCCCCCAAACCTTTCACTGACAGGCTCATCCTGGCTGTCTAACACTCAATTACTCTGAGTGCCACCCAGTTTTACCTCCATCTCCCTCCAAACTCCTTGTGTAAATAACCAAGTGTCATTGCTAACAGCTCACCTCAATGTGTAGACATGGAGCAAGCCCACTGACTACACAATGGTTTTCACCCTCTGGAAAAATGTGTAGCTGTGGTTTTGTAACAGGGATGATGAAGAAATTCCCTTTATTTGCAGCAGATTAGAATCTTACAAGTACCACATTAGCTTGGATATTGCAGAGTATGTGCACATATTATCCCAAATGTAACAATTGTTTGAAACACGTAGTGAAGTTCAGATTTTTCAACAATAAGTAACTCTGGCATCCAAGTTTGTGTTTGTAACAAAAGCTGTTAGCAGAATTGGAAGAAAGCTAATTACTTTCTACCTTAACTTCTGGAAGACAAGCACCAAAGAAAAGCACGGGGAGTGGGGAAGATAAATGGGAAAGAGAAACAAGCCCTCCCTTTCTACAGAGTGACAAGTTATTTCAGTTAAAGCCATCTTGTGAAACCAAAAGACAAACATGTGCCAAGTGATTGCTGTTTACAAGGAATAAATCAGGTTCATTTTGCATTTGGACATCAGTGCAGAATAAACCAGTAAGCACCACAGTATTAGTGACTGTCCCCTGTAACACCAACTGCTGCTTCTTTAGGACAGCAATCAGAGCAGGCTGACACTGTGCTCTTCTCATCCGTCAGGTTTCTCTGTTTTTCCTGATCTTCCACGTTTGTTGAGAAACTGCTGAATTGAGCAATTTCTGCAGTTGCACAAGATGCCAGCTCTTGGCTGTGCCTGCCAACCATTCTCACCTGAGCAGGCACAGGTGAATCCCACAGCTCCCAGAGGAGCTCCAGCCTTTTGCTCTGCCCCACCCTCGTGCCAGATCACTGACTCCAGCAGGACTGTGCTTTCCATTCCATTTCCCATCCTTCAAAAAGCATTTGATACAGATCACAGCATGAATCCATACGAAATTGAAAGCTGAGCCTGGTTTGTGCTGAAGCTTTCAGTATCCCTGTCCTGCTTCTGTGATTCTTAAATAGTTCTTCACCCTCTAGGACTAGACAAAATGGAACAGGAGAAGGTGAAACCAAGGAAAATCAGCTGAAAACGGAACTTGGCAAGAAGATTAGAAGGGCAGCAAAAGGCACCACTGTCTCATGAAAGCTCATTTCTTTGACCTACACACTGAACTGCACCTGGAGTTACACTTCATTAAATTACTGCTACCCTGTCTGTAAACTCCAAACTGGACAATTACCATTCTTTGATTAATCCAGAATAAGAAAAATGGATACTGAACACACAGAGTTTTTCTACTTTAATTTGGTCAGACTTGATAGACAAGCTTTGTGCTCAGGTCCTTAGGTGAACTCCCTTGTCTCTCTCACAGGTCATAAAAAGGCATTTTCTTATGCAAAGTTTACTGAGGTTCTGTAACGTTTATGCAAGAGAATACAGCAGAGCTATGCAGTGAGTGCACCTGAAAGGGAGAAGTGTACTTTGACTCTCAACAAGCACTCAGGGAAGACATGGACAATGAAACTCATAACCCAGAACACTCTTTGAGCAACACTGATTAATACAAACCCTTGCACATTCAAAAGCTATTACATTACCATCGACCTGGTTGAGTGAAATCCTTTTTAAATTCATTGTTTATACCACCACCAGCTACTTATACCCAGAAGTACTGGTCAGTTACAGCACTTGACTAAAAATAAGAAACATAATCACCTTTCAAAGCAGCTTACCTAACATTTACACTCAGCTCTAACAGCATGCCCCATCTCCCCACCCAGCACTATCCAGTGATTTTGGTCAAGCACAGTTTTTAGGAAAAAATCATTTCCATGCTGCATCTCTGCCTCCAGAAATGAGCTCCCCATGCCAGGCCAGGCATGACTACACAGCTTCAGTCTGTGATGGGGAAAGTCTGCCTGAACACAAGAGGAGCAAGATGCAGAGCTTTCTGCAGCTTCAGGCTGTGAACCATGGGCAATAAAGCCTGAGCAATACAGCTGAGAATCAACTGCAGTCCTGGTTATCCCCTGCTGGACCATGATTGTCCCATTTCTAAAAAAAAACAAAAACCCCACCCAAAACATGAACCAGATAGGAAGTGCATGCAGCTCCAGTCAGAGATCCACAGGTACCCATGCTTTTTGTACTGTTTTTGCTCTTGTAAAAACCACTGTATGTTTTTTATGTAGGAATCCATACACTACGTGCACTACAGCATGAAACTAGAAATAAGATCTATTATTTTTGGAGTAAGTTGTGTTTTCTTTAGCTAAGCCAAGATAAATGCAAAGTAAATGCAGTAGCTATGCTGACATTTTTCAACTGTCACTTGATCTATTTTAAACAGTTAATACTTAAGGCAACTATGCTTTTAAAACATTTACTTTAGTTCCTATTTACTGCACAACAATGTTGTTGTGTGCTTTAGTTTATAAGCCTTTTGTAAATCAAACCAAACAAACCACTTCCAAAAAATCGCATGTGCTGTAAGAGTATCAGTTCAACACCTGGGTACCTTGAATGTTTTGGTTTTTTCTTTTCACAATTCTCTTTCCAAGGCAGTGCAGTTGGAGAAACTAAGTCTGAGCACTCTGACTGACAGGGGGTCAGTAAATAATCAGTGCCACCAGTTGTGTATCAATCTTTCCATCTTTTCATCTGAACAACTGAGCTTTTGTCAACCAACTCCAGAAAAACTACCTTTCTAAAAGGCTTCACAATAATAAGAAACAAACTGAGCTTTTTTTCCTAAACTCAATCCTGTATATTGTGGAAGTTCAGCAGTGTCCAGGGGAAGTGCAGCCTCCTCATCCATTTGAAGAGGAATTATCAATGAGAGCCCTCGGTGACCTACCACGAAATAAAAGTGAGAGACAACACAGAGATATGACCATGATCACAGAACTCATATGGTAACTCCCCAAATTGCAGAAATCATTTAATCACAGGCCTCTCCAGAAAAAAGCAGCTCATGTTAAAGCACTATAAATCACATCCCACCCAAGAGTGGAACTTTCTAAGAGATTTGATGTAAATCAAGAAAATGGGAAACACTGTGATCAAGATTTATATGCCAACAGAAAGCTAAATAGAGGTTTATGCTATTTATTTCTGAGCTTCCAGCACTCAATTTTTTTTATTTGTTCTTCTTTCTTGAAGAAATAGAAATTTCCCATGCTCAGGAGCTCACATGCCATGACAGAAAGTTCATGACCACAAAGAAAACTTTCCGCTTATACAACAGCTTCTCTCTCAGGTTTTTTATATCTTTTATAAACACAAGTGAATTGCATATGAGCAGCAAAATAAGCAAGGAAATGCTTTTATTTCTTAGAGGAGTTCAGAGGTGAACTTCTTAACATTGTGCAGGGACACCACAACAAAACTAAAAAGCTCTCCTGACTGCCTGCAACGTGTTGTATTACTCATGCAATTATTTCTGAAACAACAGATTACTTAAAGCAAACTGGTGGGTAATTATCCTTGCCCTCTGAGTGAAATACCCTGCAAATATTCTATGGAGCCATCAACCAGCTGAGTAACACCTCACAGTAACACAGCTGTTGGGTAACGGGTGTACCAAGCACCTCACAAAACCGAGCTCTGCCAGCTCCCCTACCTCTGACCCACACAAGTGGAAATATCTTGTAAGCTGAAATAGGATCAGCTGCCACCAGCAAAGCCTAGAATCTTCATGTCCAACTGCCTGATTGAAGTGAATTGTATCTATATTAATTCTACACTAACCTTCCCCCCAAACATGACACTACTCTTTCTGCTCAACTCCTCACCCGCCAGGGTTTATTCCACTATGGAAAACACCACTATTTGGGATCCATTTTAAAGGCTCTTTTCTTCTCCCACCCAAATATCCTCAATCTTTCAAAAGATGGTTTTATTTTTATCTGGATTCTAATGAGATGCGACAGCCACAAATTAATTAAAAAAAAAAAGAAAAAAAAAGTCTCCTTTCTCTTGAGAGTCCCCAGTTGTCACTATTTTTAGTTTTGTATCTAAGAACACCTGAACAAGCACCAACTTGCTCCAGTCTGCAGTACACCATGCAGGGCAAGGGCAGAGCACCAAGCTGGTCCAGGAGCTCACACATCCCAAAAGCAACTTCCAACCTCAAATTACAGAGCAGCTGAAGGGTCTATGCAGAAATCCTGCAGGGCTCAAGATCTTTGCCTTTAACTACTGCTGTGGACTCATTCCCTGTATTTAGGGTCACCTCTAGTGAACCCTGCTGGACTCTACACCACAGACATGGTGATGTGAGGAACCTACGGCCAGCTGGATGTGAGAGCTGCTGCAGAGCAATGAACGTGTCAATGCTAGAGCCGGGCAGCTCTCAGGGAACCCACACCGTGCTGTGCACAGCCCGCTCCGACGGGCAGCCGGACAGGCGGGGCGGGGCGGGCAGCGCTGAGGGCTCACCTGGGCCGGGACAGGCTGAGGGACCCCGGGCACCCAGCCGGGGTTACGGTCACAGAGCACGGCGAGAGCCGGGAGGCGCAGGAGCCGCTCTCCAGCACGAGGAGCGGCGAGCGAGGGCTCGGCCGTGCGCCTGAGCCTGACCCGAAGTGCGAGGCAGGGCCGCTGACAGCGCGGGGGGCACAGACCCGGCCCCGTGCGGTGCAGCGCATGGGCTCGGGACCGACGGGAGCGCGGCCACGGCGGCGGCGGGAGAGGCCGCTGCTCTCGGCCCGGCCCCGCTCCCTGCCCTGCCCTCGCTACCCAGCCCTGCCCTGCCCTCGCTGCCCCGCCGGACCCACCCGCGGCCGCAGCCCGGCCGAGCGCAGCCCCGCGCCCCGGCGGCGGCCCCGGCCGGGGAGCCCCGCGACCGGCCCCGGCCGGTCCTTACCCCGCCGTCATCACCACGTTGTAGATAACGAGGTAGCCCGTGGCCAGCGCGCCCGGGCCCTTCCTGCGCCGCGCCTGCTGCCCGCCATAGCCGTTGTCCGCCCGGCTCCCGCCGCTCCCGGCCGCCGCCATCTCGCGGCTCCCGCGCCCCGCCCGCTGCCGGCGCTCGGCGGGCGCGGGGCGGGACTTCCCTCGCGCCGGGCGGGGACGGCTCCGCGCAGCCGCGGCAGCGCCCGCGCCCCTCACACCGCGGGGCCGGCCCGGCCCGGGAGCGGCCGCGGTACCGCGGTGCAGGCAGCGGGGCCCGGCCGGGGATCAGCGCCCTGAGCGCTCGGTTTTCAGGGCTGGTTCTAAACGCCCCTCTGCTGGCAGAAATAGGTGTGCCGTGTCCCTAGAGACGTTAACGGCCTTATTTCTGGAATATATCGTAGGTTTTCATCGGTTTTATAATGTAATTCAGAGGAGAGGCGATCTCCATTAATACATACAAACATCTCAAAGGCAGGTGCCAAGAGGATGCTGCCAAGCTTTTCAGTGTGCCCAGCCACAGAACAGGGACCAATGGCCATAAACTCACACAAGAGGTTTCGCCTCAACTTGAGGAAAAGCTGCTTTACAGTGAGGGTGGCAGAGCACTGGAACAGGCTGCCCAGCGCAGTCCTGGAGTTTCCCTCTCTGGAGACATTCCAAACCCAGCCAGACACGTCCCTGTGTCGCCTGCTCTGGTGACCCTGCCTGGGCAGGGGATTGGACTGGATAATCTCCAGAGCCTCTTCCCACCCTACAATGCTGTGATGCTGTGTGAATGAGAAGTTGTAACTCATTTCCTGCTAAAGCTCCCTACAAGAGCAAAAGCATGGAAAGCATTACTTTCCCAGCAACAAACAGATCTGCCTTTCTGAACAGCCACAACAGAAGAATTTTTATTTTTTTCTCCCCTACAGAAATTGTAAGCACGTTATGGAGTTACTTCCCCATTCCCATAAACATTTCTCAGTTTATTTCCCATGCATGTCGTGGTACAGTCCCTTTATGAGCAGTGCAGAATAACAGCATAAGCCTCACTCCCCATCTCAGAAAATTCTGCTTCCATCTGAGTATTTTTGTGGCTTATAAATTCATGTGCATATCTCTTGCAGACAATAGGGCTCAAAAGGCAAGATGATTTATGAGAACTCAATTTTCAAACAGCTATGCTTTGGTGCAATATTTCAATAAATGTAACAAATTTTAGAAAAACAAATCATTCATTATTCATGTATGCAAGTAAAGAAAAAAAAGGCCTCTGTTTGCTAAGTCTGACAGTCACTGCAGAGGAGAGGGCTTTGCAGTCCAGTGCTGCTTTCCTTGTCAGCACAGGGAAATGGGGACCCAGTGACTGCATGCCACGCATGCAATTAGCAAAGGTCTCCTCATCAAGCAGAAATGTGCACAGGATGCTTGGGAGGTTGGACAGTTTGGTCTTTAAGTAAATAAAGTTTCTGCAAATCCAGAAACACAAGTAGTGAAAAACAGCAGCCAGCCCCAAATTCTCCATTGTCTCCTGAGAGTACTGAATGTTATACAAAAGAAATACAAGGAGAATTAAGTGGCCCATCTCTGGCAGTTCCTGTGTCTTGCATAACCTCTGCTATTGGGGTTTCAGCCCTATGACACCCCAAGACTCTACTTCTGCAAACATTATACAAGTAAGGGAAAGTTTATAGAAAGAGGTAATGCCTTTTATTAAACATGGCTGGCAAAATGAGACAAGGTTTCAAGTACATAAAATATCTTTCTTCAGTGGAAATAGAATTCTATTCATCAAACAAAGCAAAAAATTCAAGGTCAAATACAGCTTGCAGTCAATTGCTCAGAGCTGAATCAGATGCACATCACATAATTTTGGAAGTGGAGGTCATTGTTTCCTGCAGAATAGAATGGATGTTAATAGGAAGCTAGAGGGAGATGGTAAACCCCTCGGAATATCCTTGGGGCAAAAGAAAAATAGGCAGGTTATAGCCTGTGGAACACAAAAGGAGTAGTGGAGGAGGAGAGGGAAGGGAAGATCTGTGCAGGAACAGCAATTCTGGGTCTGTGGGCTTTGGTACACAGTGCACCCACAGACCTTGCTGTGCCCACAGGGCAGCCCAGCAGAGCCAGAGCTTTTCCTGCTTCAGGCAGGTGCCTCCCTGCAGTAGGACACCAGCAGTCACTGAACAGAGCCGGGTACAGTCACTGAACAAAGCCAGAACAGTCATGAGACAGTGGGGCACACCTGCTAAGATGGCTCTTGGAAGGGCTGAGGATTTGCTCAAGAAGCATGTTGCTACAAGCAGGGTGTTCGCACAGTCTTTGCTTTAAGGAGAGTCTGTGTGGTCCTGCATGGCCTATGGTGATGTGGGCTGCATGACAGCAGAAGTCTGAATAAAGGCAGCACAAGCAGATTTGTGCTAATCTGTTTTACAGTTTTTAGAAACACTGGTGTAAGTCAGTATCTACATTGAGTCTTCCCTGATTTTTTTTCTCTTCCTCCCACAGTCTTCCAGAACTCTATGTTTCCCCACCATATGGGAGTTCCCAACTGTGAAACAAGCCCAGAGCCACCCTGGAGCCCCATCCACGTTCCCACGGAGGCCTGTGGTGACACTGGGGACGTTGCAGAGCGCGAGGCCCCGAGTGCCAGCCCCAGGCTGCAGCTGATGGCGCTGGGGCAGAGCAGCCTCCACTCAGCCCCAGCCAGGGCAGGAGAAGGGCAGCAGCACCACAGACATCGGGGAGGCTCCGCTGTGGCCACCTGAGGAGAGGCCTGGCCAAGGTGGACGCGGTGACGCTGCAATAGAGCATACGAGGAGTGTGCTTTGTGGTAGTATTTATTTAGGAACCGTGAGTAACTACAGCCGTAGCAGTCTCATCTTTGCAATTCTGATGGTTTAACAAACAGGGAGAACATTAGCATATTTTTATTAAGGTATAAAATACACCCCGCTGCCTAAAACATTAAAAAAAAAAAAAAAAGTGAGGAAAGCTCTGTATGCTCTAAATCAGATTCAAAACCTTTCTGTATAAGGAGTTGTGGCAATACTGTGTTTAGTATAACAAGAGGTTTTTATCAATTGAAAAGAAGGACATGCTGGCAATCTGAACTTAGCAACAAAGAGTAAAGCAGTTACAAACCGTCGTGTCACCCACATTAGCTGAGCTTTGAATGCAGAAGAGCAAATCATATGAAACATACACAACTAGGTAATATCAAACAACCTAAGGTTGGTAATGTACACACCTGTATTAAAGTACACTGACTACTTAATGGTGAGGATTTAAGGTAATGTCTTTTTTTTTTAAAGAGGTAACCTTTGAAATGCAAATGGTTGCACTTTGCACACAAAAAGTGGAAAAGAAAAAAATCACTTTTGGAATGATACATAGATATAAGACACACTGGTTTTGGATTATGCATAATCACCTTGCAGCCTCTGATATTACCTCTGAACAGCAAAAAAAAATTAAGAAGTGCCAATACTGTGAAAGGAAAGCAAAGTTACTAAGTCTGAGTGCGTTAACCATTTCTGAGAAAAAAATGGGGTTTGGATTTTTTTTGTTTTTTCTGCGTTTTTAAAAAACGCAACAGCCTTACTGGTGCAGGTTCAAGACAAAAACAAGACAGTCACGCTCATAAGGTAGAAATAGGTCCTATATAGGTTAAGATTCTTTGGAAATTGCTAAGAATAGAGGAGTTTGTAATCCAGGCTACTATCTTTTTGGCTACTCAAAAAATCTGTGGGAGTTTCCAGCTTATCATCAGTTGAAATCTGTTTTGCAATTGCCAAATAAATGCAAGTAAAACTTTAACTAACCTGGGATTCCATTCACAGACATGCACAGAGAAATCACTGATTGTGCAATAACCTGTTTTTTCACAGCAGCATATATATGAATCGTAAGTCTTTATCAGACTGACCAGAAACACAGAAAATATTCTCAGTCTTTGTGTTTTCAGTCTGTTTCTTAAGTAGGCAGCTGCAACTGCACTGAAGTGACAGGCTCCATAAGGGAAAGATGACAAAGTGGGATCAGCTGGCTAAAAGCAAGATCAGGAGTATCTCAGGAAGCCACCTGGATGTTTAATGCTTGCCAGAAATACAAGGGCACTAACAGCTCACTGTCAGAGGCAGTGAAAATGTTTGAAGTTTGGTCTGTGAGACTCTGCTTAAAGGAAACAAGAAATGAACCGTGCCAACATACAAATTGCAATGCTGGCTGTGTCAAACCTTCCCTTAGAGAAGATGCAGCTCAGCCTATTCCTCAGGACTGGAGAGATTCACTGCATGTCTGGCCAACAATTCCTTTAAAGTAGATCTTGAGGAGCCAACTTAGCTGCGGTTTTGGCTGAGAAAAGTGATGGCAAAGAGCAATGAGCTCAGTAAATAGAGTATTTTTCTTTAAGATGTTCAGAATATAACTTAGTTTCCATACATGTGATTTTAAAAGTAGCTTGGGCAACTTAGTTGATGGCTTGCTTAAAGTCAATCCAATCATGCTAGCAACTTAAAAAGCCTGCTGGTTGGAAATAATGCCCATACATAAAGCTAACAGGTATCAACTGATCATGCTGAAAAAACAACCCCCCAAAGACCTACGTTTCACACAAGGTGCTTTTGATAACTTGGTTTTCTGAGCCTTATAAGGAGAGTCTTTAAATATATTTTATTTTAGCCTTGTTTCATTCTTCCTCCTCTTCACCTTCTTCTCCTTCTCCCTCTCCTTCTGCCATTGTTTCCACAAGGAGCTCTGCGGTGCACGTGGCTTCCCCAAGGCTGTTAACAGCTTTGCAGGTGTATTTGGCATCATCGTCCCCACACACTTCAGAAATAGTCAAAGAACAGTTCCCTTCCTCGTCGTAATCTATCTGGAAGTGACGGGACTCCTTGACAGGCTGATCGTCCTTGAACCACATCACCTCAGGGTCGGGATAGCCTGCGAGAGCAGAGAGAGAACAGCACTGCAATGAACGAGCATTAACTCAGCACTAATTGCCTTGTGCTCTAATTCCCATGTGGGGACGTGCCTATGTGTTGATAGACAAATATTTCATTGACTTCTATGGAAAATAAATGTAGATGATGTGAGGCTTTTTTACTTCACATTTACCTGAAACTGTTTTTTTACAAATAGCAAAAACTTCTTGTGAGCACTGCGGTACTCGCCGGATTCCTCCTTCCAGTCCCTGAGCAGTGGCTGCAGACAGTGTTTTGTGTGCTGTAGCCATCAGCCAGCAGGGAACTCCTGACAGTGCATCTGAGGCTCACGTTACACTGCAGTTTCTCCAGAGACAACAGCTCCCAACGCTGAGATTTAGAATTTCAAGGGTAAACTGGTTTGGGTTTACAATTTAATACCTTTCTCATGTTGCTTTGCTATGCTTATTCTGAATCTTCCTCTTCTTAATCTGCTCCTTAAAATCCAGCCTGTCCTGAACACTGCACTCCCTTTTTCTGTATTTGTTAGGGTAAGTGAGGAAGTCTAAGAAAAGCATTTTGATTGTGCATCTCAACAGGAGTTTCAGAGCCCTTTGTGAAGCAAATGGCTCTGCTAAGCCTCGGAGCAGGCTGTACAACGCCTGCTGCAGAACAATCCCTTATACAGTACTCTTGGCTGCTGTAACAAATTGAAGGTTTGTGATCTCAGCCAAGTTCTGGACTGGGAGGGGAGGATAAGTCCCAGGGGAGAATAACTCCCCACTGAGCAGAAATGAAGTGCAGGAATCCCTAAAGCAGAGTGAACATTGCAGCAATACACTGCACAGTTTGGAACATGAGCCGTGGTACATCCATCTGTTTTATTCCATGCAGTACTTGTGCACGTACCCACCACACTGAGCACCCATCAGCAATAATAATCCACCCTCACATCTCCACTGTGTGATAGGAAACCCAGTAAGGGAAAGATTGAGAGCAGAGGAACAAGCAGAAAGTCGATGAGGCTGTTTCTGATTTCCTTATTTTAAGATTATAAATTTACTTGTACGCATGCAGGATGGTACTGACCCCACCCATTTTGTTTTCACAGCTCTTCTTTCTGAATTTCTAGTTTCCGTCCACAGCTGAGATACACAAGGTTCAATCTCATTGCAGAAGTGCCACTGCTCTTGGCCTTCAGACTCTTGGGCTGATCATGCTCACACTCCTTATATGTCTTCTCATTATACTTTGCATATTCCAGTCTGAGGTTTCTTTCCTGAACTCATAAGTTAGAAACCCCCACGCAACAGAACAGTATTTTCTAGATGTGATTTATGTGACCAGCACAAAAATACTATCTTTACTTCTTATGCATATGCAGTTAGGGACTTTTTTGCCTTTAATGAAATGTATATATGGTTTAAAGTTATCTTGAGGTGGCCTGATCTAGTCTGCCCTTTCAGACAACTGACCTCCTACTAATTCTTGGTGTCTGACTGGCACTCTCTGAGTATACTATTGGAATTTATGCTTCTACTTTGCATCTTGCTCCTACTGTTCCCTCAAAAATCAAATTCTAGTTCTCACTTGCTATTCTTAATTAGTGATTCACACGTGGACTCCTGGAGACTTCTGTTCTAAGGCAAGTACAGAACAAGCTCCAAATAATTTCTGTGATTGCAACACATTTGTGCAGATACTGGTAAAGTGAAATGGCACCAACTCAACAATAATACAGAATTAAAAATTGAAAAAGTACAACAATTACCCAGTGCAGAAAGTTGACAAGGAAGGAGAGAAAGAAATAGACATGCTTATTCAAAGTACCTTCAATTTTGCAGTCAAATCTAGCAGCACTTCCTTCCACAACTTCCAAGTCAAGGATTTTTTTAGTAAAATATGGCTTTACATGGGGCCTGTCTTCAGCTTCTTCGAGGAAAGCATCTGGAGGAGAGCAAAGAGGTAGTGAACAATATTACAGGGCATATTTTCAAAAGATGTATTTTAGTTTTTAATTACCAGATGGTAATGAAAGCACCTTTTATTTCACTTAATTCTGTCAGACTAATGGGACAGCAGGGACATTGGCTGCTTAGCTTTGTGCCAATCTTTTGCAGCTGGAAAAGGATTCAGGCCATAAATAGAAAAAAAAAGGATGTTCAAGGCCAATGCTACAAATCCTCAGTGTTTTTCCCTTGAATTTGTTTCTAACCAAAGCTGGACTTTTGCTAGGCAGAGGGATAAACGAGCCCCACTTGTATCAGGCCCACAGTCTATGTGGATTTGTCAAAATTGCTTGATTTTCATCAGTGTCAAACATTTGCACTGCTGAACTGTAACATCTGACTGTTACACACCACTAATTCACATTTCATCTGGGGACCTATGGGAGTAACACAGACATTTCCTTAAATGCCCTGTCTGAGGAGCATGGTTAGTGCAGGGTGTGTGCCATGGTTACAGCAAGTGTTAATACTTCATTGCTTGCTTGCTTCCATGAGAAGGCAATACATCACTGTCATCTTTGTATAAACATGCATTCCCAAACCCAGAGAAAGTGCAGCTGACAAATCTGCCTTAATTCTTTGGCTTTAAAAAGAAAAGAGTTTACTGCCTGGGCTTATACTGTGACATTTTGAGTAGCAGGACAATATAAGAACAGTGAATTTTTGACAGATTTCTTTAAAAAATAGGAAGATAAGAGAGAGAGAGAGAAAGCACAGTAATATCCAACTAAATTGGTCTCTAGCAATTTGCTAAAAGTTTTAGTAGGATTGATTCAGAGACAGGTGAAAATATGAGACAGAAAAAAATCCTTACCTTCATTCTCTGCTTTGTCAGCATTTATAGGGCTTGTAGGTGAGCTCCCAGAGGCCTTCCTCCCACTCATACCAGAAATCATTGCCATGGATGACAGTCTTCCTATTGCTCTGACAGCATGGCCTGTTTTCTAAGACATAACAGAAAAGGCTTCTGATCAATCCAGTCCAACAGGCATGTGATTTTCTGCAACAATCGTGCTTCGGACAAATTATCTGGGATCTCTGCAAACCTCACTGGAATTGGTGGACAAACTGCTTATATATAGCTCAGTTGTTCTAGGAGAGACAGAGCAGGCTGGACTGAATTACCAAATTTAGTTGCAGATATAAACTTCCCCTGATGAACTCATACCTAAATGAATGTCTCTGTTAGCTGAGGATAAAAAGCACTGTGCAAGAGGAGGGCCAGCAGAGAAGCCCTGTCCTGTGTAACTGGGACTGAACTCTGGTGGGGAACGCCTCTCTCCACTGCCTGCTGGGCTGGGCTGGGCTGAATTTCATCCAACATGGATAACGAGCTGATAGGAAATGAATGAGAAAGCACCATCTGCATGATGGGAGCAGACCTCTGACAGGACCCAGGATCAACCACCAGGCTACTAAAATATGCTCAAACTATGAGGGCTGTAGTACAGACACTTGTATTGCTTGAGCTTCGAGAAAGGAGTAGAATGTAAGAGGGAGTATAAGGTAGACCTACACAAGTTAGTATTTCATAGGCTACTCAAAAGGACCCAGGATTTCACACAGCAATTCCTGTAGCATGGCACAGATGTACCTGCTACTCCAGTTCCAGCAGTAGGAAAAAAGAAGATAGGGAGACTAAATATGTTGCAGAAAACCAGTCTGATTGAATGCATGGGAAGCTGGGGAGGTTCCAACAAGACTGAACTCTTGGCTTAGTAGAATTAAACTGCCATGAATTAAGGTACCTTTAGGAAGGCCAGGCAGGCAAGTTTTACCTGTGCTGTTCAGGTTTGTTAAGAATTACACAATCCTCCAGCTCTCAGTGGCATGGGAAAAGAGAGAGAACCCCAGAAGAGTAGAAAAAACTATACCTGAGCTCCTGCCTTTCAGCAGCCTGAAATGGGATCATCCTGGGTAATCCATGTGCAGCTGTGCACCCTCCTGCTGCCCAGCTGCAGGAACCAGACCTGCTGTCCTGCATTCCCACCCTGGCCACACTGCAGCTTCCACAGCAGCAGGAACCCCCTGATGTGATGTGTTCCCCAGAATCATAAACATTAAAAATAAAGAGGCTTGTTAGGATATCCAGCCCAATTCCACGTCCTCTTCATTACCTGCCATTTTCTTCTGGCCATATATTTCTTCATCCTATCTTTGGAAAGTTTTTTTGCTTCCATGTTTTTGGTGTCTTTTTGCAGCCAGGGATGCTGAAGACATTGAGTACAATTTAAGCGACTCCTGTTTTTGTATAAAAAGACCAGTCAGTGTTGTCAATAACGAGAGAGGAACCTACCTATGGTAACATTTTTTTTTCTCTTTTCTGGGAGCTGATTTTTGTGTTTCCTAAATTTAGCAACAAAGATCACATGGTTTTGCTTTCCCAGCCATTCTAACTTCTTAAACTCACTTTCACAATTTCTGTAGATCTTTTTGAGAGAAAACTGTGCATTTTTAAGTGTTAATAAAACATTATAAAACAAAGCAGGAAAAGCCATTTGTTTTAGGCAAGGAACACATACAGCAGAGCCACAATGGCAGTGATTCAGCTGCTTCTTGCTGCCAGAACCCTGTCCCAGACCTCCTTTTCCTTCACTTACAGAGATTCCCTCATCCCAGCACTTAACAGCCTCCTGAACATCTCAGAACAGAAATGTCCAAATCTCTCACCACCTATTCTTCACTTTGCTCAGGGTGCACATGTAAATAACCCTCTGTTCTCCATCGATCCACTTGCAAATTCATTGGAAGAAGTATGTTTCCTTTCATTAGATCATTCTGCAAACAGAGTTTCCAACTCTGATTTTTTTTTCCCTTGCCCAATTACTACATTTATAGGGAAGCTGCCTACTCAGAGGTACCACACTTAAAAGCGACACAAGGCAGAACTGCAACCCATTCAGACAAGACAGAACGTGTCACGCAGGAATGTTTGTCACGAAAGAGAGGGGATCAGAGTGGCCACACAAAAGCCCCGGGTGCACCTCGCCTGAGGGGAGGGAAGAGCACAAAGAGCTCCGAAGCTCCATTCAGCCCCTGCACCCTGCGAGTGAAATCCAGAGCTGCACACGGGCACGCACAGCTCCTTATAAAGTATGGCCAGAGGTGCTGCGGCCCTGGGGAGATGCACAGCGGGGAAACACGAGAGGCAACTCCGGCTCAATGCAAACACACAAAGTGCAGCACGTAAATCCAGCCTTTACTTCATGTCTTTCTTCAGTAGGTTGCTGATAAAGTCCTTGGCATCGTCAGAGATTTCATCGAAAGCCTCATCATCGAAGTCCCACGTTGCTGAGGTGACATTGGCAAGGGTTTCGTTGTCGTTGTCTCCCATGAAAGGAGAGAGTCCGCTGACCCTGGGGACGGAGCAGACACAGACACAGAACAAACCGCGTCAATTTGCAAATTACCGGAGGAGCGAGCGAGTTTAAATCGTGTGTGACATCTCCCATGCTCTGCACTTCTTTACAAATAAAAGCTTGCTTTAAAAACTAAGTTAAATTTAAAAGGACTCAAAACTAACTACAGATAGTCCTATGGGAAGGACAGAAAGGTACATTTTTCTTGATTCCTTCTCTTTTCCCAAGACATTTTTGAAGAGAATTAGAAATAGGTAAAATTGGAGCAAAGTAGTTTGGTAAATGGCTTGTCTAGTTCTGCATAACTAATACTGGATTTTTCACACCAAATTCGGTGGAATATATTTTTTCCCCCCTGACATTTCCTCAGAATCACAGAATTGTTAGGGTTGGAAGGGATTCTGGAGATCATCTAATTTCAGGGTGATTTTGCTGCATTTACTGTCAAACCAAGGGGGTTTTTGTACATTTTATTTCATTTACTCCTGCAAAAAGACCCAAGAAGAAAGATGCATAATGAAATAATGAAATCCACAAGGCTATTTTGTAAACAAACCCACCCTGACTTATACAGACAGATAAAGCAATGCTGCATCACTGCAGGCTGCGGAGTTATGCAGATGCATGCACAAGCAATTTGGTCTTTATGTTCTCCATCAGTCACGATGATGCGTGAAATAGAAATAATGCTCTCCTATAACCTAAGTTGAGCTTCCAAGGCTTTTTATACAATATAACTGATAAATTGCCAGTGAAAGGCAATTACAGAACATCATGGTGTCATTTTTGCAGTCTCTTTTTCCAGTCAAGCATTATCCTTTATTACACTGTGCATCTGGATATTTTTGATGCCTGTATATATCACGCTTTCAGTAAAAACTTAAAGGTGAAAGGTTGCTTATTCCCTAGAGCTACAAGTTATTCACTTTTCCAGGTCCTCCTGGCATGCAATTTACAGAATAACCTATTCTTCATGAATTTTTGCAGACTTTATTTGATTTCTCTGCACAATTGTGTTAACCAGTACTACTCCGTTCTTTTAAATATAGAAAAATAACTGTAACTTATTAGGGTTTTGAAAACACTACATGGAAGTAATACTATATAAATATCATGGTGCCAGAGAATATCACAGAACAGACTGCTTAAAAAAGATTGGGGTCAAATAAAATGAGATTAATAACAGAATGATCTCCTTCAAAGTTATTTTGCTTCTTTTTAGGCTCTTCTTACATTCAAAATCTGATTTGTTTCTAAGTATTTTATTTTATAAGCAGAGCAGAAACACACAGTCTTTGAAGTCTCACACAGAGCAGACACTAAATCTTTTACCATTTCTGGAAGTTGTGTGCAGTACAGCAGACTCTAGAATCTTATGTGTGTACTTCAGAAGCTTCTTAGTAATAATACATGAGCTGAAGATAAAAGGTTTGTTTATTCTCAGGCAGAACAAGGTAAATCAGAACAGAATGTATTTGCTGTCTTACTTTCCATTATATGTGGTGCACTCGAATGCAGCAGTGAATCCTGACTTTGTAAATGGCTAAGGTGGCATAAACCCATTTATGAAGATATAACAGGCACAGGTTACCAAAAGCTGAAAGTTGAACGTACTAGAAATGCCTCCACAAAGCCTTTTTGCACGACTGTTCCTGTGTTTGATGCTTGCTTTACAGGAGGAGAGAAGGTTTGTGCCGGGCAGGAGAGCACTGCAGAGCTGGCACAGCTGTGGGCAGCGCGGGCTCTGCTCTGCCCGCACCCCCTGCAGCCCCCACGGGAATCTCTGTCCTGGAGTCACAGAGCATTGCTGCAGGGCCTTAAACCCACCTCCTCTCCAACATCTGAACATTTGTCAGTTATGACAATGTCAGTCTTCTCCATCGTGTTTTAACTGGTGATAAATCTCTACAGACCACAGTTCTGATTTTGGGTTCCACACACCAACTGCTGGTTTGTCTCGTTTTTACCTTGTGGTAAGAACAACAGTCTCAGCCAAGCCAGCAGCTCATACAATGACAGGTCTGTGAAGTATTCCTTTAGCTCATTGTCAAAAGAGGGGATGTACATTTTCTCTTCATCCAGTTAAGCTCCGTGCCCATGCTTGGGCAGCCGAAGCAATAAAAATTGCATTTCCCTTCAATACTTGATCGAAGAATGCCAGAGGTGACCTCTGCACAGTATTACCACAAATAGTGCTGTGCAGCTCTTGCACCACATTGGACAAGATTTTGGCCTATTTCCAGAGGTTAAAGCTGCAGCAGTGAGAGATCTTATGCATACTAAAAAATCTGCTTTAGGTACAGGGGCATTGCTTCATGTAGAAACACCACTGCTCTGTGGGGCTGTAAGAGGCAGCACTTGTGCTGCATGTCCCACACAGCTTTTGAAGGGTGAGGATGAATTAAGGGTGAGAAGATTTGAGAAGGAAAAAAATTCTTTGGTTGTTGTTTTTGTTTTTGTGTACTTTTAAAAAATATTTTAGAACTGTACTACAGAATTATCTGATAAAATTTTAACTGCTTTGGTAGGATTGCTCTATCCCTTGCATTTGTTAAATTACCAGGTGGATCTCAGTTAAGCCTCCACTCACTTTGTCATTTCTGAACACCAGTGTAACAGTGCCCATTCAAACATTTCAATGAACCTATTTTCATATTTCAATGAACCTATTTTCATATTTCTGAATGTGCTGTTGCAGATTTACAAAGCTAAAATAATTTTCTCTCTCTACTACAGTTTTGCACTGTGAATCAGTTGCTTGTTGTGGAAGTACTTCTAAGGAAAACTAGATCCTTGTCTAGTCAGAAAACAAAATCCAGGAACTACTGTAGATTATAGCCAGCAATTTTTATCTCTAGCACAGATTTCACTGACCGAAGTCTCGGCTGTTCATTTCTTAATAGCCATTTAAAGTAATAATGGTCCAGCAACTCTTTTGACAGATAATGGAAACAATTTCTTTTTGGAATGCTGAAGTGATAAAGATGAGCTACTGCTCCAGAAAATTAACTCTGAGCTTACACTGCGAAGTTACTCTTAGACAAGCAGCAGGCTGTTTACTGAAAACATTTTTCCAGTTACTTTACCAGGCATCTTCCTGGCATGTTAAGAACCTTTTGTTTAGAAAGTCTTTCACAGTTTCCACTTCTAAATAAAGAAGAAATATATTTTATCCTCTAGGAGTTCCTTAACATTTATTGGTCTATCCTAACAAAGCTGTGAGTGCAGACTTAGAAACATTACGATGAAAAGGGTCCAATGTGGATGCAGATTCCATTGCCTATGTAACACCATGGCATTTCAACTGGAAATCTTTGCATTAAGACTCCCATTAATCCAGGGAAGATGGCTTTGCTGCTTGTCTAAAGGGTCAGACTGTGAGCATTCCTCTGCAAGCATCGCTTTCAGCTCCAACTGGGACTGCTGGCACTTCTGATAAACCTGTGCAGGGCATGTCAGATAAGCATGGGAGGATGACACCTGCACCCTGGAGATCATGTAGAGAATTAATTCTTTTTCAAGTGAACTACAGCAAAAAAATAGTCTGAAGATATTTTGTCAGGGACTGATCCATGGGACACTTAGCCCACTCTGGTCCTCCCTGGAAGAAGCAGACCACTGAGCCCATGTAAAGGAAGACAGCTCATTGCTGAAGCCAGGGTGTTATTGCTGTTCTCCTCCTTGTTTTACATGCCCAGTGGATTAATGAGGAACCACAGTTTGCCAGTGCCACTGAACAAAATAAAACATTTTCTTTTGAGCGGTACAGTCTGACATTAAAGCCTTCCTAACTTGGTTTAAGGAAAGAACAAGGAGTGCCCTCCCATCTTTAATATAAAGAGGTGTAAATTTTTAACATTACATAGAGCTGAGTGTCAGCCTTGCTTTATCCAGGTTCCAAGCCACACACCCAAAAGACAAACGATGCTGAAAGATCTTTCAACCAACCCAAACTGCCAAACAAGGGAGGGGGAAGAGCAGTGATGAACGACACAATGGATAAAAGGGAAAGAGAATGTTTGAAGAATCAGGGTGTGTGCTGTTAGGAAGGGGCTGAAGGGAAAGAGTATGCAGCAAGATCAAATGTGATATTAAAACACAGCCTAAGATAAAGTATATTAAAAAATATTAATTGACAGAAATCCACTATGCTGAAAAGATAAACACAGCTTGGCACTGATAAAGCAAGGAGACTCATTGGAACACAAGCAGGGGTTTGAATCAGCCACAGACAATTCCTCCCTGAAACTACTTGGATCCTTTGGTGCCAGAAGGAAAAGGTCAACCCCCACATTCAATGTACACCCATGCAGCGCTGAAACCTTAGACTGAAAATTGGTTTGAAACAAAAACTAGAAATTGTTTCAGATTACTAAATATTCAGAACAATGTTTATCCAAATTGATCATCAGAAAAAAAAAAAAAAAAACTAGAAATAGAAAAAACATGTAAATTCAGCAATGCCCAGAAGAAAAAATGGAACAGAAAGAGCTGGAAAGAATTCAGGAGGTTTAACCTTCATTAGATACAGATTATTGTAAATGCAGAAAGAAACATTGAAATAGACATAAATGGAGATGATATACATGAGCTATAATATTTGTGGCCTGTTATTTCAAAGGCAATAGATCAACATAAGTATGTGGAACAGCACTGTGATGCAGAACAGGACAGAGTACAAGATAAAAGTGGAAGATAAAAAAAATGAGGTAGAGAATACAAACGGAAATTTAAGGAAGAATAAAGACAGATGAAGAGACAGGACTGAATAAGTTATCCAGGAAGATAAAAAGGATTTAATATGTACTTTAGAAATGTGGAAAGGGAACCTATGAACTGTAGGATGGAATAAAATCAGTCTTGCCATAAGGAAGACAGATGCAGTATCCCAGCAGGGAGTGCAGTATCTGTACTTACATCTGCATAGCAGAGGGCTGGGGGGAGGTTTTGCTGCAGGGTTTTGGAGGACTGCTGTCACCCTGCACCTTCCTACTTTAGATTACAACCCAACCATTTATTCCTCTGCAGGGAAGACCCTTCACTCACAGAGATCACTTTAGCAGCTCTCTGCTAAAGCCAGTTTGTGTTCATTGTTGTGCAGCACATCATGGAAACACAGTCACTTTCCAGGCAGGTGTTTTGTCAAGTGATGCTGTGTGTGCTCCCTGCTGTTCCCTTGGGACAGAGGGTGGGCACAGCAGCTCTGGGCCATCAGCTGCCTCTAGCAGAGCTGCCCTTACATCCAGTGCTCTCCTCTGCCTGCATGGCCCCACTCCCACGGCAGGGGAGAGGGGTTGCACATGCCCAGGTGATGGGCACAGTGATGATGTGTGAGACAGATACCAAGTGAGTGTGTCTTGCACTTCAGGCACAAGATTTGGTAGCTCTGAGCTTAAAATCAAAATGGGAAAGCAGAGCTGCAACTAAAGAGAGATGCAGTTCTCGTTGACTTTCATTTACATTCTGTAATGATGATGTGATAGGTCATTTTGGATAATGGCTCATAGTTGTCAGTCTGTGAAAATAGCTGGGCTGTAAGAAAGTTAAGAGAATGGGAATAGTCTGGGGTGGAGAGGTAAAGTCCAAGTGATGACTCATGGGTCTTCCCTAACTTCTATTACTTTATTCTTATGGCAAGAAAGACAAAAGCTGATTATCACTGCTAATCATTACGGTGGCAATAGCGATGCATCAAAAGAAATATTCTTTACTGTTTTTGGGTAATGTAGTTTTTCCCTCATGACGGGTGAATGATCTTAAATATACCTCACCAAACAAGTAATTTCATAACATATTTCTCAGGGCATATCCAATCAGGCGAATGAGTGTAACACCACCCAACCTCACCAGCTGAACGGTGCAGCATCCAAACACCCTGCTTGGCACTGGGAAGAAGCAGACAGGTCTTTGGCAGGACAGGTCCCCTTTCCCCCGTTCCCTTCGCTTTGTCTCAGGGGATGCCGCTGCTCCCCAGCAGCGCCGCCCTGCAGCGGCAGCCCGGGCTGCATTCCCCGAGCGCTCGGTGCCAGCCCCGGCGGGCGCCTCGCTGCTCACACCGGGAGCGCACGGGAACCCGCCAGGGGCTCTGATCAATAACACCGAGCGGCCCCGAAGGACGAGCGGCTCCCCGAAATGCGGGCGGGGCTGGGCGGGCTGCAGGCGGCGCTGCAGCACCGGGCGATTCCCGGTGTCCGCACCGAGCGATTCCCGGTGTCCGCACCGAGCGATTCCCGGTGCCGCCAGCACCGAGCGATTCCCGGTGCCGCCCGCCCAGCCCGCTCCCGTCCCGGGGCACGGGCGTCTGTCCCCGCGCTGCTGCCTGGGTGGGCTGCCT